>NC_137826.1:44641180-45083680 GCF_963921795.1 Nannobrachium achirus | reverse complement strand
AAACTAATAGATAAGTAATTACCTGTAAATTAAAACTACATATAGGCCTAACAGATAAACAATGGCCCTACCATCCGTTTAAATAACATGCTTCACTGGAACTATGTTGGAACAAACTCCCAGAGAACTGCAGGTCTGCAGACTAATAAAGTATTCAATAAAACAATCAGACATACAGAGAATCATAGTTGACACATTGGTTTTATTTATAGGCTACATGTGCATGGGGGTTAAAAACAGTGCACCCATGTATAAGAAAAAACAAACATGATGTCAAAATACTGTAAATATTTAGTATGGGACAAAAAGAAAAAAAGGTAAAATAATAAACCAGACATAAAAAAAAAGTTCCACATTCTATCAACCAGTGTGATACTATGTAACATACAATAGTTCCTATGTTCAAAGACAGTCAGTTAAAAGGTAGGCAAAGTGATTATATATACTTATAGGAATTGTTGCTATAGTGTTTGTTCAGTAACAGAGGTCTTCCCAGCTTTAGTTCTTTAATAAACAGAACATTACAGTGGCCAGTGCGCTCAGTGCTGTATTTCAGAACGTGCCATTCATTTTCAGGTGGGTTGCCCATTTCAGCCAACCAGAATAGAGAACCCATTTTATCAGCTTAAAATGTATATAGTTCTCTAGTTCAAAAATGTTGTTAATTTCTTTTGTGTCATCACTTCCCCATTTCAATTAATCATCCAGTACAAGTTCTCTTTCCTGATTGGACGAGATCGGTATCCTCCACCTGAAAATGCAGTTTGTTTTACCAAAGATCTGGAGAGACAGAGGTAGACTCCCGTTACTGAACAAAATATATTGGCTATTTAACACTTAATAAAATACAAATAAAATCACTTTCCCTACCTTTAACATGGATTTAAAGTAATACATTTATGAACAGACACAAGTCCTCGTATCATAAATATAAATATTAAAACAACATCAAAGCCTCATCCATCATCCAACAAGGTTTGCTAATGTGGTGGTTTATGACGCAAGCAGTGGCGGAAAGTAACTGTTACTTACTGACAGTATACAAATGAAACCAAATGGACCCGTTTCATTTGTATACTGTCAGAGTTAAGGGGAGACTTTGACATTGTAAAGTTTGAGAACTACTGATTTAGACCAAAGTGCATGTTTAAATGCATTCTGCAATGAATCTCTGTATTAACAATTCAACAGGATTTTTTATAAGGGTCCCTCATTGTATCACGATATATACGATATATATATCTGAAAAGGCATATCGTGGCGACAATGTATCGTCTCAATGATATTTATCACCATATCGCCCATCCCTAACTGTGGTTTTTCAACTTTTACTTCACCACTGCTTGCAAGTGTGTCTCAAGAGCTCTGAAGTAGGCTAAAATCTGAAACATTCCACACTTAAAGGTGCGTAAATCAAGCCAGCCACTAGGTGCCACTAAAGTTACATTTTTAAAAGCCTAAAAACTAGGAACATTATGGGACTTTAAACCTGGCATCTTCCCTCCTCTGCTTGTACTGAAATCTAATTATATACCTTAACATTTTGGTTTAATGAAGTCAAATCCAACTAATGTTTGACATTTGTGAAATCTTTTAAGTTTTAAATAAATACGTATGACTGGATCAAGCCTCCAGGCATTAACGAAGGAACTTTGGTAAGATGAGGGAATGATATTGGCAGAAGGAGGGCAAAAATAAAAAGTGATGGTTAATTAGACCAGTATGGACTTTCCGCCGTATAAAAAGATGTGATCATCGATGACCTCATGTCTTATTATTAATGTTCTCTGAAACAAACCTGTTTATTGCTTTGCATTAAAAATAATGTCTTTAACCTTCAGGTAATTGAACCTTAAAGGTTTACATTTTTATAGAAATAATTTGTGTTTGTTTATATAAAAAAGAAACGAAACTATTTTGTTGACGTGTAAAACACAAGACTGTGTGCATTTCTACTTCATGGACAGAGTTCACCTTCAAAGAGGCAATAAAGAGATATTTTAAATCAAGTTTTCTCCTCTGTAGCAATAGGACAGAAGGTATCATACATGGGTCACGGATTTAATCAGGAGCTAAAATGAACAACAGGTTCTTTAGTCCCGATGTTTTAACTCCTAATAATAAAAACACACAAACAGTCTGTCTTTCTGTACTTTTAACCCCTGATGTTGTTTCAACTAAGCAGCACCCACGAACCCTACAGCGTACCTATTCTGGGGCGAACAGACGGAAACAGCAACATCTACAAGTTCACAACGTCGTGTCACAGCCAGAACACTTTGTGAGCTTGTAGATTGGCTTTCCGGCAAAGAGGTCTGGTATAGATGAGAAGAAAAAAGGCGCAGACCTAGTACAGAGGCCTGGGGGACCCCCCGAGGTCAACCAAAGTCTATATAGAGTTAAGACATGGTTCACATTTAACTCTGGCTTCCATCTCACGGGAGTGAAAAGTTGAAAGTATAAAAAGAAGAAAATTAGAAAGGAGTTGGCCTTTTCGGAACATACTGTAACGCCGAGAACAACCACTTGGCTCCATTTTCATCAGCATCTCCTTTTTTTTATGTTTTTCTTGTTGTTTTATGGGAGAGTGGCGGAGGAGCGCGGGGGGAATATTGTGTTAGGGGCTGCAAAAGGTTTACAAAGGTACCGCACATCCAAGCGATAAAACCCCCAGATGCTGGACGCAGAAGAAGAGAAACGTGAAGATTAGAGTCTTGCACACTGGGTCACGCTCACACGGATATGTATTGTATTACCAACCAAAGTGACGTTTTGAGCGCCTAGCTCAAAGAGCAAGGCGCTCAAAATGTCACTTTTGGTTGGTAATAAATATCCGCGGGGAGCCGCGATCCAACGTTTTTAAGGAATACCTCTGGTTAGTTTAGGGTAGAGACGGCAGGCACCCTCCGTCATGCCTATTGTTTAATAAAACGTTCTAACGGTGGGATTAAGATGAGAAATTTACCTCCCTCTGGACGTGATTTGTTCTTAGTGGAGTCGGGCGCTACAATACCATTTCTGTCATGCACAAGTATATCCTTACAAATCAATCACCCAAACGCGAGCGGAAAAAAATATATGTATATAAGATCTTAAATTCCCATATTCTCCCCTTGGATAAAAATACGTAGGGGAGAATACAAACAAAACGATAAAATACAGTCTAGGTCTGTGGAGGGTATAACTATACATACAAGATTCAACACCAGCCATATAAATTACACTTTTTCTTCTTTAAATGGACTTGTAATGTTACCTATAGGATCTTGCAGTACAGCCACTGTGGAGTAAAACTGTCCCTTGTGTACGGTTTGGTTACACACATCACACGACACGCAACAAACAGCAACGGAGACAGGGAGAGACAGGGAGACAGAAAGGGGGTGAGGAGAAATCAGGAGAAATCAGGAGCTGCTGGCGGCGCCCACTCCCGCGTCGTCGTCGAGTTTCTGCTTCTTCTTGGCCCTGATGGCGTTCATGGCTTCCTCTATGGAGCGCTTGTCTCTCTTGTTGGCCACGGGCACTGGGTTAAGGAAGAGGTTCAAGCAGGGGTCATCATCAATTAGGGATGGAACAATAAAGCGATATTCTTTAAGGTGTGCTAACTCACCCATGCCGTATGAAGTGTTGGCCTCTAAGGCAGTGTTTCTCAACCTTTTTTCTGCATGGGCAAACTTTTCATGTCCCAAGAATCCATGGGCACACCAACATAATACGGGTGTGTAAATATCGTCAATGTCGGGAAGAAACCTTGTATCTCCAAGTTTCAAATGTGTACGTTTCTTCGCAAAGTAAAGCCCTGCTTCATCATACAAGACTGTCGCACAACAGTAGTGAAAACAGCAGATCTACAAGCACACAACGCCTCGCGGTGCGAGGCGTTGTGTGTTTCATTTTTAAAATGAAAATACAATACTGGCTTTCAAGCAGTTTCAAGGGGCACATTTGACCCTTCTCAGGGGCACACCAAAGGTCCCCAGGCACAGTGGTTGAGAAACACTGCTCTAAGGTGTGCTAACTCACCCATGCCGTATGAAGTGTTGGCCTCTAAGGTGTGTTAACTCACCCATGCCGTATGAAGTGTTGGCCTCTAGGGCGTGCTAACTCACCCATGCCGTATGAAGTGTTGGCCTCTAGGGTGTGCTAACTCACCCATGCTGTATGAAGTGTTGGCCTCTAGGGTGTGCTAACTCACCCATGCCGTATGAAGTGTTGGCCTCTAGGGTGTGCGCTGCGTCCTTGGCAGCAGACGTGCCGATGAGGTGACTGTACTTGTCTCTGTAGTTGGAGTTGGGGCAGGCTTCCGTCTTCTCTGATTGGCTGTCTGCAGCCTCTTCTAACGCAGCCTGTTCCTGGAAGAGAGACACCGCATGAAAGAGAGGATGTTTAGGGAAGACGCGTTTTTCTCTTCGTTTGCATTTTTTATTTGTATTTTCTAGGGCTGGGATGCGATTAAAATTTTTAATCTAATTAATTACAGGCTCTGTGATTAATTAATCACATTTTAATCGCACATCGATATTTGACCTGAGAATAATCTTTTTTCAAGTAAAACACATTTTGTTGTACGAGTGAATCAACAAGTGAGTTTTTTTAATCTAAATTTCGCATCCACTGGGCCAAGCAAAGCGCTCTGATCGGCTACTTCTCCCTTTGCATTTGTTGTCTCTTCTTGGTTGGTGCATCGCTATGATCGGTATGCCCGAAACTGAAGTTTCTGTGGTGCAAAAACTAAGTGCGATTAAAGTGCGTTAACTTTCTGTAATTAATTAATCGCAATTAATCAGTTAAAGTCCCTGCCTTAGTATTTTCTACTAAGAATATACTTAACCACTTAAACCCTATGTACGGTACTTTGTAGACCGGGATCCCTCAGGGGTCTATACCTGGCCCCCTCCTTTTTTCCCCCTCTACACCAAACCTCTTTGCCAAAAATAGCAGATCCCTGTCGAAATCAAATACCTCCATGTCGATACTGTGACAATATTATATTTTGATAAAATACATTATAGAAGCACACAAAGCGTCACGATGTCACAGACACCCGGTGTGAGCTTGATGATGATGATGATGATAATATGGATGTATTGGCCAGGCCAGTACTTGTGTCCTCAGGTTGGAGGTTCTTACCTTCAGTCTTCTCTTCTGCTCCGCCACCTGAGGGTTCCAGTCCTCTCCTTTACGATAGGCTTCCAGCTCCTCGTCTGACGGCGCAAACTCCTGCCGAAAGACCACAACACAAGAGCCTTGTTACACACAAATAGTCGGATATTTTAGGAAGAGGGAAAACAACCCTGCACAGTCTTCACTTCACAGAAGAGTTCATCGAGGAGATAAGTTGAGAACACAACGTTTGGGTCAGACTGACCATCATCAGGTTATCTCTGAGACGCCTGATGATGAAGGTCAGTGTGACCCATGCGCTGGACGCTCACTCCTACACTGCTGTCCTACCGGGATCACAGTTTGAAATACTTCTGTTTAACAGTATTTATTACACGGCTTGGTTGAATGCTTGATTCTGATTGGTCAATCGCTGAAATCAGCAGTGTGTTATTTCCGGATAACAGACTGCTCCGCTCTATAACAGGCTCAGAACACCTGCTGCACGAAAAACTTTGTTTTGTTTTTAGTTTTTTGGTCAAATTATAAATGAATGTATTAAGTAGCCGCGTAATAAGTGGGATAACGTGTGGCTCAGCGGTCATTATCGAGTGATAAACTCCCGACATGCTGATATGGCACCGACGCAATAGCCTAAAAACTGGAAGCACTGAAGATGAGTAAAAAATAAAGCGTTAACACTCCTCCGGCCCACTTCCGTTTCCAAAATGTATTATATATATATATATCTTCGTGAATGGAATTGACAGCTTCCTGGAGCCATTTCTACAAGTCACACTTACTGGCTCTCTGTAGCATTCAAACATTGTGGAAAGGTTGTCTGACTTCAAAGGCTATACACATGGAATGAACAGTGACAGATGAAGTCCATCTCCGCAGGTGATATAACAGTGAGTCAAAACAAAGCCGTCAGTCTCACCTTCTTGAACAGCATAACGTATCTGCTCTCCTCGTCCTCCCCGAAGGAAAACGATGTCAGCCCAGCGACTTCTGCCACATCATGTCTTTGTGAGGAAGATAAGAAGCAAGGTGATACGTTAACCATTTATGCCTGGTGAAAATAGGAAACCAGTGATATACAATTATACATATGTGTGTGTGAAATGCATATTATTTTGCTACTGTGATTATTCAAAGCAATTATCTTGATATTCTTGATAATGTTGCTGTTTAAGACAATATTCTAAACTGCAAGCACAACATGATAATACAACCCTCACAGGATATTTCCACCGTTGAGCACACTGCATACTTACAATATACTCCTTTCAATTTTTCCCATAGGATTATATTTCTTCTTTTGCTGAGCACTGTCCTGGATGAATGCTGATATCTCTTTCTCCATCTGAGGGGGAGAGAGACAAAGGCAGGGAGAGTTGGTGTTTGTTTGCATGTGAGAGGATCACTTGTTGTTGTTATTACTACTACTACTACTACCGTTTAAGGCAACAAACCAATACTTCTTGGCACTCCTAAGAGAGAGCATTCAGGCAACTTTTCCAACAAAAGAACTTAGAACTGGTTCCATTCTAGATTCTTGGAACCTCGGGTGCTTTCAAGAACCGGTCGCGAACCTTTTCTAATCGTTTATATCACATCACCATCTTCCAACCTGTAGAATAGTGACACGTCCACTTTGGTTCTCAGTTCTGGGCAATAAAAAAATAAAAAAATAAAATAACAAGTATATTTTGGTTCCAGCTACGAACCAACTATTAGCGTTCTGAAGTTACCGATTCAATTTCAGTGGAAACACATTCCAAAACATTAGGCAGGAAAACAGAACGTAACCGGTTCAACCCTGGTGGAAAAGGGGCCTCAGTGAAACAAGAGAAAGCTGAGTGAGAGGCCCGTCTACATTTGATTAAGGCTAGGACAACTTCAGATATTTACATATTATCTAGTCTCTCAAAGACAAGAATGCCAGTTGGTTTCTAATAAAATTATATGTAAATGTCTTGAAATTAGAAACCTTCTCCATAACTGCCTGGGTGGGTATGAAGAATAATAAGATTGTGGAAGAAGCTGGTAGTTTGTACATAATGTATTGACAGTATTTGTTATCATTATTGGTCATTAAATATCCATGTAACCTCTCTATTGAAAAAAGAGTTCCGTGAAATAAAATGCATATAGATGATTTTCTTTGTTTGCATCATTGTAAATGAGGCTCACCCCTCGATTTCTCAAAGGTTCCATGAATGAATGATGTGTCCTCGTTTCTGATTCAAGATTCATGACATCATGTCATTTAAGCCCTACATATCGTTGCTGTCGGGCAGAAACCTCTTACTGTATCTCCATAGCGTCACACAAAATGATCAGATATACAAACTTCAAACGCGGCGCGAATCCTGAAAAGTAATAGTTTTGGACGTATGTGCTTTCCACCCAACATAGACGATACATAGTATAATGTACATAAAAAATAGCTTAAAATGTGTTGCATTGCATTGTGAGAATTTGTGACGCTATGTGTCCAAAACTCAAAACAGGGACATAGTGTTAATGTGGTTTAACTGTGTCAGTGTAAAAGATAACCCATGTTAAATTAACTGTCAGTATATATGCAGTAGGTATTAGGCACATTATAGGTGTTTATTATCAATATCTCACCTTTTTCCTGAACTCTGCTTTCTTTCTCTTTTCATCCTCCTGCATCTTCTTGAACTTTGCTGCTTGCTCTGAAAGAACACAAAGACAATGTAGACATTTAGCAGACGTTCTTTATCCACAGCAACTTACAATAGTCGGAGGCGTTAGGGATATTTCGCGCTAATCTGTCTAAAAGTGCAACATTTTGCACAGATGTAGCTCAGGGCATGCTCTAATGATTTAGCTAGGGCGCCCGAGTCGGCGACCTTCGGGGTCGCCACAGCGGCCAAATCAAGTTGGGCTCCCATTGACTTTCTATACAGGAGGAAAATACCCGGAAAACATTTTTTTTTCTGGGTATTTAAATAGGATCTGAGATGTCTGTCATGATGCTGAATCCATTGCAAGCATTCTTTTTGCACAAAAAACATTCCTTGGGCTAGAAACGGCCTCAGAAAACGATGCATGTATGGGTGAGCATTCATGTTAGTCGGAGGCCTTAGGGTTTTTTTTCTCGTGCTAATCAGTCTAAAAGTGCAAAATTTGGCGCTTTAGACTGATTAGCACGAAATTACCATGTCATCTCCCTACTACAACCCCCGACTACAATGAGCGAGGAAAACAACACATACATCAAATGCAGAGACAGTATAGCTCAGGGGTCGGCAACACTATATTTTATGTATATGTGAAAGAAATATTGTCTTTCACTTCAGTATGATCATTAGACTCAGAGCTATAACCCACCTATCTCCCAGACCCCCTCTCCAGTCAGAGTTTGAAGGAATGCAGAATTATGTGCAGGATGTAATTTGTATACAGATGTGAGGGGACTTGTAGACCTGGAACGCATCTGTCTCACGTTAGATTTGAACCGCTTTAACCTTTATTTTATACTTTAGCTATTCAAAAATAGCAGATATACAAGCTCATAGCACGGCATCGAGTGCTGTGGATATTTCCATATGTGGATATTTCCATATTTGTTATAATAAAAGAGGTAGTGTTATAATAAAAGAGGTAGACTACTAGCTGGTTGAATATGAGACATCATCCTGTTTGCCAAAACAACAGATACGTTTATAATTAGGTTACACACTACACAGCTGCTTTAAACTAAATAAGGTTTACTCTCCATGGTAATAATAATCAGTGGTGGTGTAAAGTAACTAAGTAGGCTACATTTACTTAAGTACTGTAGTTAAGTACACTTTTGAGTTAGTTTTACGTTACTTGAGTATTTCCAATTTTCAGTATTTTTACTTCTACACTATAGCTCGGATCTAAACATTGTACTTTTGCTCCACTACATTAATTTGACAACTTTAGTTACCAGTTACTTGTTTATTACTATTACAAAACATACATTAACCACTTCAACTCAGCCCTATATACATTTCGGCCATTTTAAAATAGCTGATTTACAAGCTCCCAATGTAGACCTGCTATTTTCAAATGATTGTTAAGGATACTTTTGAAAACTTTAGCATAATGAGTATTTTTACTTGTGGTACTTTAACCATATTTTGATGCCAATACTTTTGTACTTTTACTTATTGACTTTTGTAGTTTAGTTTAAGTCAATTTTGAATTCCATACTTTTACTTGTTGTAACAGTTTAACACTGTATTTCTAGATTGCAGTATTGATATTCTTACTTAAAAAAGGAGCTATAGTCAACTTTTTCTTGAAAAACGGATGCTAAAATAAAAATAATGTTTCGAAAATATTTTATAAAAAAATAAGCTTCATATATGTGTTTCTATTCAAAAATTACCACAAAAAGCGCAAAATAATGATAAAATAATCATTTTGGCCATTGTCAGACCGACACTTTGTTTACATTCTAGTCTATAGACTAGGATGTAAACAAAGTGTCGGCCCTACAATGAAAAAGTTGACTATAGCTCTTAAGTAAAACGTTTGAGTACTAGTTTTTCCACCACTGAGTAGTAGTAGGTTTAAAATAAAGTTTCCACTCCATGGTAACAATAATAAATATTACATCTCTTAACATTCTCTGGCAGTGTTTACAGCCTGCTCAAGTTGCACTGTTCCTTTAAATAAAAGCAGGACTTATAACTCCACGGTAAGCCGGTGTCGCTCGCCCGGCCCCCATCAAAAAAGAACAGATCTTCAAGCTATCAACAAGTCGCAAGAGCGACGCGTTGATAGCTTGTAGATCTGTTCTTTTTTTAGGCACCAGGGGCACGGTTCACTTTGAATGACAGTAGAGATGGGATTTATGGCTCTTTGAAGTGAGCCGGATCTCTGGGATCCGTTCCTTTCAAAGAGCTGTTCAAAAGACTGTCTCATTCTAGTTAGGCCTACTAGTTACTTTGTAGATATTGATTGATTATGATTACAAATAACTCAGAGCAAGGACGCCAGCACTCACTTTAGATAGACTTCTTCTTGTTTATTAAATAGTTTCCCCCCAGCAGCCAGGACAAGTGGACGTTTCGGCCACACAGGCCTTCCTCAGCGTGTAAACTCACAAATAACTCTACAAATAACTCAACCCTATCCACAACTTTCCAACATCCCATCGTGACGTGCATTGCGCAGAAGTTGCATGGAGCTTCCGGCGCCGCAGCCGAGTGTGATCTACAAGCTCACAAAGGCTGCATCTGTGACGCGATGTGAGCTTGTATGTCTGCTGTTAACCAGAAGTGTGGTGCAAAAAATTCTCCAGTAAATTTCCGCCGAAAGAGGTGGATATATTTATTTCGGACATATATTAGGTACATACCTGCCGCATTGTGGGCTTGTAGATCGGCTGTTTTCAAATGATTTTTCTACATTTTATTCATTCGAAAACCTGTGAAACAGGACATTCTGCATAATGACTACTTTATACTATTTAAGTACATTTTGATACCAATACTTTTGTATTTTTACTCAAGTATTAAAGGAGCTATAGTCAACTTTTTCATTGTAGGGCCGACACTTTGTTTACATCCTAGTCTATAGACTAGGATGTAAACAAAGTGTCGGTCTGACAATGGCCAAAATTATTATTTTATCATTATTTTACACTTTTTGTGGTAATTTTTTAATAGAAACACATATATGAAGCTTAAAACATTATTTTTATTTTAGCGTCCGTTTTTCAAGAAAAAGTTGACTATAGCTCCTTTAACATTCCAAACTTCTACTTGCGGCAGAGTATTTCCACAATTCCACATTGATTGCAGTATTGATATTTTTAGAAATTGAGTACTTTTCCCACCACTGTTCATTAGAAAGGAACGGCTCCCTACTGCGAACTGGATCCCATCGTTCATTTCAAAGAGCCGTTCAAAAGACTCGATTCGTTCGCAAACGTCCCACCTCTAAATGACAGGTCGGCCGGCCAATGAGAACTGAGATACACACAAGAGGGGGGAAGAAAAGGACCCTCCTCGTTTTGCCCTTTTAAATATCGATATTTATGCTATCGTAAACACCGCGGTGGGTCTCGGGGTGACACGCGGGGACGTGTCGGGCTGCCACGCGGCGTGGAAAAGTTAACGTCTCGTTTACCTCGGGCCTTTCGTCGGCTCTGCGCGTCGCCAACGGTCGGAGGTTTCTCCATGGAGTTTAAGATTGAGCCCAAGAGGTCCGCCATCTTGGAAATAATGAGAGCAGCAGCAAGCAGCGCGCAAGAGCGGTTTGTTTGGCCGGAAGTAGTGCGTCCGTCGTCCTCTTCCTCGTCGCACGTAAACGTGCATAGTTGTTACCCCCTAACTACTGCCACCTACTGTCCAGGGAATGCGTTTGTCGTCGAATTCATCTTCTAAAGCAGTGGTTCTCAACCTTTTCAGGCTGCGAGTCTGCGACCCCCAAAATAATCATATTTTAACTGGGGACCCCCCCACCCTGACGAGCACTAAACTAAAGCCTCTATCTCCACTGCTCGTCATCAAATCATTGGCTTAGGAATGTGACAAAAACAAAAAATTCAAGTAATCATGTGAGCAATCGATAGAAAAAAGGTTATTTTGGGGGATACCTTTTCTAGTTTTGCTAGAAGTACAAGTTTTTTTTAAATGATCGCTCAATTCTGATAGTAGGCTAATCATTGCCACGGACAGATTTTGGGGCCAGGCCAATCAATGGGGACAGAGCTCAGGGGCCCTTATTGACTAACTGGGGCCCTGGGCCACAAGGATGATCAACAATTTACTGAAATCTATAGATAAAATGTATGAAATATGTGGGCCCATCCGACCTATCTTTATTATACAATTTAGCAAAAGCCGCATCCCACTTCCAAGCCCATTCACGCCCACTCTGCATCCACTCCAACTCAACTTCAACTCAACGGTAGGTAGAACGTACGGAAAAATACCGCCCACCTCTATGCCGATTCGCTAACCGGCCCATTCACTGCAGCCGAGAACACAGCCTGCCCTGCAACGCATCCTGCTCCCCCCTCCCCCTTCCCCCCTCCTCAGTCCTCACACACTCAGTCACTCTGAGCAGACAGCAGAGGGGGAGACCTCTCGAGGCTAAACTAAAGCTGCCTGAAAAAAAGTTGTTTAAACAGCTTGGAAACCATTCGCTGCCACTGGATTAATAACTGATCATCAATACATCTCAAATAGGGATCTACTACCTTTGGATGTTCAATTGGAGAGGACAGCAACACATTGAAATCCACGTTTTTAGGCTCCAACCGACCCTCATTTGACATAGGCAATCGGCACAGTCTGGCTTGTGCTGCGTGTGTCAACTGAATGCATTAGCCCAGATATCAAGTAATCATGATCTCCCCCTCATGCTAAAATGACTTTAAGTTCCACTTCTCCCCAAAATGTATTTTCCATCATGAATGACAAGCCTATACTATTGTTGCATTTAGGCTCTTTATTAAACTATAAGCCTGTGTTTTATTGCTACACAATAATGGTAAATAAAGTAGCTTACTCTAAAATAATCCATCCATCCATCCATCCATCTTCAACCGCTTATCCAGCATCGGGTCACTGGGGTAACAGTTCCAACTGAGATAATAATAATTAAAATAAACAATACTAATGATTATAATTGCGACCGTCAGGTCGCAGTTACTATGAAAACCTCCACCGCCTGTCTGTCCGTCAGTCTGTCTGTCTGTCACGTCACATCACACTTTTTTGCCCCTATCCATGTGAAATTTTCCACACACAATCCTTGTCTGCCAATCCACAACCTCCACCCTTCCAGGGACCCCCGCAGCTCCAGGGACCCCCGCCAAATTTTTTAAAACACATTTTTGAATACTGCTCCTACAGTTTTTGCCCTAAAATCACACAAATCGCTACACAGTATGTCTACACTTATCTCATCGACATGGATCTGTCCCATATAGCGCCACCATCAGGTCGATTTTTTTACACATTTCTGGACCTAAAATCACGCTGCGACCTGACGGTCGCTTATCATACATTCATAAATACATACAGTACATACTGTATAAATGTATCCGCCTTATTCCACCTTTATCTATACATTTCCACAACAATATACAGACAGAAATGGCATATTTTGGACATTGGTTCGATTCGTGATTAATCATGATTAATTAATTTTTAAGCTGTGATTAATCTGATTAAAAATTTTAATCATTTGACAGCCCTAAGATGGATACATAGATAAAGATAAAGATTGGAATCTCGGAATCTCCATATCAGTTGCATCACTAACAATAATTAAAAACTAACAATAGTCATAATAATAATAATAATAATATCTGGAATGTACATAATACTTTTACAGTTCACTACAGTAAGGCACAGAACAGTACCATAAAGTACAGTACACTACCATACAGTACAGTACAGAAGATACAGTACACTACAGTACAGTAAGGTACAGCACAATACAGTACAGTAAGGTACAGTACACTACAGCACAGTAAGGTACAGTACAGAACAGTACAGTACAGTAGATACAGTAAGGTACAGTACAATACAGCACAGTAAGATACAGTACACTACAATACAGTAAGGTACAGTACAATACAGTGCAGTAAGGTACAGCACAGTAAGGTACAGTACAGTGCAGTAAGGTACAGCACAGTACAATACAATAAGGTACAGTACAGTAAGGTACAGTACAGCACAGTAAGGTACAGTACAGTACAGTACACTACAGTAAAGAAGCGGGGGTGGACTCTAGATGTGAGCGGCCCAAAGGGCCGCGAACCTCTAGTACAGTACAAGGCCCCTCCTATATGGCTGACTGACAGTACTAATTCAGTACTGATTGAATAATAGATCTGACAAGTATTTTTTTTTCTTTTTCTCCTTAGTCCTTCCTTGATCATTGCAGTGGTTTTCAACCTTTTTCATATCAAGGTCCATTATGTATTGGGCATTTGATGAGATGTAGCTTCCTAGACCAAAAACCTAGTTCATTTTGTTACCAGCTCTCCACCATTTTAGCTGGGGACCACCTGGAACTAGGCATTCTCTTGTTGAGCTGCTGGAGAGACAGGGAGACAACTTAGACAACAATTTATAGCGCTTGTATTTCTTTGTTATTGCTGCTACAATGTTGAGGAACTCAAAACAAAATGATTTAACTTGTGTTCTGATAGACATATGCGTTGTATTCAAATGAAATAACAGATATTCAGAAGTATAGAGCGTCCGTCTTGGGATCCAAAGGTTCCAATTTCGATCCCCGGGTTCCTGGCTATGTGTCGAAGTGTCCTTGAGCAAGACACTGAACCCCTAACTGCTCCTGATGGTTGGTGCCTTGCCTTTCCTCCACGCTCCACCATCTGTGTGTGTGTGTGTGTGTGTGTGTGTGTGTGTGTGTGTGTGTGTGTGTGTGTGTGTGAAATACATTTGTGAAGCACTTTGGAGAAACCTATATGAGAGGGAAGCAGACAAGATTAGGAGCAAAGCCAGGATATCTCAACTGAAATGCACACATGACTATAAAGTGAGCCACCAGGGTGTCAGACCTCCGTACAGTAACCTACAATTATGATAAAATACATCACAAGATAAACACAGACAGATATAAAACACATAACTACAAAAGTTGTGTAACGTGTATATAACATGAATGTAGCACTAGGGGGCACACTGTTCATGTATAAATGTGTCTGTGGTGGACAGTGTTTTTTCTTTGGGGATGGGGGGTTAACAATAGCCCCTTGCACATGATCAGAGCAGTGTTTTGTGTGGGTTTGATTGTAGTTTGACAGCATCAGCACTATAACATGAACTACTATAGCTGTCATGTTCGCATGCAGCGGGTAGAGAGAGAGAGAGAGAGAGCGCGCTGTAACTACCTCATGTTGGTCACTCTAAGCCTCTTTCTGAAGCTCTGCTGTACCATCCTGTAAACTGTACAAGTTCTGTGGTCTGACCCTGAGGACTCTCTGGTTTGAAGGAGTCCTTTGTGTGGTCTAGTGTTCACTCTCCTCCTTTGATATTCCTGTCACTAAACTCCAACTGGCCAGGGATAGGTGCTTGATGTAAGTACTGTACCATCATATCCAACTTTTGTAAGGTGAAGCTTTTTTTTCCCTTCTTCTTTCTTCTCGACTTGGATATCTGTTCGCACTGCAGTCTCTTCAACTTTAATCATCAAAGGGGCGAATTCAACAATAAAGAGTCATCTTTTCAGGCTCTTTACTAAACAGAAAATATACATTTTCAGGTCAAGATACTAATTTCCTTCATTCAGGAGAGAATCCTCGTACAAAAATCAGGACACGTGAAATTGGCAGACGCAATTTGAGCGCTCTAAATTTGAAGATGGGGAAAAAAAATGGGTGCTTTGTTCCTGATTGGATGAAATTTGGTAACCCTGACCTGAAAAAAAGAAGCATTTTCAGTTTTCTTTAAAGAGCTGGAGAGACCAGACCACTGTTTCAGAGCAAACACTACTACAGCAATTATTACCATCACAATATTGAGCTTTAACCTTTGTAACAGTCTTTTTCCCCCCTTTCTTTTAACAAAAGAAATATCACTTACAGCACCTTAATGTATAGCTCCCCGAAAACCAACTTCTTCAAGAGGTGGGAGTGAGTTATCATCATCATCATCATCACAAGTGCAGACAAACTGCACCGGTTCTTTCCTACCAGCCTATAGCCTCAGAGAGGGGCTGAAACATTATGACACTTTGTTGTTGTGGTTTTGGACAGACAGAGAGAGGGAGAGAGCGTGTGGGACGTGCGGCTGCTCCTCCCTCCCTCCCTCCCTCCCTCCCTGCGTGGTGGGACGGTGGTTGAAATGCTGTATAAATGCAGGCTCAGCCCCCTGGCAGCCACACTACTGTCTGATGAGAACCTTAGTGGTACCAAAAACATGAAGGCTTTGAGCTGTTGGCCCGTGGTCCTTGTGGTGCTTCTCCTGATGCTCTCGGCACCACCCGGGGAGGGTAAGCAAGCAGTGTGGAACACACTCACTCTCTTACTGCGCTGTCTGTATGTGTGTGTGTGCTAGAGCAGTGGTTCACACACTTTTTAGCTCGAAACCCAAAAATACCTGGCGTCCTGTTGTGTGTATAGTTCAATGTACAGATTATTGATTTCTATGGTTATTTTACTGTTAGACCTCTGATCCTAGATTATTTCTATGCATTTGATGTAATATATAACCCATAATATAGATTCCTTCCTTACTTAAATCGCTCTGGGTTAAGAGCGTCTGCTAAATGCCTGAATTGTAAATTGTACTGTACACGCTCACCTTCTTATGTGATCTTATCTTATGTGCTATAGAGCAGTGATTTGGAAAACCTTTTTAGCTTGAGAGGCCCAAAAGAAAAAATGTGATGTCTCCCCAGGGGACCCAAACTTGTTAAAATATCAGATCTACAAGCTCACAATGTATTGCTCCGCCACGCAACATATTCAATTAAGTAATTGTGGGCCTCTCGCTGGGGGCTTTGTGACATTCAAAAAAGCAAAATGACAAATTTAAATTGAATTCTTTTGTGTGCTTTATTTAATTATACTGACATGTTCTGTAATTCATAGTGGGAAAGGCATTGCATGTTATACACAATGAAAACATCATCAGCATAATAGGCTTCTAGGTAACTAAATCCTCGTCTAGTTATTAGTTGCGTGCGATAGGCTAAATGTTATGATATTGTCTCCCCAGCCAATGATACGGAGATGCAGTACTGGACATGTGGCTATAGAGGACTCTGCAGGCGGTTTTGCCAGTCCCAAGAATATGCCGTTGGTCACCATGGCTGTCCCCGCAGATACAGGTAGATATCCACGCTTGTTTGTTGTTGTCTTTGGAGGTTTTCTTTGTTGTTTTTGGTTGCCTCAAAGGCAGAGGACATTCATCCAGTGTAGAAAGATTACATTATATATATATATATATATTGGATTGTATATTGGAGTTCAACTATTTTTTTTTACCAGGTAGCAAATCAAGTGACAGAGCAGAACAGAACTTGATTAACATCTTAAGAACTCAAACACTAGTAGGAAAATGTTGTATTTTAGAGATATCTTTTCAGTGGTCGGGACACTCCTTGAAAACATGACAATCCCAGTCAAGCTGTGACATCTGAGGTTGTGTTGTGCTTGTTTCCAGGTGCTGTGCGGTGAGGTTTTAGCACTTCCACGTCATCAGAGGAGGAGGAGGAGGAGGAGGAAGAAGTGACTGATGGAGCTTCTCTGAGCTAGAATTGAGTGGATGATGAGTCCTATTGCTCAACCGTAGCTAGCTGGGACCATAGGAGGACCATGGAGGATGATGATGGATAGACCACCAAGAATTGAATACCATTTTGTTCAATAATCTGAAATGCTGTGAAATATGAATGTCTGGACTTCAGTTAGACCTTATTGGTAGTTTCAGTTACAAATGATAAAGGTTTTTCTTTTTTAGTTTTTTCTACTGATATGTTTTTTTTCCATACTGCCACGGATGTATTCTTTTAAAAAACAAACAAAAAATCTACTTGCTTCACTCCCATTAAATGTGTTTTGTTTGCAAAGATGTCGGCTTTGCACCCCGAAATGAATTGTTAATAAATGCATGCAAATACGTCATGTTTACTCCTAATCTTGTTTGTTTTCTAACTGTTTGAATCTAATGTTGACGCCTGTCTGTTTTAAAGGGGAATTTTACCCATAATATTGAGCAGTGGTTTTCAACCTTTTTCACATCAAGGTCAATTATTTATTCAGACGCTTAGAATATCTTGTTGTCGTTGGATAAGATGTCCACAATTCCATGCTTTATTGATGTGGTACCATAAGATAACAGATCAATCAAAATAACAATGCTTCTGCATTCACTAATTGTGCAGACTTCATAATTAGTAAATTAAATAATCCAGGTGTTTAACAATAAATTAACGTAAAATGAAACCAAATGGACCCGTTACAGAGTATGTTTTCCTCAAGACATGGAATTGCAAGTGATGTAACAAAACGGAACACAACAAAAAATATGAGCACGTAATGGATTTGAAACAATAACATTGAAGCTGATGAATTGGTCCTGTCTTCTGATTGGATGAAATTGGTGTCCCATCCGATTCTGTTTAAAGAGCTGAAGAAACAGGGAAACCCATTAACGAATAAACAAACACGCTCAAAGGAGTGTTTAGCCAACACTTATTAAAGGCTTTTTAATATTTAGAAGAGTGCTTTGGTTTTCTTTTTTTCCTCTTTGTTTTTCACTCTATAGAATTGATTACAGAGAATCAAGCTTTAACCTTTTAACAAAAAAAATGCCTTTTGTTTTAACCAAAGAATATCACTTATACTATAACAGCACCTTTAATATTATTATCATTATTAGTATGATTTATTTGGCTTGGCTATAGGGCGAGAATACTGTTGACAAATTCAGCACTGCAGCTAAATTAACCTGCACATTACAACTTGTAGATTAGAATATGTGTAATAATTGAGCAATTACTTTTTTCCCCGGTGAACTGCCCCTTTAAAGTGCCTTTATTTCATGCCATTTAAGGTCACAGATGCTATGGATTGCGTTTATAGGCTTGATGGTGTAAACGTGCTGGCATGCAATGCTGTCTGGGTTTAGCGTAGCATGCAACACATTGCACCAATAGGACACAATATGCACGGTCAAGTGACTGACCCACATAGCTGGGATGGAATGGAAGCTTTTGTGAATGAAGTGCTGCTATCTGTCTCATCTGGTGTTTATGTTATCTCACTGCTCTTTGTGGCTCCGGACAACAGCAGCCAGAGTTTGGGGACGCTCAGTTTTACGTCACTGACCGCCGGTGAGTGGCACGCACACGCACACACACACACACACACACACACACACACACACACACACACACACACACACACACACACACACACACACACACACACACACACACACACACACACACACACACACACACACACACACACACACACACACACACACACACACACACACCATAACTGCAAAGCAGATACGTTGCACAACAGGCCATAATAATATGGCAAGGTCAATTAAACCGTCACAGATGAAAGGTTTTCGTTGTGACCAGGGACATGCTGGGCCCCTGATTCAGCCCGGGAAAAAGAGTTGTAGAGGCCCTCATTGCGCGCTGCTGCTACTCAAAGATTTGCCATTTCAGATCATGACAAGTGACAAGCCAGTGGGCCAATTACATGAGTTATATTTCGTCGTTGTCGGGTGGAAACCTTGTACGTCCAAAACCATTTGAAAAATTATTTAAACTAGTGAAAACAGCCGATCTACAGCGAGGCGTTGTGTGCTTGTAGATCTGCTGTTTTCACTACTTTTGTGCGACAGCCTTGTATGATGAAGCAGGGCTTTGCGAAAAAATGTACACATTTGAAACTTGGACATACAAGGTTTTCTGCCCGACAGTGACGATTTACTTTGTTGGCCGCCCAGCCCCAAAAATGGAACGAAGGCCGACATTTATTTATTTATTTTTCCTAATGGCTGGCCTGGACCGGCCGGGAATGAACCGGCCGTTCGGGAGTTGTCCCGCTTTTCCCAATGGCCAGCACGTCCCTGGTTGTGACTTCAATATTCATCGATTCAACAAAACAAAAGAAAACATGATGGCTATGCTACAGTGTACTGACACGTAAGGGTCCATTTGGGTAAATGTTTACGCTCTCAGGGGCCTTTTCCACCAGCAAAGAACCGGTTCGGGTTCTTTCTCCCGCATGAACCAGAGGTGAGCTTTTCCACCGAGAACCGGAGTTGGTTTCCGATTCCGAACCGTAAAAGTTGGTTCGCGGCCAGTTCACAAGAACGAACCAAGGTTCCAAGAAAGTTGCCATCCCATAGGCGGGAGAAAGGACCCGAACCGGTTCTTTGCCGGTGGAAAAGCAGCATATTATGTAACTTTTCTCTTCCTGCTGACATTTGTTTTTTTTACCAATGAGCTAATATACCCTACGTGCTTGCTCTGGATAAGTTATATTGTATTATGTTAATACAATATAACTTATACAATTGGAGTGGTTGTAATAAGTCTCCCTGCTCTTCTATTGAGACATTCAGATAATGTCAAAGGTCATGTCTCACCTATACACACAGGATCTGACACAAACTTTGATCTGATTTGATCAAGATTCAATTTATCCACTGAGCAAGGAGGCAGGCTCTACTAGCTCAGTGGTGAAAATGTCAGCACCTACGGAGGAAACCGGGTTAAAATCCGAGGTAGAAGAGGAAAGCTACAGTTTTAAGTGTGAAAGGAATGACATAATTGTCCTTTGGACAGTTGGTTTTCTCAATGTTGAGGTGGTCGTGGATTTAGCTGTTCAGATACAGCTTTACAAAAATGCTAATTGTCAACCCAACTGAAAATATCATTTTCTGTTTACCTAAGAGCTGGAGAGACGGGTAGACTCAGTCGTCAAAGGCAGCCGAGCAATTAAGATAGTCACAGGGCAAGAAAAAGGTTACTGTAGAAGTTTCTAATACGCTGATAATATTTGGAAATGTATCAATATCACTTCATTTTAACTACAGTATTTTCTGGACTATAAGGTGCACCTGACTATAAGGCGCACTGTCAATGAATGGTCTATTTTCAAACTGTTTTCATATATAAGGCGCACCTGACTATAAGGCGCACATAATAGACGCTACCGTTGCGTTATGCATCAAACAGATGGAGCTGTGCTAAAGGGAATGTCAATGTCAATGAATGATCCATATATAAGGCGCACTGGACTATAAGGCGCACTGTAGTTTTTTGAGAAAATTAAAGGCTTTTAAGTGCGCCTTATAGTCCGGAAAATACGGTATTAAGACCCTCAAGGGCCTAGAGACGGTCTATATAGTTAAACTAGCCTAGAGTCTAGGCTTCTAGGCTTAGTAAAGCTCACAATGCGTCATGTTGTTTTTGATGAATGTTCCCTCAGAAAAGGGATGCTGGGGTTCAGTATAGTTATTTTCAATATGTCCTTTAATGGAAACGGATATTGTCATGTCATGAGTTTTCTTAGGGGGAAAAATATTTACATATTTACACACCGTCATGTGAACCGTACTTTAATTCAGGGGTGCCGTGGATGAAAAAGGTTAATTACAGGGATGTCCTGAGAAGGGGGGTCCTTGAAGACCCCTGTTCTAAAAGATTAACAGTGTAGTGCCGTGGATGAAAGATTATTTACAGGGGTGACCCGAGCCCAGAAAGTTTGAAACCCCCTGGTTGTAGGATGGAGGCTAAAAGCCACGGGCCGCGCGCGGGCTGTCAACAGTAAACACGGGCCTGTGCATTGTGCCCTGCATTGTCATCCTGGGAGCATCTTTGTACTATTCAGTGAGCACAGCGCGAGGCTGAGGCCACAATGGAGCAAAACCTCCCACCAATGTGTTTACATCAGGATTCAACCAATCTTCACCGTCAGTGTCTGCTGCTTTATCACAAACACAGCCCCGAAAAACACGTCCAAAAAGAAAACCGTGGACCCTCATCGGCATGCCGGCTTGTGGCGTCATCGGCATGCTGGCTTGTGGCGTGGACATGTTTGTCAAAGTTCTGTTTTTGCCGTGGGACATAGCCTAGCCTATACAGAATAGATATTACCAGAAACAGAGCTATAGCCCCCTCAAGCTCTGGGTTACTTAACTCAGTGGTTCTCATCCTGTGCCCAAATTATTTTGGGGGGTCCCCAGATGATTAACTTAATGTGCAACATTGTTTTTTCACTCAACAGTAAACAAACCAACATAAAGTTTAAGTGTATAGAGGGTATCTGCACATTTCTAAAGTAACAATTTAAGGACTTTTTATCACCTCTAAAATGACAAATTAAACATTGGGCAAATTGTCAAATATTAGAGGCAGAAATTTTGAAATTAGCCGATCTACATGCTATGAGCATGTAGATCTGCTATTTTCACAATAGAACTGTGTTGTACTAAGTGTAATGCCTCAACTCTTAGTGCTCGTCAGGGTGGGGGGTCCCCAGTTAAAATATGATTATTTTGGGGGTCTCGGTCTGAAAAGGTTGAGAACCACTGACTTAACTGACCATACAGGTCCCGTGCCCGAAAGGGCCCTAGGGTCAGCTGAACAGGGCCTGTTAAAGGTTCCCAATACTTTGGAATGCTCTTCCACAAGTAGGCCTATTGAGAGATGCAGCAGCCTCTGTGGACATTCTTAAAAACAACCTCAAAACACTGCAATTTGAACAGGCGTTTGATATACATGATTTACTTCCCATGCTTGCAGTGTTGTCCTGCTTGAGACGAGTTGTACAGCTCTTTTGTGCTTGAATACTGCTGTTTTGCTTTAGTTTTTTGTCTTTTCACTGTATATAAAGCACTTTGTGAGATCTCTCTGTGATAGGTGCTATATAAATAAAATGTACTCCTTAGTAAATGTATGCTACTAGTTACTAAATGTATGCTACTAGTGCTTAGGGCTGTCACGATTATGACATTTTACATGACGATTAATTTTCTCTCAAATAATTGCGATTAACGATTTAATTGTGTTTTTGTCTTTGATCATTACATTTCTGTTTGGCTTTTAGGCTTTGAAGTTACACATGGTAGATATGACACATAAGCTAAATATACAAAGAAATTACTGACAATTTGACAACTTTATACTTAAAAAAAAGAACATTGATAGTGGAAATAGCCGATCTACAAGCTATCTGCTATTCCCACTATTTTTGACATGGAAACGATTATGAAAAATAATCACGATTATGAAAAATAATCACGATTAGACGATTATGTAATAATTGTGACAGCCCTACTAGTGCTGTGGTCCTCAAACTCAAAGTAGGTTCAGGGTTCCTTGAAGGTGGTCCAAATGGACTATTACAGGTCTGTGGGTCCATTTGGTTTCATTTGTACTCTAGAGTTATGGGGGTCCTTGAAAATAAAAAGTTTGGGAACCACTGTACCAGTGGACTCCTAATGTGCCCCCTAAAAATAGCCACTTTGTGAGCTTGTGTAGTAGATCTGCTATGTTCAATAGTATCAAATAGTTTGTAGTTTAATTGTTTGAAAATGTATTTTTCATGAAATGTAATTTTTTCATGAAATATAAATTGTTTGAAACATTTATTCTTCATGAAATATATACATTTTTGTTTAAAAAGAATCTTTCAGTCATTTTTTCAGCTGCATGAAATAGAGGTTAGGGGGCATTGGTTCTCAACGTGGGGTACTTGGGGCTGTGCCAGGGGGTCCCCAGCTAAATTAATAAATAAAGCTTCATAATCATTCAAACCATATTTGACACTTTGGCTATTCAAAAATAGCAGATCTACAAGCTTGTAGATATGCTATTTCTGAAAAAGTTGTGAAACTTTGTGCAAATCTTTGAATATAGTGTAAAAAAAAATATCTTCTGGAGGTTCCTCGCACAAAACCTTTTGAGATGGGGGTCCGCAGCCAAATACATGTCAATTTGGGGGTCCTTGACATGAAAAGGTTTGATAGTGGCTTATTGTCCACATACACTGCACTACACATAAAGCTGCCACCAGGGGGAGTCAGTGAAAGGGTAGCAGTAGTATAGCTCCTCCTCTTTGCTGCTCATTGATGGCAAAATGTCAATGCACACTGCACAGGTCCACTGTGAAATTAGTGTGTTGTGTGTAAAATGAAACAAAACTTTATTAGCAGCATGGAGCACACTTTTGAAATGTGTCTCTGAGCCTGACTGACGAAAAACAACAACACTGTAGTCATCACTGTCGACCCACTAACAAAGATGCATCTACTCCCAATAAATGTGGTCCTCACTTTCTCAAGTTCAACCTTTTCAAAATACTCATAAATGAACTGGGGATCAACCACCCTGACAAGCACTTGGAATGTAGGAGACTGAGTTGAGGCATTACATTTAGTTTTGACTTCCACACAAAGTTTGTTCCACAGATAATTTTTGGCATCTTTCTTTTATTATATGACAATTTGGCCCTTGTTTTACCAGTTATATATAGTAGAGTTTGTTTATTACTTTTGATGCAGCAATTCGGTCTTCAAAGTCATTAAATTGTCACTTTACTGTCATCTAGGCATTCTAGGGAGCCCCTGGGGGCCCTGGCCCACAGGCTGAGAACCACTGCTCTACTCAAACATGTCATAACATGTCTCATAGCTGGAAGCGCCTCGGCAGTGGGTTGGCACACATCTGCCCCCTATGGGTTCCAACCAACATCTGCAGGTTCATCTTCCTGAGTTTTAGAGAACTACTGGCACTGGCACGTACCAGGGTGCTAGCCTCGCAAGCCATCCCGAGCTACGTCATCACCAATGGGCTTCCTTTCTCGGTCTGGTGTCCCTCCTATCGAGCCTCTTTATTAGAACTTGGGTTTCAAATTTCCAATCAAAAGGCTGCATTTCGAGCGAGCCCGCCTCACACCGCTCCTGATTGGTTGGGCGACTGCTACAGCTCTCGCATTTTGTAAACAAACATGGCGGACCCCATGTCCAACGCGAGTTCACAAATCGCAAATAAAAGCTGCATTAAGCGAAGTTTTATCTGAAATCAACGGCATCTCATAACTTAAAAACGGACAACAGTTTGCACCTTTGGAATTTCTGTCTGGAAAAGACGTATTTGATGTTCTCCCGACGATGTTTTGATGCGCTGTTGACTACTGACTGGACCTGTCAGTCAAAGTGAGTAACTACGTCATCGCGTAATGCGTTGTCTATGGAGAACTCCCAGACTCTCCCCTGGGAGAGTCTGGCTGTTGCGAGGCTACCAGGGTGCATCAAACTGAATGTCAGACTGTGGTGGTAAAATTAAAAAAAAAAAAAAATCTCTACTTAAATAAAAGTACTACAACGTAGAATTACTCTGTTACAGCTAAAAGTCCAGAATTCAAAATGTACTTTAGTATGAGTCAAAAAGTATTGGCATCAAAATGTACTTACAAGTACAACAAGTAAAAGTACTCATTATGCAGAATGTCCCATTTCAACAAGTTTCAGATGTATTCAAATCTCCTTGAGGTTCAGTGGTTTCCCGGCGGCCCTCCCCCAGACCCCCACCCAGCAAAACGAGCAACAGTTACAACATTGTAACTATTATTTCATACTTTGAAAATAGTCGATCTACAAGTTCACGATACACTGCATAACGACACGTATATAGTGGGCTTATGATTTAGATTGGCTGCCTATTTTCTAAACATCTTTCATTGAACTTATCTACTGTATCTAATCAACACTTATTGGTGTTAAGCTGTACTTTTACGTTTATTTTATTTCTTGGACTGGCTGTATTATTCTATTGTTATTATGCTGCAATGTACCAGACATACATTCTGTACCATTTTGAAAAATCAATAAACATTTGAAATACAAAAAAAAAAAGAAAAAAACTTTTCTCATTCACATGAAAATATTTGAGAAGCACTGATGATGTAAGGAACAAAGTATAGGAACATTAAGACATGTCTATCTAACAGGGCTGAAAATGACAGAAAATTATGTCTGTGCATTTATAACACCCAGTATCAGATTACACACAATGTTATACAAGGGTGGAGCCAAAACAATGTTGTTGTGCTTGTGTCAAAAGCTGGCTTAACTCAATGTATCTTTTCTTTAATAGTTCAGTGTAAAAGGATCGTGTGAATCGTGTGAAACTGAATATACCGTAGGTGGTTTGTTACTCTAGACTACTGGTTCTCAACCTGTGGGTGGGGTCCCACCCAGATGACAGTGACGTGACAATTTAAGGACTTTTCAGACCTTTTTAAGGGAAAATCCCAGTTGGGCGGTGTCCCAGTTGGGGCGAACAGACTGTAAATATTGTCCACGACATTGCAAGCGGCGCTAAGGCCAGCGGCGCTAAGGCCAGCGGCGCTAAGGCCAGCGGCCGGCGGAGCGCCGCGCGAGTTACGAAGCCGTGGTGAATGCAATTGTTACGGCCTGGGCAAGCGCACGATAAACGCATGAATGGGATGAAGATCGCTTGCTTTACAGTCTGTTCGCCCAACTGGGACACCGCCCAACTGGGACTAGCCCCTTTTTAATACTGTAACTACCTATAATATATCAACAACAGCTAACACACAAACAGTGCTAAAGTATATTGAAGCAGCTAGGTGCATAAAGTCATCACATTATATGTTAGTGATCATTAAGAGCAGTTTGTCTAGACCAGGGTTTTTCAAAGTGGGTGACGGCACGGCAGTCCAGGGGTGCCGTGAGATCATTTGATAATATTTGGAATTTATTTTGGACACTTGAAAAAATATTTAGTATCATTTTAAACTTGAAGTACAAAGTTATTTTCAGTCAGTTCTAACCAAAATGGCTATTATCTCAACGTTTTCCTCGCAACATAATCACTAAAATATCGTCACTGTCGGGCAGAAACCTTGTATCTCCAAGTTTCAAATGTGTACATCTTTTGGTAAAGCAAAGCCCTGCTTCATCATACAAGACTGTCGCACAAAACTAGTGAAAACAGCTGATCTACAAGCACACAACGCCTCGCGATGCGAGGCGTTGTGTGCTTGTAGATCTGCTGTTTTCACTAGTTTAGTACATTTTATAGATGATAAATACAAAACGAACGGTTTTGGACATACAAGGTTTCCACCCGACAACGACGATATGCTATACATATAAGTTGCTGGGAGTGAAAATTATAATGTAGGGGTGCCTCGGATTAAAAAAATATTTATGGGGTGCCCTGAGACAAAAAAATAAAAAAACGTTTGGGAACCCCTGGTCTAGACCAACGCTTCCCTGGTGCATGACAACTGCACGTTATGACTCACTGTAAGAACTGTTGGCACCTTGTTGCCTAGCAACCACTAGTTTTCCAGTTTCAAGTCTCAATGGGATCAGTAATAGATAGGTAAAAATATAAAATCTATACGATTTTTGTCTCCACCAGCCGAAAGGTATGGGGAGACTATATGTTTTCCCCTCCGTCCGTCCGTCCGTCCGTCCGTCCGTCCGTCCGTGCGTGTGTATCCAGTTTGTTACCAGCTAATCTCCAGCACCGTTGGTCCGACCGCGGCCACTCCCTGGATGCCAATTCAGAACCTCTGCCCTATATTTGTCCGTGAAATTTTACTCTCATATTCCCACTAGGTCAGGGAACAAATGCCACCCTTTTCACATTGGTCTGTTATAGGGCCACCAGCAGGTCAACTTTAGCAAAACTAATTTTTGGAACAAAATGCCTCAAATCATGCATGCAGCGAAAGGCCGAAGAAGCACCCTTTTCACATTTCCAATTATAGCGCCACCACCAGGCCACAATAACATACCTGACCTGGTGGAGACCTGTGCTCGGAAGAGCACTGCTTCTAGTTTAATTTTTTTTTTTTACATTTTTGACAAAATGGAATGGAGGTGCCCAGATGTAGGGCTTTTAAGCCGTGACATCATTTTGTAGGCAGAGGAGAACTCTGCCCCCAGAGCATTTTCTGTCCCTCGCTATTTCAACAGATCCGAGACAAAAATAACGACTAAAGTATAATTCTAACACTTTCCTTTCAACAACAAAGAGAAGAAAAATGTGTAAATGGTAAAAATAGTAAAAAGATTCACGGAAACTGGGGGCAGAAATTCTCCTCTGCCTACAAAATGATGTCATACTTAACAGCCCCTGCCCAACATGCTTCCATAGAAGACTTGATGACTTGGACCAGTGGAATCTAAAGGACTGAAATCAGTCGTCGTGACTGATAACTTGAAGACTTGATCGTCGTGATTATTCCCCCCTACAACATAATCATCAGGTATTATGATTATACTTGGAGGAAGATTTTGGAGGCTTTCAGCTTTCAGGAAGAAACCAAAAATACACAGGGAAGACATATTTGCATATTATAACCACACCTGGGGGTCTACTAGAGTAATGTTAACTCCATAGACACATACAAAACATAGAAAGTACAAAACCATGGCACCACCACCTTTAACCAATGTAGTGTGGAGGACGACAGTAGGACACTGCTGCCCGTGCCAGATAAGACACTGGAAGACGACTATATCTAGGAATAAAAAACCTTTTGTTACGCCCTTTTCAACTGTGCTTGAATCTCCCTCTTTTTCTTACAAGCCGAAGCAGCAGCTGCTGTTAACAAAGGGCACTGAGGGAGGGAGGGATTTTCGGGCAAAGAGCATTTCCGTGGTGAAGCCCATAGTTAATATGTTGCCAAAACCCTTTGATTCCAGAAAGAACGCTGTGAGGGAAGAACCAAAAGTTGTTGGCCAGGGAGGGAAGTCCATGAATGGATCAGAGATGTTCAGCCATGTGCCTCTCTCCCTCAGCTCCTAATAAGACCATGAGGGCCCAAGGATGAACAGCGACTGTAGAAAAAGGCCAGTTGGACTATTCCATCCTCCTTCTCTTAAAAGTGGTATGTTCCGCCAGCAGGCACGACTTTCTGGGTGGGGGCAGATTCACAGCCAAATATATATCAATTTAGGGGCCCTTGGCATGAAAAAGGTTGAGAACAACTGATTTAGAGGGCATTTGTATGATCGTCTTAACGGGTTAACTCACTTACTGCCAATTAAAAATGCCCTCGAGTGGCATTAGTGCCAGCCCTCTCCATAGACTTCCATGTAATTTGTAGTGCACAGATCATGCACACCCATGCACAGATCATGCACCATGTTTGTGCAGGCTGTTCACAGCTTTCAAACAAAAAAAAAAGATTGGAATTCCGTTCAGGCATTCTTGAGATAATAGCCATTATGTTTTCCTAAAATGTAAACAAAGATGGCTGCCATGTTTGATAGATGGGGTTGCTATGGGGGTTAAACATGCAATTTCGCGATTTCTATCATGCCTACTACATTTTTTGGGGTCCAAAAATTTTTTTTGAAAAAAAAATGAAAAAAAAATTTTTTTTTTGTTTTTTTTCTAAGTAAAAGTCGCCCAAAGTCGCTTGGCAGGGAAGCCCATAGTGAGAAAGTTGCTCTAAAAGTCGCCTGGCACTGTATGAGTTAATAAGCCAGGCAACATCACCATGCGTGAGGTTGGAGACAATGGCAGATCCATTTATTAAACTAGACTAGACTGATTCTGGTGCAGTCGCTAGAGAACTGGAGCGATGAGAAGATCATTTTTATTTTATTTGTATTGAGCTTAGGGTAATTGATTTCATAAGACCCTTCGAGGAGGGTTTTCATACACCACAACATTAAGTGGGGCGACATGACATCATGCATCAGGTTGGAGACTACGGCACATCACTGGGTTTGGTATACTTTTCTTGGGTCTATTTGGGCAATCTGCCGGAGCGCACACAAAAAAAAAACTTTTCAAGTTTGCCCAAAATGGTTTGTGTTTCAACCAAATACAAAACTAGAATCAAATGTTTTTTGATAGAAAGTTTTGGGTGCTTGTTGTTTTCTTAAAGTGTTAAGCCGCAGGGGGGTCCGGGGGGGGGGGGGGGGGGGGGTAATCTGCATAATACCTTGTTAAAGTGTCCATTTTGTTAAACTTTGCATTTGTAGTTATTTTACTGTAATTTACCAACATAGTAACCAGCACAGATAGACAAAGAGACATTCATGGATTCATATTTATTCAGAACTAACTTTTATCTTCCCCCCTGGACCCAGGGTATGGCAGCTGCATACCCCTGCCATACCCAATTGACGCCCCTGAGTCAAAACATGCATTGCGTTCTACCTTTTCTTTGCTGACATCAACCCGTTACACACAGTGCTGCAAAGTGCATGATGATACTCGTCAATTCTGCGCTTCTTTATTAACTAATTTACCTTGCTCCATTGTTGGCTAAATGACGTTTCGTTTCGGCGTCTTTTGGGCAAATCTGCAAGTACTCTCGCCGTGGTTTCATCCACAAGCGTGGGAGGACGGAGGAGTGACGGCGGAGCGTTCAGTGTGAGCGATCTGCTCTATAAATGAAATGCACACACGTGTGTGTCTGTGAGCTTGTGTATCTGCTATTTTTCTATACCAATGAAACGGGAGATTTGCAGAGATATGTAAATGTAACCATTAAAGCAATAACACCACTCTGAATGGAGAGAAAAACAGATCTCCGATCTCATTTCATGCTTGTGTAACTCGACAGATCTCCATCTCAGCCAGTGCTTGTGTAATTTGCGGGGAATATATTAATCTGACTCTGATTACAAACCACTTGAACTCCGACTTCTATATCCTATCATGCCAGGGGGAACAAACCCAATTGCGAGCTTGTTGATTTGTGGCACTGCATAGATTGGCAAAAATAGATTTGGTGTAGTGTAGACTGAATATGTGGTCAAAGTAAAGAGCAAAATTGGGTCCCGTTTTATTCCAGAGGTTTTGAGGCAGGAGTAGGCTTAGATGAGGCGAGGTAGGCTACTGAAGCTCCGTATACTGTGTATATCACAGCGGTGCTTAATAATAAGTGAACTTTCCGACGGCGAAGTCCTTCTGATGGATTTTTCTTGGCTGTCAATGTCTCTATAGTCCAAAAAATCGCTCTGAACGTGAGTAAAACGATAGTGTACTGTGTACGCTGTATCGACTTGTCATCTAAAGCATTGCCAAATGGGAAATGTTAACTTGAGCATGTTTAAACCACTCACCGTTTTTTCCTCCTCTGCTGCAATGAATCGCTCGCCTCTGCTCGCACGAGCCGAGCACAAACGAGGAAGGGCGAAACTTGACGAGGCACAAATGAGGGAAGGCTGGTGGGCTGTGGCGCTCGATTCCACATCTAACGAGGAGAAAGCCTCGTTAAAATACGTGCAGACAGCCTGGCTCCGCCCGGCCAAATACCTTCCGACACGTATATCGCCCTTCCCAAACCAAAGAAGGGGGGCGAAAAAGCAACTAGCAAAGCCCACGGATAGAGGAGCAGTTGATTCCACATGATCTGCACGCTGAGCGGGGGCGGCGCCCACTGACTTCAATAGAATACGTGGAGCCAGCCGAGAGAACCGCCCGCGTTTATCATCAAGTGACATTTATCCACTTCCCATGCCCACGTCACTTCCAAAGTGACTTCCAAACCCTAGGTAAGAAGTTTTGGTCATAGATTCCCAAAACTAAAAACAATATATTGCAGCGACAGATGGCTACTGACGTTGCTCAAAGAGTGTTTGTTCCATGTTATGAGGTCGTGTTAGTCCTACTGCTGAAAAGAGAGATCAAATCAACCATTTCGAGTGATCCTCTATATCTCCTACTGGCTGGGGATATCCAGCCAAACCCAGGAACTCAAGATGAGGAGAGGAGCTGCCGGATAAGACACGGGAAGCCTGGTTCTTATCTAGGAACATTGTTTAATTTATTTAAACAAACCGTCTTTTGATGATGTTTGTTTTGTTTGTGTTGACTCGAAACAAATTGTCTTTATTGGGCATTTATGGGAGCGGTTTTCTTATTGCTCCAGAGTTGGAGTGGGAAACCTGAATGAACAGACTGTATATAGAGGTGAGTATGGCCACTATCATTATGAATGTGTTATTATAAGCATACTTTTAGCTTTTTGGAATCACTACAAACCTAACTGACTGCCCCTACTTATTGGAATGGCTGTGACTGTGTAAAAGTATGTGGAGCCTAGCGATATACACAGTATATACGTTACGTAGCACATTGGTTGGCTAGTAAAAAATAGCAGATTTACAAGCTCATATTACGTCACTGCGTGCAGTGCTATCATTTTGTGAATCTGCTATTTTTTTTAAAGAAAAGAAAAATGCAAATCTTAAAATAGCCTATATATCCTTTTCAGCATTTTAACTAAAATCTTTGCTTCTGGGGAGGTCCCTGGCACAAAATATTTTGTGATTCACTGTGCCAAATACACGTAATTTTGGGGGGTCCTTGACATGAAAAATGTTGAGAACCACAGTAAGTGCCGTACCCGAATAAAGTCGGGTTTTCAAATCCAACTGTTGATTGCAAAACCGACTTAAGTTAAGGGATATAACATTTCCTATTGTAAACTGTAGTGTGCTGTCTGCGGCACCCGGCAAAAACTCAAATTCCCATAATCCTTCGGGAGATGTAGTCACCTGCACCTGATTACATTTGGACGGTGGTGTGTTCAGGGAGCCCAAAAAATACAGATCAATCTAAAAAAGAAATAGAATATTGTGTCAAAGTAAATTCTCTTGAAACTTTCATATATTTTTTTTATGTTCTAGATTGCACATTCAGTGAATTCTTCCAAACCTTTTTTGTTAAGATTTTGAATTTTTATGGCATACAGCTCATGAATATCAAAAGTCCACATTTCAAAATATTACTATATTACACAAGACCACTCAAAACAAGTATTTATAAAATGTCAACCTTCTGAAGTTATAGTGGGAAGTCCAGTGGGAAGTTTCCGCAGTCAGTTATGATTTGGGGTGCTAGGGCATCTGCAATGCTTTTTTTACACAATATTCATTTTTTTAGATTGATCTGTAGGTAAAAACACTGGAAAAACTGCAGCTTTACCAGACGTAAAGTACAAACGTGCTGTCAGTTTTTCCACATTTAGATCATTTCTATTCCCAGTGAATTAAAGAAATCCACTGGAGGAACCCAATGTGTCAGCATTAAACACATTGAACTGTCTGTGTGTAACGTGGGAAACCTGATAACGTACATATAAAATAAAAAAGCAAAGTTTACTTCGTCCACTAGGAACCCCTCGTTACAAAAGGTGGCTAGTCGTTTTTAATGGTTAATTGAATGCTCAACTCATTTACTGCCTAATTCCAATCACGTCTTTTAATGTGCATTTCCTCCACGTTCGCTTTCTCTTTATTCCATTTGGGGAAAGGCCTGTCATTTTGGACAGACATGCTCTATCGCTGTCAGAATCTGCTTTTTTGTATGTATTCGAGTTAAGAATAAACAAGCATTAAGAAGGCCAAGAGTCAAATACACTATAACAATAAGACCCACCACTCCCCCCCATCAGTTTAACACCGTTAGCTAGAGAGGTTCCTTTTGGATCGAGGGATTAATTTAATAATCTGTACGCTTGCCATCAGTAAACAAAGCAAACTGTCTTTTATTTGAAATGTTATATATTGATTTGTTGCCATAAGAGACGGTTGGATTTACAATCCAATATAGGACAAAACTCCGACCCGTGACTCTTCGACAAAATTGACACGTCTGAAAAAAAGAAAAATCTCCACTGAAAAGTGACAAAAGCCAAGTTATGAAGTCAGTCAACATTGACAACGAAAAACAAAAACAACCTAAAATAAAATAAAAAAACGTGCAGAATTTCTTACATCAATCGGTTGCTGTAAAACGAGACACTCCTCCTCATAATCACTTCATGACACATTTTCTCAGTGAACCAACAACCACCCACAAACAGCCCACGGTTAAAACTAACACTCTGTTCCCCACAGCAGCCCGTGGATGAAGACAAAGGTGCAGCAGAACGCCTCAGGACACAGTGCTGTACGCCGACGACACGCCGCCTTTCCTCAGCGATTCATTCAAGGTGGCTTGATTTCATCAAATAGAAAAAGATTTATGCTACCTTTTTTTTCTTCTTTTTTTGGCAGAGTTTCATTACAAAGGGGCATATCAATAATTATTGGGCCATTTTCTACTTTGCTTAGAAAAAGGGAAGGAGAACAAAAAAAATCTTATATTTTATATTTATAGGAACATCCCGTTTCCCATTAATTCTTTTTTATAAAGCATTAGTTGACCCCCACTTTTAAGGGTCCGAAGAGCCTTGGAGCACTATGTTAAGTTAGGGCATTGCCCACTCGTAGTGCTGATGATGGTATCAAACTAATACATCTTTTAACCACAAAAATAAAAAAATACAAAATAAATCATCAACTAACTTGGTCAAAGTAGGACCCAACTCCTTTCATCAATACTGCGTGAACTCTGACTATGGAAGGGATGGGACGATACTGCTTATCGTTTATCGTGATGAAAAAACTTTTTTATCACATTTTAATTTAGGTTTTAATTTAGATTTTTAATTTAGATTTTAATTTAGATTTTTAATTTAATTTTAATTTAGATTTTTAATTTATCGTAAAATTGTTCTACACAAGGACGAATTCGCTTTTCATCTACAAGCTTGTAGATTGGCTATTTTTGCCCAATGTTCCCCACAGCATTTTGAGTTTTAAGCATCATTTTGATTATCGCGATACCATCTTTAATCGCAAAACATTTTTACCACAACATTCGTGACGTGTAATTTTCATATCGTCCTATCCCTAACAACACTTAACCACTTAAACCCTACGTACAGCTGACCGGGGTCCCGCACGGCTCTATACTTGGTCCCCTGCTTTTTTCCTCCCACCCATCTACACCAAAAACAGACGATCTACAAGCTCACACTTGCTAGCATCTTGATTCTTAATCGTAGCTGTGCATTTCTTCTCGCTTGAGAGCGCATTTACAGAATCTTGTCTAACCTATCAAAACCACAGGAATGGCATCATAACCATTTGCGTGTTGATTCTGACTTCTAGGGTTCCACAATTTAGGGAGTTCATAACCGGTGCCGTATCAGTGAGTCTATATGAGGCATAATAGCTGAATTGAGAATCGCAGGTGATGTAAAAGTACATCTTAATCGTGATGAGCTTGTAGATCTGCTATTTTCACCAATTAGCCTTTTATAGAGACGCTAGGGTTCATGTGGTTAAGATAAAGCTCCAGATTTTCATTCAGTCATTGAAAAAAATAAAATAAAAATAAAAATTGATGAGATAGTCGACACTGCAAAATATAAGTTGCAGAAATAAGTCTACGCACGATCAAATCATATTCATCTGAAACATCACCTCAGGTGTCATCACATCTCAACGTGTGTCCAGTCAGTGAGGAGAATAAACAGGATTTCCTGTTTTGCCTTTTTTGAAATCATCAACGCAAATGTGTGATTCACACACGACACCGGCAGGGCTTTATATCTATATACATATTTCCTAGGAATCAGAGCGCTCTGTGTTGTACTGTATGTTTATTGTTTACAGCCATGGTTTTTGTACATTTATGGTAGGAACATTAATGTCTCAATAGCTCACCCAAAAGACGACTTATTTTTTATCAATTGCACATTTTTAGTCGCAATACTGAGACAATAATTAGATGACCAGCAGTGGTTCTGGTAGGAGAGACAAAGTGTTTCCTTTATGTCGCAAACTGGAACCGCTGGTGACCGGTATGCGACAAAAACAAAAGAATCTCCATGGGGTGTGTAATCGATAGGAGAAAAAAAAAGTCATTTTGGGGGTGAACAATTCCTTCAAGTGTGATGGCACCTAAGCGAATATTCCGATTATTCGGCCGTGTCATCATGCCCATTAATTAACCACATTAACCCTGGTGTACCCACTATTTTGGGCACATTTTCTAAATATATAATTTTTAAATAGCAAAAATTGCACCTCTACAAGCTTGTAGATCTTTTTAGATGTTTTCTTTTTGCTATTTGTTATACAATAAAATATATAGGGCTAAAAGGTTTATTTTGCAACTTGTATTGGTAGTGTTGATTAAAACATCTGATTGCATGGTGGCACAAATGAAACGTATTCACATCAAAATACATTAAAGGAAAATAAATGCATTTCATGGCTTTGTGTTTCAAATTTGGGGCTTGGGTCACGACAAACATTTTACAAATGTGGGGGGAGATTTCCACCTCTACTCCACGTACCAAAACCTACTACTACAACACGGCCAAAGTTCCTTAGGTTTACTGGCTCATGGAAGTTAAACTGTGGAGCCGGCCTGCACAAGCGGTTCTTTTGATTTATTCGTGCCATTAATGGTTTCTTGACAGGCATCTCTTCTTGATAGGTAAGATGTAAATCTTTATGAAATTAATTAAATCCTTTTCTTTTCTTTTTTGTTTTGGTCCCCTTTCGTCTCCCAACAATTTCTTCGTGGGTTGTGCCTTAAAGAAAAAAAGCTCTTTAGGAAGAGTTTCTCTTTGAGATGATTACTTGCAGTCTGGGGCAGGTGGTGGCCTGCGCTCGCTCATGGAAGGGTGATTCAGCTCACTGACACATTCAGCATCAATCTTCAAGGCAGCGTGGTGATTTGTGAAACAAGTAGATTGGCCTCTGGAAACCTGTTGAGAGTGAAAGGACGAGAGGAGAAGGTGGAGGACAGGTGAGATGGAGATAAAAAAACAATGTTTAGTTTAAAGGTAGCTCTCCACCAAACAGACCACTACAGATTACTGCAGACTGGCAGCCGAATGAATTGGGGAGATCAGTTGGTTGGAAAGTGTAATAAAAACCTGACAGCCGACACCGACAGACTACGGTGCTAAAAACCACAAGCCTGCTGCTATCCGACGGTCGAAAGCCGACGAGCAAGCTTTCGCCGCTTCCCTACAACTTGCGACCCCACGGGACAGTACCCACTGCCCATTCAACGGCAGATTTAACAGTGACCCACCACCCATGCCCCATTCAACAGCAGATTTAACAGTTTACCCAACGTCCATTCAACATCAGATTTAACAGTGTACCCGACAGCCATTCAACATCAGATTTAACAGTGTACCCGACAGCCATTCAACATCAGATTTAACAGTGTACCCGACACCCATTCAACAGCAGATTTAACAGTGTACCCACCACCCATTCAACAGCAGATTTAACAGTGTACCCAACACCCATTCAACATCAGATTTAACAGTGTACGCTACCCAACACTTACCGCCGTTGGTGCGGTGGAGAGCTACATTTACTTGGAACTGTCTTTCATAAGATGTTAAGTTTAACTACTACAATAAATCTCTTCGCCAAAAACAGATGATCTACAAGCTCACAGTGGATCACAAAGTGACGCATTGTTAGTTTAGTTTATTTTGTATTGTGAGCTTGTAGATTAGCTAGTTTTGGCTAATGTTCCACCCAGAATATGGACACTCAAGGCGTTCAAGTGGCAAAGCCCTACAGTGTACTGAACAGTGATTTCGGACAGTTTTTAAGTGATTAAGGGACAAAATAAAACAAGTCCAACTTGACAGTTAACACCTTCTAAGCCTGGCCGTACTCCCTCGGACTTCCTACTGGGTCCCATCAGCCACGCCGTCTATTCCCGGACTTTTGATATAAATTATAATAAAAAAAAAAAAAACATCGGAAATTCTTCTCTGTGTCTTTTTGGAGCGATCTGAAAGGGTTAATATGCTCTGACAGTCATTTTCTGGTGCTGGGTGTGATACTCCTAATATCCAGCAGGCCACGCCGTTGACTCACATTCTGAATGGATGGCTGGCCAGGAGGAGCCTCATCCTCTCCCCAGTGTTGAAACTCAGCAAGAAGCTCAAACAAGATGGCTGGTCTTTGTCTCTGTTCGTGGATCGCGGTTTCAATCACGTTCGGGCGCCGCTTCTCTATCGCTCCTTTCCCTGCTTCGCCGCACGTAAACGAATGGAATTGATCTCCCCTCCGCCTCGCCAAAGTAAGATCGCCGACCTCTGCAGGATGAATATGTACGCTGTGTCGAGCACTCCAGTACGTGTTGTTATCATGTGGGCTTTGTTTTTTTAAAACATGTTTGTAAATAAATGGCTTATTTCTTCGGCGCTACCTCTGTTCAGAGGGTTCTGCCGCGGCTTGCAACGTGTTAACAGCTACTCTTCTTTTAATGTGGTAATTAGGTGTTGGCATCTTTATTTTTACAGGACGTTCACAAAATTCCATTGAGACTGGATTTACATAATACGTTGATTCGGGGGCAGCACACAGTCACAAAACCCAAAAATATATTTTCAAGGTATTAAAGGGATATTACACTTTCGTCTAATCAGGCTTGTATGAACACCCTGAACAGTTTTTAATTTGCTTCATTCAGTATTTAGATATTTGATGTAAATGTTACCACCTCCAACACGCCCAGGCCCTCTCCACATACACACCCATTGTAACTTCAAACTCCATTTTAACCATGATAGATTCATTAAAAACACCCATTATTTTTTCTGGTGACTCATACTACCCTCCTAATACGTGAGCAGACCGTGTTTTTTCAATAACTTTTTTCATTTATTTTCAATAAAATATTATTGTATTTAATGTTTTCCATTTTCCCAAAGAATTATTAAAAATAAAAGAAAAAGGTTATTGAAAAAAACACGGTCTGCTCACGTATTAGGAGGGTATTATGAGTCACCAGAAAAAATAATGGGTGTTTTTAATGAATCTATCATGGTTAAAATGGAGTTTGAAGTTACAATGGGTGTGTATGTGGAGAGGGCCTGGGCGTGTTGGAGGTGGTAACATTTACATCAAATATCTAAATACTGAATGAAGCAAATTAAAAACTGTTCAGGGTGTTCATACAAGCCTGATTAGACGAAAAAAAAGTTTTGAAAGTGTAATATCCCTTTAAGTTATAAAAGGTGAGAATGCATTATCAGTAAGAAAAAAAGGTCAGTCCCTTGAATTAAAAACCCATGAAGACAAGCATGTGCCTGGGATGGAAGGTCATTGTTTGGTCATTGACCACCGAGTTTACAACGAAATGCTCATTAACAGCATCAATCCAATGGAAAAAGAGCGATAGAATGCACAGATGTTTATAGCAGCATAGGTATTATTCTGTAAATAAACAAAGGTTGGGGGGTAGGTATCACTTAGATTTAGAGTTTATTAGAATAATAACTGGGGGCGGCTGTTTCAGAATCCGGTGATTTCGAACTATGGTCTTGAGGCAACTGTAGCCTTTTGGCCTCTGTGAGCGGAGGGAGCGGACTGGTCCTATTGTTGGGGTGAGAAGCGTACCTGAGGATACTAAGGGTCTTATGCACGGTCTGCATGAGCTATCAGTGCACGAGTGGTGACTAGGGAAGGTTAGACGATCGCCGATTTTCGGATCAAAAGCTTTTATTCCGGTTTTAAAGACACAGTCCGGGAATGTACGACGTGGCTGAGAGTCCCTGGGGGGATGTGCGATATAGTACGGTTTTAACATTAAGGGGCTCCCCGTGGCTTAGAAGGTGTTAAAATCCCACGTTGATTCGGAGCATTCGAAAAATTCAAAGCATTCGCACTTCGGAGCTTCTGAGCTTTTTTTTACACGTTATATTCACACCAATACAGCCATTGTTGCCGTTGTCTTGGGTCGCGTGCCCCCGACGACCCATAGGCCTATCTTTTCTGATCTTTCTTGCACCCCCCCCCCCCCCCCCAAGTCCACACCTCGACAACTGTTTTAACAAAGAAGTTGAAGTTACAATGGGTGTGTATGTGGAGAGGGCCTGGGCGTGTTGGAGGTGGTAACATTTACATCAAATATCTAAATACTGAATGAAGCAAATTAAAAACTGTTCAGGGTGTTCATACAAGCCTGATTAGACGAAAAAAAAAGTTTTGAAAGTGTAATATCCCTTTAAGTTATAAAAGGTGAGAATGCATTATCAGTAAGAAAAAAAGGTCAGTCCCTTGAATTAAAAACCCATGAAGACAAGCATGTGCCTGATTTCGGACAGTTTTTAAGTGATTAAGGGACAAAATAAAACAAGTCCAACTTGACAGTTAACAGCTACTCTTCTTTTAATGTGGTAATTAGGTGTTGGCATCTTTATTTTTACAGGACGTTCACAAAATTCCATTGAGACTGGATTTACATAATACGTTGATTCGGGGGCAGCACACAGTCACAAAACCCAAAAATATATTTTCAAGGTATTAAAGGGATATTACACTTTCGTCTAATCAGGCTTGTATGAACACCCTGAACAGTTTTTAATTTGCTTCATTCAGTATTTAGATATTTGATGTAAATGTTACCACCTCCAACACGCCCAGGCCCTCTCCACATACACACCCATTGTAACTTCAAACTCCATTTTAACCATGATAGATTCATTAAAAACACCCATTATTTTTTCTGGTGACTCATACTACCCTCCTAATACGTGAGCAGACCGTGTTTTTTCAATAACTTTTTTCATTTATTTTCAATAAAATATTATTGTATTTAATGTTTTCCATTTTCCCAAAGAATTATTAAAAATAAAAGAAAAAGGTTATTGAAAAAAACACGGTCTGCTCACGTATTAGGAGGGTATTATGAGTCACCAGAAAAAATAATGGGTGTTTTTAATGAATCTATCATGGTTAAAATGGAGTTTGAAGTTACAATGGGTGTGTATGTGGAGAGGGCCTGGGCGTGTTGGAGGTGGTAACATTTACATCAAATATCTAAATACTGAATGAAGCAAATTAAAAACTGTTCAGGGTGTTCATACAAGCCTGATTAGACGAAAAAAAAGTTTTGAAAGTGTAATATCCCTTTAAGTTATAAAAGGTGAGAATGCATTATCAGTAAGAAAAAAAGGTCAGTCCCTTGAATTAAAAACCCATGAAGACAAGCATGTGCCTGGGATGGAAGGTCATTGTTTGGTCATTGACCACCGAGTTTACAACGAAATGCTCATTAACAGCATCAATCCAATGGAAAAAGAGCGATAGAATGCACAGATGTTTATAGCAGCATAGGTATTATTCTGTAAATAAACAAAGGTTGGGGGGTAGGTATCACTTAGATTTAGAGTTTATTAGAATAATAACTGGGGGCGGCTGTTTCAGAATCCGGTGATTTCGAACTATGGTCTTGAGGCAACTGTAGCCTTTTGGCCTCTGTGAGCGGAGGGAGCGGACTGGTCCTATTGTTGGGGTGAGAAGCGTACCTGAGGATACTAAGGGTCTTATGCACGGTCTGCATGAGCTATCAGTGCACGAGTGGTGACTAGGGAAGGTTAGACGATCGCCGATTTTCGGATCAAAAGCTTTTATTCCGGTTTTAAAGACACAGTCCGGGAATGTACGACGTGGCTGAGAGTCCCTGGGGGGATGTGCGATATAGTACGGTTTTAACATTAAGGGGCTCCCCGTGGCTTAGAAGGTGTTAAAATCCCACGTTGATTCGGAGCATTCGAAAAATTCAAAGCATTCGCACTTCGGAGCTTCTGAGCTTTTTTTTACACGTTATATTCACACCAATACAGCCATTGTTGCCGTTGTCTTGGGTCGCGTGCCCCCGACGACCCATAGGCCTATCTTTTCTGATCTTTCTTGCACCCCCCCCCCCCCCCCAAGTCCACACCTCGACAACTGTTTTAACAAAGAAGTTGAAGTTACAATGGGTGTGTATGTGGAGAGGGCCTGGGCGTGTTGGAGGTGGTAACATTTACATCAAATATCTAAATACTGAATGAAGCAAATTAAAAACTGTTCAGGGTGTTCATACAAGCCTGATTAGACGAAAAAAAAAGTTTTGAAAGTGTAATATCCCTTTAAGTTATAAAAGGTGAGAATGCATTATCAGTAAGAAAAAAAGGTCAGTCCCTTGAATTAAAAACCCATGAAGACAAGCATGTGCCTGGGATGGAAGGTCATTGTTTGGTCATTGACCACCGAGTTTACAACGAAATGCTCATTAACAGCATCAATCCAATGCAAAAAGAGCGATAGAATGCACAGATGTTTATAGCAGCATAGGTATTATTCTGTAAATAAACAAAGGTTGGGGGGTAGGTATCACTTAGATTTAGAGTTTATTAGAATAATAACTGGGGGCGGCTGTTTCAGAATCCGGTGATTTCGAACTATGGTCTTGAGGCAACTGTAGCCCTTTGGCCTCTGTGAGCGGAGGGAGCGGACTGGTCCTATTGTTGGGGTGAGAAGCGTACCTGAGGATACTAAGGGTCTTATAGACTGAGAGCGTTTCCCGTTGATAAGACTTGATTGACGGTAGTGAAGAGCCTACTTTTCACCAGCCTCTGCAGTGATTTCCGCTCCAAAAGCAGAACAGTTTCCATACCAAGCTGTGATGCAGCAGTAGGTGGGGGTACTTTTCAATGGTACAGCGGTAAAGGTTTTCCAGACGTTCCTATACAGTAATACTGTTTGAACATGTTACTAGGATAGAATCTACAATGGAGCACAGCCTTCATCATTTGGCACCAGCTTAAGTCTCTGGAGACAGCAGGCTCACTCAAATGCTTCCGCAGTCGGAAGCGCCATAAATCTGCAGAAAATAAAGCCTCACTTTCCGTCTTGCCCTTTCAGTGGCGCATAAGCTTGCCCGCTAAGCAGAAATGAATTACTTGAATGAATGCTGCGACTGGGAAGCAGTCATTTGGTTGTTATTAGGGATGTGCATGACTGCCCCAAAATCTAAGTTGATTATTCTACTGCTATAAATAACGATTATTTGATTATTCGACCACGCCCCAAGGTGTCGTGTCGTGTGTTTCCAGTTCAAATCCTCTGCCGAGAGAGAAACGGCACTAAAACGGGGGCAAAGCAAAAAGGGCATTTTGCCTAAACTGATGTTGTCTTTACATATCGAAGTGAATCGGTACAGGGCGCTCGGGTGGCACAGTGGTAAAAGTGCAGAGTCTATACAACAAAGAAATTGTCCCTTTACCGGGGGAGAGCAGCTAGGAAGGGGAGGAGGGGGATGTTTGTCACTGCAAGTAATTCCTACGGGCTGGGGGGGCACCTGTCAGCAGGGACTGTGAGGTGGGAGGAGTAAGACGGAGGCTCTACGTCCTCCCAGTGGGCGCTCCGTTCTCAGTCAGTAGGATTTATGGAAAAATGGGTAAAAAGAAACAAGTGTATCAGTACTGTGTGTGTGTGTGTGTGTGCGTGCGTGCGTGCGTGTGAGTGTGTGCATTAGGGCTGCCAAAAATGACCTTCGAATATTCTATTTAAAATCCCACGTTGATTCGGAGCATTCGAAGAATTTGAAGAATTCGAAAAATTCAAAGCATTCGCACTTCGGAGCTTCTGAGCTTTTTTTTACACGTTATATTCACACCAATACAGCCATTGTTGCCGTTGTCTTGGGTCGCGTGCCCCCGACGACCCATAGGCCTATCTTTTCTGATCTTTCTTGCACCCCCCCCCCCCCCCCCCCCAAGTCCACACCTCGACAACTGTTTTAACAAAGAAACGAGCCTACAGTATGCACATCAGTAGACCTGGCGACGTTCGCGACCCCCCAAACACTGAATCACCATTGCACCACTGAATACAGCAGGAGACATAACCAACTGTGTACTATATTATTTATTCAGCACAAACTTAGTCAAAACAGTAAGCTATTTATTCTATTTTAGTCGCTTCTATCGCTTTTACTCGACGCGTCACAGCAGCTGTGATGGAAGTTGGAATAACCACGACATGACACGAGCAATTATAATCAAATCAATTGATTATGTTTTGGGTTGAATCAAATTAGGTAGTCTACAAGAGTAGTGTCACGGAGGGACTATTACCGTGACCGTGGCTGCGTGCGGGGAAACCGTGAGACTCGATCGGTGAGAGAACAAAATCCATGCTTTTTACATTGTGTTTTCAGTGGAGAAGTCTCGTTGTAGACAGTCTGCCTTCCCTTCACTACCAAAATAATCGCCCGTTTCAGCTTGACTCGTTATCATTCTGAATCAATTAAAGTTACATTGTGTGATTAAACGTGAGCAAGTCTAACTCCGAGGCAAAGCACAGTGTGTGCACAGCGAGGCGGACGGTCGGTCAGTGTGTGAAGCAAAAGTTAAACAGCAGCTGGAGGTTTATTCTTCGCTGTATGACGGTGTCGCTAAACATGCACCCTTAATCTACAAGCCCACAACGTATTGGATCGGCGACGCATTGTGGACTTGTAGATCAGCTCACTTTTGCAGCGGCGAATGGAGACTTCTGCCTCGCGAGACCAGCCGCCTTTTAACGTTACATACATGCGCCCAGAATCTCGCGAGAAGTGCGGCAGATTTGTTTTAATTAAATATAAATGAATTCGAAGCTTAATTTTTTACAATCGAATCTTCTTTTATTGTTAACATTCGAACGAATATTCAAATATAGAATATTCTTTCACAGCTATAGCGTGCATGTGTGTGCATTACCTCGTAGTCTACACTCTGGCGTCCCGATCAGTTCGTAGCTCGAGAAGCCTACTTCAGACGACATGAGGTACACGGAGAACTGCTCAGGTTTGAGGCGGATGCTGTGGTAATTCCGGAAGGTGGTCTCCTGCAGAGTGAATGAGGAAACACAAGTATTATTAATACTTAAAAGTATACAATGTTAGTTCCATAACCCATTTAGACCTGGAAAGCCTGTAAGTTGTTATACCTTTCAATCCGGATAATTTTAGTTGTTAATATATAGCATCACTGTCGGGCAGAAACCTTGTATCTTCAAGTTTCAAATGTGTATTTTTTTCCCCGTAACTTAAAGCCCCACTTAGTTCAGAAGCTGTGTTCACATTCACTCTCCCATTGGAATGAATTAGACTCCAACTTGCTTCCATGCAGTCTCCTAAAAAGGATGGCCACCTACTCCACACAGATACGGGAAGTTAACCAGAGATGCCGGCATGTCTTTCTTTTCTTTTTTCGTCTTGGGTATTATTTCCATTTCAGAACCCTTCCAGTGTGCTGGAATGAAACAGGAGTTGAGTTGTTTGTTTTGGTTTGAGGTTCTCCTCATCGGAGGAGGAGGGAGGAGAGGACAGGCTGTGTTCTGTGCCGTCTCGCTCTCTCTCAACCTGTGGGTCGGGACCCCCAAGGGGGCGAGGCTCTGTGTGCTTGTAGATCGGCTATTTTCACTAGTTTTGTGTGTCTTGTATGATGAAGCGGGGCTTTACTTTACATGTTGGCTGCTATGGAATCCAAAAGGCTCAAATCAGTCGTGGCGACTGAGAACTTTAATCCATGTAAACCTCTTCTTACTTAGAGACATCAAACTAATCAAACTATAAGACTATGGGATCAACACACATGGCTGCGTTGCTACCATGGCATGCTGAAATGTACAGTAGATCCAGAGGCACTCAAACTGTCCCTCAAGTTGTTTATTAGGACCCTGGGGAATAAGAATAGCAACCATCTGGGATGGGACTGTCTGGTAAGAACACTCTTTGTAGTCATGACAGTGCACACTTGTTTGTGTGTACATCTCTATCTGTCGATGTGACCCAACTTTAATAATTGCTATCTATACTTCCAGCTACTATCTTTTGTACAGGGGGGTAGACTCACGTAGCCAGACACCTATTCTACAATCTCCAGATGCTATAATGTCTCGAACTACACCTCCTGAAATCCGAACACGGAAGCTGGCATCCGTTCTGCATTTCCGTTCACGAAAATATATTTTAAAATATCTTTACATTTATTTATTTTTTCATTTTCATTTCTGTCTAAGCAGCTAGCTATATATGGTTAGATGATTTTGATTTATATATATTAGGAGATCTGTGCGACTGTAATGACAAAACAGAAGTGGAGGAGGCTTCACATCTGCTTTTCATGATCAGAGCTTCCGTTGCTCCAGACTGTATGACCGGAAGCATTCGAACATTGTGTGAGGCAACAGTCACACAAGACTATATAGGGCTGATTTATTGTCACTCAAATAATTGCGATAAACGATTTAATTGTGTTTTTGTTGTTGACAATTACATTTGTTTGGCTTTGAGGCTTTGAAGGTGCACATGGCAGATTTGACACATAACCTAAATATACGAATAAATTACTGACATATTAGACAACTTTATACTTAAAAGCTAAGAACTTTTCCACTATTTTTGAAAATGTTTGAAAACATATGAACATTTTTCATGAAACGTCAAATAATGTACTAATTGCCATTAGACGATTATGTAATAATTGTGACAGGCCTAAGGGGCAGCACTTTGCAATAGAAATACTTGCTAGCAACCTCTCTAGAATCTGTGCTGCACATTACATTATACCCAACTGAACAATGGCCAGTGTGTTGATGTGAGAGGAAAGGCAATGTAATGTGGTCAGAAATCAGCAAGGGTTCATCCTGGAATCTAGATGAGGAGATATCTGGAGTGGAATCGTTGCCCGATGGTAGCGCTAAGAGCTAAGAGTACAGGTCATGGGGGTCAATCAAATCCAGGGAGAATGAATGCGTCCTCAGCCAGCCAATACACACGCGAGGAGGGCTTTCCGTGCGGCTTTTGACCAAGGATACACACTGGTGTGTTTGACAGACATCACCAAAGACCAATCGGAAGCCATGGCTGTGTGGATCCCGCTTCTATGTCCCACCTCCGCTTGGAGATAGGAGACTTTCCAGACTGTGATGCGGAGAGACATTAAAAAATCGGGGAACGGAGCGAACAGGCTGGCTCAAGGCTATTGTATATCCACTTTTTTGGAATAGCCGACTCAACAACAACCTAAACACAGATGCTTTGCCGGTTTTAATGGGTTTGACTTATAACAGAAAAAAAGCTGTTCTACACGCTCCGCTATTTTCAGTGTGTGACATGCTTTTTCCATAGAAGACAATGAACTTTAATCCATGCGTTTGGCACCAAAGTATAGCGAACAGGAGAGACAGAAGGACTGACAGACTGACCTAGCGACCGACATAGCCATCCAGAGAGACCCTGCTCGCTGCCAGAGGGGCTATAAATACTGTGATAGTGAGGTGGGAAGCTGTGTGCTGGATTCCCTACACCCTCAAGCCAGGCCAACGAGCTCCATGTGAATCTCACCTAGGGATGGGACGATAAGCGATATTATCGTATATCGTGATGGAAAAAAAAACTCACGATAATCGTATCGTGGAGATTTAATTTATCGTGATATCGTCCTCCGTCATGCACTGGGTTCAATTCACCTTTTATTTGCTGAGCTGCATATCCGGTACCACTTAAACCCTCTATAATTGGTAAAAGGTACTTATATATACGTACTCTACAGTCTTTTTTTCACTCTCTATCAAATGACTTAGCCAAAAAATAGCCGATCTACAAGCTCACAACGCGTCGCAAAAAGAAAGTGCAGATCTACAAGCTCGCGACGCGAGCTTGTAGATCTGCTATTTTTTGTCAAATGTTCCATCCCAGGATAATGGATTTTGATTATCGTGATATCGTAAATCGCGATTTCTTTTGTCACAATCATCGTGATTAGGGTTGGGTATCGTCGGCGATACTTTTAATGGTATCGATTCACTGACGTCGATACTATCGAGTATCGGTTCACGTAAAAACAAACGATACCTTGTTTCGATACTTTTGAAAACAGTTGGGCTACTGAAAGTTTAATGACGGCTTTAGTAGGCTACACTCGTTACTGTGAAAATAGCCAAGAATAGCCTATAATGTTTATTGGAGCTGTGTGAAACACAGGCTCCCTATACGTGGCTGTGTGGGTCTGTGTGTCTGTGTGTGTGTGTGTGTGTGTGTATGTAGCCTGACTCAGCCTGACTTCGGCGCGTAACTAGTGCCGCACCATTTACGCCACTCGCGCAATATATACATCAAAATGTGCGGCTCGGCCGGGAATGGTGTTCTATTACCTTTCGTTCCGATCCGCCTTACCATGCCGACGTAATCGGCAAAAAACAACGCTTAATTGTCCCCATTGACTTATAATGGGACAATGCAAGAAATCACTTTCAAGTATTTTTCTCTCGTAAACCATAGGAGCTACAGTTTCAAACCTCGGAGAGGAGATTCATAATGATTTTAAGAATGAATCGAAAAATAATTACATCACTCGGCCTCATGGTGGCGCTATAACGGCCCACTTTACGTTTTGCCCCGTAACTCTTGAACCGTAGATCGGAAAATTAAATTTCTTTTTTCCCTGGATTCCTTGGGTCAAGACGCATCTCCCCATATAGGCCACGCCCATTTGCGCCAGGATAGATTTTCCGCCATCTTGAATTTTCTCCAAAACACACTTTTTGCTCCTTTTCCTACATATTTTCTTCAAATGTCACAAAAATCGGTACACATGATCTACACACACACACACACACACACACACACACACACACACACACACACACACACACACACACACACACAGCTCCACTTCACACGGGTGTGATTTTATTATGATAATGATCCAACATCTATAAAATAGCCCATAGAAAAAGGCAAATAATAATAATAATAATAAATAAAAAGTATCGAAAATGGTATTGAAAAAGTTATCGTATCGATTCCCAGGTATCAAAAAAGGTATTACATCGATTAAAAGGTGAAAGATACCCATCCCTAATCGTGATATGACATTTTCATATCGTCCCATCCTTCATCTCACCCCCATGACTCCAGCTGTGCTGCGCTTACATAAATAGCACCTTCCTCCTTAAAAGCACCTTCAGCAAGCTCCCACATTCTGACAAGAAAAACCTGACTGTGGAAAAAATGCATTCCTGTTTGACATTATTCATGGATTAACATCTCTCACGACTGAAAATGTCTGTACAGTATCAATGCCAAGTCCTAATGTGCGAATGTCGCAGCCTCATTGAGAGCTTGTAGATCGGCTATTTTTCGGTGCACAACATGCTTCCATAGAAGACATGCTGGATTCTGTGGAATCCAAATTAAATCAGTCTGAGAAATTTAATCCATGTAGGGCTTTGCACACAGACGCGTTTCTTTTTTTTCTCGCACGGAAAACACAGACTATTTCATCTTTTTAAAGAAAACAATGATTCTCTAGGACCTCATGCACACCGGCTCCGAATTTGCCATGCGGCAGGTGGCTGCGGCTGTGCGTTTTTTCCCCCGATCGAACCCAGTTCGATTTGTGCGTCTTGTCGCATGCGGTCCACAGTGTGGATTCCGCACAGCCTTGCACACCAAATCCAAAGCGTTTTAATCATGCAGCAAACGGAAAAAAACGCAACGGTCCTGTGCGCAAAGCCCTTAAAATAGCATCTTCATCCTTACAAGCACGTTCATCATCAAGCTCCCATATTCTGAAAAGAAAGATCTGTTTGACATTATTACATTGGTAGAGTTGCCAGATTTCTAACTAAATGTTCTCATTAAACGTGGAGTGGAAAAGCAGCTACCGTTATTCCTACTTAAACCTGTCATCTACAGTTAGCTTACACCAGTAAGACTCCCTAATCAGGAGATGTTGTCTGCAAAAAGCAACCTCATGGTGGCGCTAGAAGAGGGGCATACGGCAGTCCATTCGGGACGAAACACTGTGGAGACTTATGAAACATTATTGCCCTTAAAACCAGGCATTGCCCACCTGCCCCGGCAGGTAAATAAACCTTTCGGGCAGGTGAAGTATGCTTTCAGGTTGCCCGACCGGGCAAGTGCTCATTTGAGAGGGGACACAACTGTCTATAAGCTCAACACAAGATATCTGTCTAAACACCTGAACAGAGTTTTTTTTTTTTTTTTTTTTTTCAGCAGTTTTTTTTTATAAAAAATAGGAATTAAATTCCAAAAAGGTAGCACATCCCTAATGTTTAAATCAGGAGGACAAAGTACTCACATTTCCACTTATTTATTGGCACACACCAAAAAGGAACGCTTACGCGTTTCGGCTAAGAGCCTTCGTCAGAGCATTCACATCACATAAAGTCAACTCACTTTATAGGGAAGGTCAGTGTTCACATACAGCTGAATTCACAGATTAATCACCAGTGTCCAATCACAGACAGTGGTTGATTAAATAAATTAAATCATCATTATACAGCCAATAAACAATGATTCAAAGTCAGTCTTAACCCAAAAAGCACTTTAGGCTGTAATCATCATTAAGTCCATTGGGTGTCATTGTGTTAAGGTTGACACGTACAAATTCATGAGACAACTCCATTTGAAACATTTCTTTTCCCCCCACCATAAGAGTGCACCATATTCTACTGAACAAATATCACCAATTGAGGAGACTGAAACTGGTGCACAAAATCCTTCTCCTTTTTGCCCAAAGTCATCATTTTGCCCCTCAACAAACTTAAGTCCAGTTATTGTGACATCTATACTATAATTTTGGAGATGTCTGAGTGAGTGTCTGTCTGTCTGAAACCGCGTTTCTCCTCAGTGGCTGGAGCAATTGATCTGAAATCGCATCACCATTACCATATGAACACACCTGACATAACTGTGAAGCCCGTTTGTCACTTTCACAAATCGGATGCTGTATATTAGCATTTTTATGGTGTATCTATATCTATTTAGCCTACAGTACCTTTTGTGACCACACATGTTAAGGGAGGGGCGCTGTTGTTCAGGCCATGCACAATCACACACAAACCCACACACACACACACACACACACACACACAGGGGGGGGGGGGGGGGTGTGCGGGCGGGCGGGCGGGCGGGGGGGGGGGGGGGGGGGGTGCTGGCCCTGTTACAGATGTTGTCCAAAAATCATGCAGATCGGTACACAGTATCTCTGTAGCCGTTAAATGGAACGGGTATTTCTTACATTGATGCTCCTACATATTAGCATGCAAGCATGCACATCCCATAACCCACACACTGCACATCATTTCGGAGCTCATATCTTTGAACGGGTAAGGGCTAGTTTAACAAACTTGTTGAACATGATCTTGAAGATATGTTAAAGAAGGACAAAGGCCCCAAGTATGCAAACCTAACCTATGAGGAGCGTTGTGCATTAAAAGAGTTGGAGAAGAATCCAGAGATCACTATTCGTTCTGCTGACAAAGGAGGTGCAGTGGTTGTCTTAGATACTGAATATTATCACAAGAAAATGCTTGAAAACCTGAACAGCCCCACCAACAGGCAGCTTGTGAGAAACCCTCTGAATGAATACAAGTCTGAAATTGACAATCTATTGAAAGTGGCTTTTGAATCAAACTGGATCACAAAAAAAGAACATGCCTATCTGACTAATCAGTGTCCTGTCACTCCCATCATCTATAGCCTTCCAAAGATCCACAAACACCCCACAGAACCTCCTCTCAGACCAATTGTCTCAGGACGAGGCTCTCTTACGGAACCATTATCAAAATATGTTGATTTCTTTTTGAAAGACTTTGTGAAGGATCTGCCTGCCTATCTTGGAGACACAAAAGATGTGCTTAATTGTCTAAGTAATTGCACTGTGAATCAGAACACAATGTTGGTCTCTCTTGATGTGGAAAACTTATATGGTTGTATTCCCCATGAAGATGCTTTGAATGCGGCTGCCTATTACTTGTCCAAGAGAGAAACAACACAAAACCCCCCAAATTCATTTTTATTAGAACTGTTGCACCTTGTTCTGAGTCGCAATTACATGCTCTATGGATCCAACTGGTACCTCCAACAGGCTGGCACCGCAATGGGGACAGCAACAGCACCCTCTGTGGCTGGATTGGTTGTGGGAAAATGGGAAGAAGAAGTTGTCCATAACCCCAACAACAACTCCCATTATTCAAAGATAAAATTATACAAACGGTACATAGATGACATCTTGTTATTTTGGGAGGGGACAGAAACTGAATTAACTGACTTTGTATCATATCTTAATAACTCAAGTTTTCTGAAATTCACATGTAAACGAAGTATGGACAAAATCAACTATTTGGATCTAACCATTTACAAGGACAAAGGAATGATTAACACTTCTATTTATAGAAAAGAAATGGAACGCAATTCGATTCTACATGCTACCAGTAACCATCCTAAGTATCTAAAGGACAACATTCCAGCAGGTCAATTTTTGAGGCTCAAACGCAACTGTTCAGATCCTGATGACTTTCTCTCCAAACAAGCCACGATGAGTGCTCGGTTTGAAGACAGGCGCTATTCCTCCAGTTCTATTCAGAAAGCCATACAGTGTGCCTATAACACCTCCCGCTCTGATCTTTTATTGAATTCACCCAAAACTAAAAAACCAAGTCGGGCCTGTTTCTGTACTGAATATAACCACTGTGCTTCACAAATTAAAATCAAAACTCGGTTCGAAGTGGAGCGGTGAATCTGTGTGTGTGTGTGTGTGTGTGTGTGTGTGTGTGTGTGTGTGTGTGTGTGTGTGTGTGTGTGTGTGTGTGTGTGTGTGTGTTTGTGCCAGCACAACAGCGCCCCTCCTTTAACTTGTGTGGCCACTCAAGGTATTGCCAGGCTACAGACATACCCAGCCAGCCAGCCACATAGCCAGCCAGCCACGGACATACCTGTCTATTGGGAGCGCTTTCACCGCTCCAAAAATGTACTCAACAAACACTGGCATGTGCTCCAAGCAGAGCCATCTGTGAAGGACCTCTGCAAATCTCCACCACTTGTTGCATTCAGGAGAGCACCCACAATCAAAGGTACAGTCATGTACAAGAATATGGTCCCAAAAAAGACCACATGGCTGTCAACAACTGGAATGTTTAAATGTGGCAATTGTGCTTGTTGCAACAATACATCGGACAAGAAATGTTTTAATCATCCCCACAGTGGAAGAAAGATCCCTATACGTGAATTCATAAACTGCAAATCAACACATGTGATCTACATGCTGCTATGTCCCTGTGGTCTAGCGTACGTTGGACAAACTAAACGACCACTCAAACAAAGAATATCTGAGCACAAAACTGCAATCCGTACAGGAAATATGGATTATGCGATTGCAAAACATTATGCTGAAGCGAATCATGGTTCACCCTCCTCATTAAGATTCACTGGGATAGAGAGAATCGTGATGCCCACCAGAGGGGGTGATATCTTAAAGAGACTAGCCCAAAGAGAGATGCTGTGGATATACACACTTAACACAATGACACCCAATGGACTTAATGATGATTACAGCCTAAAGTGCTTTTTGGGTTAAGACTGACTTTGAATCATTGTTTATTGGCTGTATAATGATGATTTAATTTATTTAATCAACCACTGTCTGTGATTGGACACTGGTGATTAATCTGTGAATTCAGCTGTATGTGAACACTGACCTTCCCTATAAAGTGAGTTGACTTTATGTGATGTGAATGCTCTGACGAAGGCTCTTAGCCGAAACGCGTAAGCGTTCCTTTTTGGTGTGTGCCAATAAATAAGTGGAAATGTGAGTACTTTGTCCTCCTGATTTAAACATTAGGGATGTGCTACCTTTTTGGAATTTAATTCCTATTTTTATGTAAATTTGACTTTGGGTCTAGCACTCCACTGAGAAAACCATTGCTGATGCGCACCTTCTTTTTCTTATATAGTTTTTTTTTATGTTGCTGCACTTGAAAATATAAAATAATTAGTGTGAAACCATAGACATATTCAATCATAGCTATGTAGGTATTTGGATATTGGTATTTAGGTATGACATTTTTTATTTCACAGCCCCAGAAAGTAAAGAAATAAGTGTAAATTTGAGCGGTAATTAAAATCTTACCTGTCAGGTATACAAGCTCATAGCGCGGCACAGAGTCCCGCTCTATGAGCTATGTTGAGCCATGTTATGTGATTGTGAGCTATGTTAACCCAGGTCTTAATGGGTTAACATTATCCTGGTCCGTAACATTGGCAACAAATAAAAGGGTCATTCCTCCATGTCCATTTGTATCACCTAAGTATCCAAACTTTTTGGCAACTGGCAAAGATGGAAGTTACATTCCAAGTGTTTGATCCCAAGGTGGGCGAAGATTACATTTTTGATGTCAGGTGTATTTTAATACCCTTTGGTCTCCTCTTATCGTTAGGATTGTCAAGATGTCAAGGACACCCAAATGTACGTTCCTTTGTGTCAACTTGGAGACAGAAAAGGAGTTGAGGAGCACCACTTTAAGCCTTGTGCAGTACCCGCCCATGAGCCTGGTCCAGTACCCGCCCATAGGCGGAGAAGCAATTGAGTGAGTCACCAAACCTTTCCAAATTGGCCAACTATGGCGCTATAACGCGTGGTTGAGACAGTGGGAAAGACGACCAAACATGCAGGGGTAATATCGGTTCCAGTTGGCAGCGAATGACAGCGAACTGCTGTTGTGTTGTGTCTCTGTGTGTGTGTCTGTGTGAGCGAGGGTGTGCGTGTGGGAGGATTCTTCCTAGGAAAGATTATATTGAAATAGGAGCGATAGGGCTTGAACCAGACACTCCCCTTTCATCCAAAATAAACAAAGGAAACAATTAAAATGTTGCATCTACAAGATTCATGGGGATGTGTTGCTTTGAAAGAAAGCAACACTTCCAAAAGAAATAACCTTAGGAAAAAAGTTCTACTTTCGCTCGTGTGAAAGAGCAAAAAAACTTGTTCGGCCCCCCAATAACAACCTATTCAAAGAAAAATTAATTAATTGATGGTCGTAATAGGCTACCATACAGCAAAAAAAATGGAAGAAAAAAGGTGAAGGTTTGACGAAAATAGCAGATCTACAAGCTCAAAGCGCTTCCCGTTGCAAGATCCGCTATTTTCGCTGATTAAGTGGTTTGGTGAAGAGAGGGGGAAAGGAGGGGACAGTTTGTCATGTATACAAACTACACATAAAAATAGGACTAGTGAAAAACATTGTTGGAGGGTGCTCTTTGGTTCAAAAGGGGAATGCTTTAAAAAGTCAAAAGGAAAATGATACCAAGGGACTCTACACACTGGTGATATGGATCTCCCTTGCGTCTGAATAGAGATTGAATTGAATACACAACAGCTTAATAATGGGCTAGTTCATCATAGGAAAAAGGTTTCAGCCCCAGATGACCTTCTTCAGGGCAAACACAAGGAGGCCATCAGAAACATGTCTAGGCATGTTTTTAGTTCTGGTTTAATGATGAACTAGCCTTTTTATTAAAGCTATTTTACATTTTGAAGACTATCCTTTTTTTCTTGATTCTTGTGATTTTATTACTATATGAAATATTATTATCAGGGGTCTTCAACAGGGTGTCCTCAGAGTTACTACAGGGGGACCACCAAATCTTTTTGTGTGATAGGATATTACTATTACTAACCCTAACACAGTTACATTAACCACTTGAACCCTAGCGTTCCTATTCTGCGGAGGAATTTAGCCAAAAATAGCAGATCTACAAGCTTGTAAATCGGTTATTTTCAAATCACAATTTGCTGTCAAAATTAACACAGGACTTTATATATATATTTTTTTTTATCTCAAGTCCTGCAGCTCAGACCACGAGAGGTTGGCTTTTACACTAAAATTTGTATCGCTCGACAATTCATTTTCTTTTGTTTACATCTGACTTTCATAATGGCGGAAATGTCTCGAAAGAGTTTAGTCTCTGTGGAGCTGCTGTAACAAGGCGCTGTCCCCCCCCCCCCCCCCCGGCTCAGAGCTGCGGTGCGCTAGAAATTAGGCCTGCCACAATTATTACATAGTCGCCTAATCGCAATTATTTGACATGATCGCCATTATTTTGTCATAATCGTCATAATCATTTCCATTTTGAAAAATGTTCATATATTTTTATTCCAACATTTTCAAAAATAGTGTAAAAAGCAGATCTCCAAGCTCAGAAGCGCCGAGATCGGCTATTTTCCACTATCAATGTTATTTTTAAAGTATAAAGTTGTCAAATATGTCAGTCATTTCTTTGTATATTTAGGTTTGTGTCATATCTGCCATGTGCAAATTCAAAGCCTACAAGCAGAGGCATGCAGATAACGAAATACACCAACATAGCCAGTGCAAAATGGATGCTTATCAACAACAGATAAATATCGGCTAGTGCCATCGGTTAATGTCAGCTATATTTGCTGATGCCGATATTGAAGGGCAAATATCGGTATGCGGCCAATACATGGGTGCCATCCCTGGTTTATATGTTCAGCGAGTACTTACAGTGAGTCTCTTCCTCCGGGCGTAGCTGTCCCAGGGCTGTGGCTCCATGATGAAGAGGCCTCCGGGACGCAGGTGTCTGTAGACGCGCCGGAAGAGGCGCTTGAGGCCGTCATCGCCCCAGTTCAGGTGGATCCACTTGGTGACGCTCATGCACATGATCACGTCGTACTCTGGCCTCTGCGTCAGCAGCAGATTGTCGTTCTCCAGCACGTAGTTGGCCTTGAATAGAAAAGGACCAGGAGACAAAGAGATATGTTTTTTTGTTGTTGTCTTTTTCTGCCTGAATTGAAGTTTTTAAGTGAAGACTGAAAGGAAAGAGGGAGTGAGAGACGGGGAGAGACACGCAGCAGATCGTCGAGAACAGGACTCGAACCAGCGATGTACGGTCAGAAGTGCCCAGGCCGACAAAGAGATGTTTGAGGGATGGATGGATAGGTGGCATCATGCATTGTAGACTATTAGAGAGGGAGCTGTGCCACAACTTACAAATGGAACTAATCCATTTCATCGATTATAAAACAAATGATCGATTTGTAATCAAAAAAACACTTCTTGATTATTCAATTAATCAAAAAAGTAATCGACTGACTAGTCGCAAAGGAAATAACGGCTAGATGCAGCTCTATTGTAGATGATTTGTCCCTTTGTCTTTAATCCATTTAGGCCTAGAATTATTGAATGCTTTAACCAGTGAAAAAGGTGCCGCGCTGCGAGCTTGTAGATCTGCTATTTTTGAAAAAGTCGTGAAAATGTGTGCAAATCTTTGAATATAATGTATTTTCAAAGAGAACGTTTGTAACTAAAATTTTGCTTCTGGGTGGTCCCTGGAACTAAATATTTTGAGATGGGGGTTTGTGGGCAAAATACACATAATTTTGGGGGTCCTTCACATGAGAACCACTGACATAGTAGTCTCTCAAGAACAGGCTAACTGAGCTCCATTTAAGTGAAAAGGACCTTTTCTTTGACGATGGCTAGCCAGATTGCTGACATAGAAATGGGAAGCTCTCTCCATTCCGACATGTCGCCACTCCGAAATTGACTTCTTATTGTCTGAGTGGCGACACTCCCATAGGGGTTAGGTTTAGGGTTAGGGTTAGAGATAGGGTTAGTGTCGGAATGGTGACATGTCGGAAAGGAGACATGTCGGAGTGGAGAGATGCACTCCATAGAAATATAGGTTTTTCAAAAAACCTTAGGTTTCAAAAGACACTTATAGAATCGGGTCAAAATTCTAATTTTCACGATTTTTCAAAAATAGCAGATCTACAAGCTCGCAGCGCGGCATAGTTAAAACATAAAATAATGATACACAATAATGTGTACCCGTTCTGAATGGGTATTATTAACACACATCTTGTCTCAAGAACTTCAGCTCTGACTTTGTTTTTGACCGTTCAGCAAGTTCACAAAGTTTCCTAACACTTTATCTTTTTTGCAGGATTGCAGAGAGCAGCAGTAACTAGCCTAGGAATTGTGTTTCATTGAATATCATACATTTCATCATCAGGTCAGTAGCAGATACTGTGTGTACATCAGAGTTTTTTTGTTGACCGAGTGAAGACATTCCTTGGTGCTGAAGGACACTTCCAGCGAGGGGACACACTGACTGACTGTTACAAATGACAGTTAAACCTATGATGATGATTTATGGAGGCGGCCTCTGTAGGTCAACAAGACTGGACAGAAAAAAGGTGAATGGCGATTGGCGAATGAGGACAACGTACCAAGCACAAGGAATGGAATGACACGTGATGCATGCTAAAAACCCAAAATTGATTAGCTAGTCTGATATACTTTCACTCAAATCTTAGGCCGTTTCTGGAACACCTATATGTTGTTATACATGTACCTTTCAAGCGGGGAACACCTCTGTAGTTGTTGCTATATGCAGTACAGTATTATAGCAAACAACAATGTTTTCTTTTTTTTCTGAAAGCTTAGGTCAGACATTTAGAGGGTGTTTTTTATAATAGGCCTCAGGTTTAAATGGCTACAATACAATATGAATTAAATGTTCTATCACATAAAATGTTTTGGTTAGTTTCTTAAATCAGGGCAACAATAGCTACATTCAAATGCACACAATATCTGCAATACTATTAAAAATCACACCCGTGTGAAGTGGAGCTGTGTGTGTGTGTGTGTGTGTGTGTGTGTGTGTGTGTGTGTGTGTGTGTAGATCATGTGTACCGATTTTTGTGACATTTGAAGAAAATATGTAGGAAAAGGAGCAAAAAGTGTGTTTTGGAGAAAATTCAAGATGGCGGAAAATCTATCCTGGCGCAAATGGGCGTGGCCTATATGGGGAGATGCGTCTTGACCCAAGGAATCCAGGGAAAAAAGAATTTTAATTTTCCGATCCACGGTTCAAGAGTTACGGGGCAAAACGTAAAGTGGGCCGTTATAGCGCCACCATGAGGCCGAGTGATGTAATTATTTTTCGATTCATTCTTAAAATCATTATGAATCTCCTCTCCGAGGTTTGAAACTGTAGCTCCTATGGTTTACGAGAGAAAAATACTTGAAAGTGATTTCTTGCATTGTCCCATTATAAGTCAATGGGGACAATTAAGCGTCGTTTTTTGCCGATTACGTCGGCATGGTAAGGCGGATCGGAACGAAAGGTAATAGAACACCATTCCCGGCCGAGCCGCACATTTTGATGTATATATTGCGCGAGTGGCGTAAATGGTGCGGCACTAGTTACGTGCCGAAGTCAGGCTACATACACACAGACACACACACAGACAGACAGACAGACAGACAGACACACACACACACACAGACCCACACAGCCACGTATAGGGAGCCTGTGTTTCACACAGCTCCAAAAATCACACTCGTGTGAACTGAGCGGTGGAGGCTGTGTGTGTGTGTGTGTGTGTGTGTGTGTGTGTGTGTGTGTGTGTGTGTGTGTGTGTGTGTGTGTGTGTGTGTGTGCGCGTGCGTGAATGTGAGTCTGAACAACAGCGCCCCTCCCTTAACATGTGTGGTCAGAAAAGGTTACTGCAGGCTACAGACACGCATACCCACACACACGGCCACGTATAGGAGCGTTGTGACCACCGCTCAAAAGGTGCATAAAAATACACCCCGCCCACCATCCCCGTTTCTACCTAGATATAAAGCTGTGATCTGCCCAACTTTGCTCACGCTGTGCTCGTACTTTAAAAGGTCTTTTCACACAGGAAGCAAATCGTTTTCACGCAGGAAGCGGCTAACTAGTAATTCATTTTTCAAGAGACAAGCAGGTAGGCAGGTAGGGAGGTGCGGGCAATCTGACACACCCCGCCGCCAGGGTTGGAATGTGTTGAACATAAGAAGCAGGGTGCGAGCCCGCAGACGTATTGTCGCTCCCCGTGTGAAAGACCTTTAAGATGGAAAAGGTGCAACCACTTTCAACCTGCCGCCTCCATTTTCGGCATGTCAAAGAATTAAAGAAAATAGCATAAACAGCCGATCTACAAGTCCACGTAGTAGTTGGGACTATTTTCACCCCGCGACACCATTGTACGATGGGAGTATTATAAATAGGGCTCAAGTGGTCATAAAGAAAGGAATCTTGTATAAAAAAAAGCTCTGTCTCGAAGGTACAACATTCAATATTTCAACTATCTTGCTTTTTTTTTGTCAGTGTAGTTGTCAGGGTTCCCACACATTTTACCAATTAATTTCCAAAACTTTTCCAGAATATTTAACCCAATTTCCAGGACTATACAACAATAATTCAGCTCAATAACAAGTCGCTTACTCCAATGCGCAATGCCCAAAGACAGGTAGTGTATGCCAGTGGTTCTCAACCTTTTCAGGCTGTGACCCCTGAAATAATCATATTTTAACTGGGGACCCGGCACCCTGACGAGCACTAAGAGTTGAGGAATTTTGTATAACACGTTTCTATTGTGAAAATAGCAGATCTACATGCTCACAACGCCTCGTTGCGAGGCGTTGTGAGCATGTAGATCTGCTATTTTCACAATTTCTGCCTCTAATATTTGACAATTTGGCCAATGTTTAATTTGTAATTTCAGAGGTATTAACAAAATCAATAACCAAAGACAATGCATAGCTATTTTTTCCAGGACCTTCCAGGACCCTTGAACAATTCCAAAACGTTTCCAGTGCTGGAAAACAATTTTTCTAATTTCAAAATATTTAAAGGAATTTCATGACCGTGGGAACCCTGGGTAGTGGTGGTGGTGCAGGCAGCCTTACCTTGACGAAGGTCACGTTGGAGGGGAACTCCCCCGGGCGTGCGGTGGGTTTCTCCGTCAGCGGAGGGGCCGCTATGGGCCCCCTGGAGATCTGTAGGGACACAGGAAACGGGAGGCTGGGGGCCGTGGCGGCCACGTCGGTGGCGGGGGCTTTATCACAGTCCTCCTCCTGCTGCTCCATGCGCTCCTCCGTCTGGATCCCACCCTCCGTCTCCGGAGTAGGACCTCTCCCGTCCGTGGGACCACCGGAGTTGTCCTCGACGGCGACGGGGGTCTTTCCTCTCTCTGGCCCGACGCCGTTCCCATTTTCAGCTGTGCTGCCACTCTCCGTGCTGCTGCTGAAGCGCTGCTTGTCCTGTTTTTCTTCGCTGCCTGAGAGAGGAGCAGTAGGCATTACACAATCACTATTATGGGTCATTGTCAGTCGTTTCTTTGTATATTTAAGTTATTTGTGATGTTGATATTTGCAATTATTTCTAAGACAATTATTAGTACTATTATTTCATGCTTTTGAAAGCACTTACCTGCGAGAGTCTCCTTCCCATTTTCCTCCTCTTTCTTTGTGCTCTTGCTCTCCTGCGTTGTTGTGGGGCGTCTGACCTTCTCCATCTGCAGCTCAGACAGATAGTGTCTGATGTTCTTTCGGGCCATGTATATCAGGTTACTGTCAATATCCAGGCCCAAAATGTGGGCCGGTTTTAGTGCTTTGGCAATATATAGAGTCAGATGGCCCGAGTTGCAACCCAAGTCCAGCACATGTTTACCCTCGAACCATTCCCGGCGAAGCGCGCGTACCCGGGAGTCTTCATTAGCGCCCGAGTTGCGGTAGCCATAATACTGGTTGTAATTCCCGTACTGGAACACCTTCTGCGGCTTCTGCTCCTTCGGCGGCCGACCGCCCGGCCTGCTTCGCTGCCCGGTCCTAGGCGTAGGCGTGTGGAAGGTAGACTGAGCACTCTTCGAGGACCCTCCGCCAGAAGCCCAGTGGTTTCCAGACCCTCTTCCCGGCTTCCCTGCCGGAGCAGCAGAATAAGCTCGGTGGTTTCCGGACCCTCCCGGCTTCCCCGCCGGAACAGCGGAAGAAGATGATGCGACGCGACTCGGAGGCTCCATCTTGCCGGAGTTGCGTCTGCGTTTGCGCCTGTTGCTCGAGTGCTGCTGGTTCGTCGCAGACGAGGAGTCGTCGTCTGTGCTTTGCGCCCGGATGGGCGGAGTGGACAACACAGATGCTACCACCTCTTCCCTGCTGCTGCCGGTCCGTTCAGCCTCCTTACTGCTGTGGGAATCGCCCGGGACCCTGGGAAGGGCGCTGGATTCTTTGGGCTCCTCCGGCGCTGCCGGGCAAGAGGCTGCCGTACTTGGAGGCACCGAGGCGGCGTTCACTTTCACCTCGCTGTTCCTCCGGGATTCAGAGCATTCAATGTGCATGGCCGCGATGCCGCCACCACCACCCCCGCCGCCGCCCCCTCCTCCTCCATGATGCCGGTTGCGATGGCGCCTCCTTCCTGCGCTCCTGAAGAAGCCTGTGCCCGCGATGCCGCTGTTGAGGTTGAGCGGGTCGGTGATGTCCCTGGGGATGAGGATCTCCACGGGGTCTCGGCCCTTGTTGGGCAGTGGGGAGGACTTGGGCGTCTCTGCGTTGATGGTCCGGCTCACCTCCTCGTCCAGCAGACTGTTGAGGTTCAGCGGGTCGAAGATGTTCCCGCCCAGCAGGAAGTTGCTGGGCAGCACGGAGCCCTCGCTCTCGGAGTTGGCCCTCCGCCGCCTCTTTCCGCCGGAGGCCGGATGTTTGAATCCTCCGAAGTTCATTGTGTTGCGCCGCTTGTTCACTTTCTGCTGCTGCTGCTGCTGTTGTTGTTGTTTGGGATGAGTGAAGCTGTTCCTTCGGTAGATGTGATGATTCTCGTTCCCTCTGGCGTTCTTCTGCCCGAAATACTCAGAGTTGGTACGGGCGTTGCCACTGGTGGGGCGAGTGTGGTTTTGTTCCGTCAGCGACGATAACACGGGACAGGAAGCTGCCGGATCTGCACCGTCGGGGGTGACCAAGGCGGTGGCCATGGGGGTGACCAAGGGGGCTTCCGTCATCATGGACATATTGCTATTGCGTTCAGGTTCAGCACATGGCGGGGGTGGCAGAGATGGAGTGGGATTGGTCTCTGAACCAGCCGTCTTCACGGCTTCTTCACCAACAGACATCTCCATCACTTTTGGACGCCGCCAATACAGACATGGAAGCCACTATGGATCTGAAATGAAACAACAACATAATGAAACAACAACAGATGAAGAGGCATTAGATTGTAAAGTCTGTGCGGGGCTGCAGCACACAATTCATCAAAACATTATTGACAATCGTGATTTTTGAAGTACTGGTACATAAAGTTTAATACAATCATTGTCCACATGCATTTGGGCTCACAGAAACACAGTAAAATCTCAGAGGCCATTACATATTTGGCCAAAGAGTATGGTTATGGTACCAAACTCCCATTATTAGAAGCACAAAAGAAGAGCAAAAATAATAATGTTTTCCCACCAAAAAACATAATTAATCCAGGTTTCTGTGTTACAGATAACTCCTGAATAATAACCCTGACAAAGGATAAACTGAGAATAATCCGGACAGGATTATCATAAAAAAGTCAACCATTTTACACCTGGCCATGACTGTCATTCACACATTCTCATACTAAGAAAAATAAATGAGCTCAACAACATGTTATGAGCTTGCAGATCTGGGATATTTTGGGAGGGAAAATATATATATAAATAAATACAAGTATAAATTACTATCAGGGGGGCATTATAATAAGTGAGCTTTTCTGAGTAGTTCTTTCATTTTCTCCGCCCCCTTCACAACAGGCACGCGCGCGCACGCACGCACGCACGCACACACACACACACACACACACACACACACACACACACACACACACACACACACACACACACACACGGCTAAAGCTAACACAACCGTGCACCACCATGCTAGTTAGCATTGAAGCTAGCCACTTTAGCTAACCCCTAGCTCTGGTCCACAGCGTTAGAATGAGTTCTCCATAACGCTATGTCACCAATAAGCCATTGCGCTCACAGCAGCGGTGGCCCAGGCTGCTCAGCCTCTCGTGTGTAGTCAAAATAAAAAATACACTTTCGCTACTCACCAAAACAAAGACTGTTCTAAGATGTTGAAAGCCTACTTCCCTTAGTGGGGACACACTAAGCCCCTCACCTCACGTCTAAAATACACTTTTTAGCCAGAAAAGAAAACGTTTCACCGGAGGTTTTAGCTACTCCACAGCGCCCTCTACAGGTCTCGTCAATAGAAAATTCCATTGACCGGATTTTGCCTTCCGGTGAAATATTTTCCTTTCTGTCCAAAAAGTGTATTTTAGACGTGAGGTGGGGGGCTCAGGGTGCTGCCACTAAGGAAAGTAGGCTTTCAACTCCCTAAACCCGTCTTTGTTTTGGTGAGTAGCGAAACTGTATCTTTTATTTTTACTACAGACGACAGGGTGCGCAGACTTTCTTGCGGCGCAAGGGCTCATTTGTGACATAGCGTTAAGGAGAACTCCTTCTAAAGCTATAGACCAGAGCTAAGCTAAGTAGCTAACCCCCAGCAGCACATACACACACACGCACACACACACACATACACAGTCACACACAGCGGGTGAAGCAGCAGCTTGCAGCGGGCCAGAAGGAGCACAACGTCGGCTCAACGTTCAGCCTCCATGTCGGTGTCGTTGCGGTTCCTACACTAAACTACAACGCTATTTAACACCGCGAATTAAACCGAACCAAACTAAGGAACACATAAACAAACCGACATGCCGCTACACCCACCAACCAACAACAACACACCACCTCATCCAACCCAAATAAAATGGACTCGACTTATTTACATGTGTACACACACACACACTATCACATTCATGAATAAGGCTTCATTTTACATACTTCCACAAGTGTCCTCTCTCTTTCCTTCTCCTGTTATGTTTTTCTTCTCTTTACCTTTTTTAAGACAAGATTCCTACGAAATTAAATAAATAAAAATAATAATCATGACGTAATTTCAACTGGGTTAAAAAGTTGGAACTACGTCATTTTTGTCGAGCTGTTAGAAAAAAGTAAATAATAAATGTGAAAAAAGATAAAAGTCTCACCTCACACACACACAGTTTGATGTCCTCTCCTTGCTTCCTCAACCAGCCATGTAGCTGTGTCTGTCTGTCTGTCTGTCTGTCTGTCTGTCTGTGTGTGTGTGTGCGTGTGTCTATCTGTCTGTCCTACTCCAGTCTGCGTGTGCGTGTGCGTGACACTGCCACACAGTGTGTGAGTGTGTGTGCAGTGCACAGTGTTTGAGTGTGCGTGTGACAGGGTGCTAACACTAATGTTAGCACATCAATGATCAATGTACGTCAATACACGGAGATGAATAACTATGGTGTGTGTGTGGTGTGGTGGTGTAAATGTGTAACGATATGGAGGGAGGCTTCCTTTCCTTCCTTCCTAGCTTCCTTTCCTTCCTTCCTTCCTCTCTCTCTCTCTCTCTCTCTCTCTCTCTCTCTCTCTCTCTCGTCCACTTGAAATGAATCTATCGACTCCCAACAGTGAGCAGAGGGAGAGAGAGATAGATTAGAGAGACATATAGCTTGAGAGAGAGAGAGAGAGAGAGAGAGAGAGAGAGAGAGAGAGAGACTAGAGCTGATGTCTCTCACTCATCAGCAGGTAGACCTACTACTTTCATATGAGAGAAACAGAATCCCGAAAAAAGGAGATCTACAAGCTCACAACTCGTATCGTCCTTGACGCGTTGTGGGCTTGCCGATCTGCTATTTTCAGGCTTTTAAGTGAGGGCATGGCGACGCGATGCATCCGCCTCCCGTTTTGGTTTTTAGTCCGGGGGTACAATTTGCTCTGCGGTTTGTAGATCCGGTTTGGAGAGGATACGGAAACGGTCTGTGTATGTTACCTTATTGTGTACGTGGACCTTACCGGATACAGTAGGCAGGCTTTAGACCGGATCTGAGCACTAAGCAGTACATAGGAACCAGGCTTTTCCACTGTGGAAAAGCCTCACATGAGATGATGAGAGGAGAACAAGGAAGGAAGACATTAAAAACATCCGACCGCAGTAGCATCACTGTTACGTTTTATGAGAAGAAAAACCAAAAAAATAATAATTTATTGTTCATCTCTTGATTCACATTACCGCAGGCAGTGTGGTAGAAGCCTATTACATTTATCCAGTAGTAACAAGTAGCCTACTTTGAGTACATACTTGAGTATTCTGTTCTATTGTAGCCAACTTGTTTACTCCATTTCAGTAATAATCAAATCTATATCTCATAATGTTCACATACCCTGGCCAGTGGTTTTTATTGATTGGTTGAATACTTTATTGGAAGTTTGCATAGGAACAAGGTAGGCCTACAGCAGGACAGTAGGCCCTACAGCAGAAACAGTGTTCATACCAGTAAGACTCCCTAATCGGGAGATAAGCGACCGTAGGTGGCTTATCTCCACAAATAGGGCAAAAATGTGTTTTTCCAAAATCTTCCTGATCCATGTTGATGACATGAGTGTAGACATGCTGTGTAGTGATATTCGTGATTTTAGGGCAAAAACTGTAGGAGCAGTGTCCAAAAATGTGTTTTAAAAATCGGCCTGAAGGTGGCGCTAGAATAGGGCCATGTGAGAAATGAGGGGTGGGGTCTCCGCGTTGCCTTTTGGCGGACGAATAGGTACCGGCCCCGGCTCTCCCGGACGCTCCTAGCCCGAGTTACGGCATTTTATGTGCGCTGCAGTGGCAGGGGGTCCTCCACTGGGGGCGCCACCACTTTTGCATCCGTTCTGGAGCACCAGGAGTCGGTGGTCCCCGGGAATTCCCCGTGAGCAGCCCCGTTGGGGTGGTCATTTGGTCATTTTTGCACATTTGGTCATTTTTTACATCTGGGGGTCCCCCAGGGACCTGGGGGTCCCTGGGGCTCCGGGGGTCCTTGGAGGTTGTAGTTTGGCAGGCAAGGAGTGTGTGTGTAAAATCTGGCATGGATCGGGTCAACGGGTGCGGAGATATAAGCAGAGAAAAAGTGTGACGTGTGACGTGTGAGCACATTTGGTCATTTTTTACATCTGGGGGTCCCCCAGGGACCTGGGGGTCCCTGGGGCTCCGGGGGTCCTTGGAGGTTGTAGTTTGGCAGTCAAGGAGTGTGTGTGCAAAATTTGGCATGGATGGGGGCAACGGTTGTGGAGATATGAGCAGGGCAAAAGTGTGACGGACGGACGGACTGACTGACCCACAGACAGCCGGTGGAGGTTTTGGTAGTAAATCATTGTGTATGTCCCATGGCAATTTTTTTTTTTTTTTTTTTTTTTTTTAAGATTTGTTTTGGGGCTTTTTTTTATGCCTTTATTCGATAGGACAGTAGACTGACAGGAAATGGGGAGAGAGATGGGGAATGATATGTGGCAAAGGTCGTCCGGATCGGGAATCGAACCGGCAACGCCAGCAGGCATCATAGCCTAGTATATGGTACGCGCCTTGACCACCAGGCCAGCGGGCGCCCCCGCAAAAATAGAATTTTGACAAAAATGTCCACCACAAGCTGGCATGGCGATATTATGCTCTCTTAGTCATAATGTCGTTCTACCTCGGGCAGTGCATGGTGGAAGGTCAAGTCGTCACTCAAGTGCAATGTATTGTGAGTATTTCCATTCAATGCCATGCAATTCAGATTCTCCTGCTCTCAGCTACTGAATCCGGAGGGAAACATTGTCTCTTTACCCAACTATTTATCTATGATTTAAGACATCTATAAATATTTAATGTTCATATTAGCCTATTTAATGTTCATATTAGTTCGCATATGATAGAAGCACCCGGGAGGAAGTGGACTAAGAAAGGGGAGGAGCCAAACCGAGTTCCTGTTTCTACACAAGGAAGGTTAGGCAGGAACTAGTCTCGCGTAGCCAGACAACTATTCCACAATCTCTGAATGCTATATAGAGTCTGGAACAGCAGCTCCCGAACGGCGAGTATCGAAAACGGGCATTAACGTTCAAAAAAATACATTTTAAAATGTCATTTCTGCTAAGCAGCACGCTAAACATGCTTATATGATTTTTATTTATATAATGATAAATGTGTGTGATGTGAGACGGAAACGGAAGTGACGAGGGGGCTTCACTTCCGCTCTCATCTCGCACTCATCATTTCTTCCCCGGTCTGCCAGACTGTATGCTGGGAGCATTTGACCAAATCGCGGAGGCAACAGTCTGGCCACGCGAGACTAGGCAGGAACAGACAACACCCGGAAGTTGGCACACCATGGGACGCCGCCATGACACTTTTGGGTGGCGGAAGTGACGAAGTGCTCATAGACGCTAATGTTATTTTGGGTGGCACTTCCGCCACCCAAAGTGTCATGGCGGATGGCCATGGAGCCAAAATGACGTTGGTGACTGTTCTTGCTGAGACCTTCTTTGTTTCTACACAAAAAAGGAGGTGGTGCCCCAGAAGCAAAGAAAAAAATCACACCCAATGTGAAGTGAGCGGTGGTCGTGCTTGCATAACGTCTTCAATTGGTAATTGGTGATGTGATACAGGCTACACACACACGCACATTGCTATGGCAAAACGCTGAGGAAAACACATTGCTATGGCAAAGCGCTGAGGAAAAGTGGCTACAGATAGTGGCTACAGATAATTGGTGATGTAATATGATGTAATATGGCTACACACACACACACACACACACACATATTGCTATGGCAAAACGCTGAGGAAAACACATTGCTATGGCAAAACGCTGAGGAAAAGTGGCTACAGATTTATTAGTGGCTACAGATAATTGGTGATGTAATATGATGTAATATGGCTACACACACACATATTGCTATGGCAAAACGCTGAGGAAAACACATTACTATGGCAAAACGCTGAGGAAAAGTGGCTACAGACACACGCACAGCCACTCAAGCGGTTTACCACGCACCTGTGCTCACTTCACATGGTATCAAACACACGTGCATATCTCCTTGTATGGGCCATTCTGTCCGTGACATTAGTTATCTCCAATCCATATATGGAGTTCCGTGCTCATGCAGACTCTATACGGATACTCATACATAGGTACATACAAATAGCTTTCCCCCCCACTCATTGCCCCCCCCCCCCCCCCAATGGATCTCGAAAGACATGTTGATTACATCATATTGATGTATTTATGTCATATCGATGTGACATCATATTGACTTCAAAACAATGAGTTTTTTGTTCTCTTTTGACTTAAGTGAAACATTTTAGGAAAAGTCCTGTCTTGTGTTCTGGATTGTGTCGTTGTTGCAGCATGGAGAGTTGGCCAGAAATACAGAGAGCAGCGAAAGAGAAGAGGCGTGAGGTTGTTTTACATGGTGCGGGTGTTGATGAGAGAATCTCCACCAGTGGGGGTCTCAGTCCCGCCATCTTCTCTCTCAAACTCCTGAACCACCTGGAGATTAGTCAGTGTCCAAGCCTGACAGAGATCCAGGACGACATCCAACATCTGACCAACCTCCAGAGCCTCATCCTCTGTCGCAACAAGCTGGCGTCCATTCCGAATGTCATCGGAAGTCTGAAGTCACTGAAGGTCCTCGACGTGTCCATGAACAACCTGAGGTCTTTGCCAGTGGAGATCACCCAGCTGAAGGAGCTCAGTAATCTCAACGTGAGCTGCAACCGCCTCCCCTGCCTCCCAGAGGGACTGAGCCAGTGTACCAAGCTGTCCACCATCAACATCTCCAAGAACGAGATCACCCGCTTCCCTGCTGACTTCTGCTCAGACCACCTGGATCTCCTCAGCACCGTCGTTGCCTCGGATAATTCCATCGAAGAGCTGAGTGGCGATGTTTACAAGCTCTCTGCTCTAAAGGTCCTGGACCTCTGCAACAACAAGCTGACTGAGCTGCCCTCAGGACTGAGCGACTGCTCGAAACTGAAGGAGATCAACTTCAAAGGGAACAAGCTTAGGGACAAACGTCTGGAGAAGATGGTCAACGGCTGCCAGGCCAAGTCCATCTTGGATTACCTCCGAGCCGGCACCGGCGGTGGGAAGGGGAAAGGAAAGCACGGCGGAGACAATGGAGACGATGCAGGACAAGGGGGAGGAGGACAGAATTCCGGCAACAAGAAACAACAGAAGAACAAGACGGCGGATGATGAAGAGTCAGAGGTGAACAAGATGGTGGTGAAGGTTCTTCACCTCTCCTCCAGCCCTGCCGTGCTTACCATCAAAGTGACTGAAGAAGTCAAAGACGTGCGGCCCTATCTGGTGTGCTGCGTCGTCAGGGGCATGATCCTGAGGCCTGGGAACGCCCTCAAGAGGTTCCTGGTGGCTCAGACCAAGCTTCACGAGGACTTGTGTGGCAAACGGACCACCGCGACCATCGCAGCTCATGACGTGCAGCTTCTGAAGTGCCCCCTGGTGTACGAAGCCAGACCACCTGCACAGCTGAAGATGCTGCCGCTTGGCCGCAAAGAGACGACGGCAGTGGAACTGATGAGACAGCTGCAGCTCGAGGCCGACGAGCAACGGAAACAGAAGAAGAGACAGAACGTCTCGGGCCTCCACAGATACCTACAGCTTCTGGACGGAAAACGGCTCTACCCGTGTCTGGTGGACGCAGAGGGTCACGTGATCTCGTTTCCACCAATCACCAACTGCGAGAAAACCAAGGTCACGAAGACGACCAAAGAGTTGTTCTTGGAGGTGACGAGCTCGACCAACCTGCAGACCTGTAAGGAAGTGATGGACGCTCTCATCGTGAAAATGGCGGAGTTGAACAAACAGACGGTGGAGAGCAAGGAGGACGCCGGGTCTGACGGAGAAAAGGAGGGTGCTGCTGCCGACGATGGCGGTGCCACCTCCGGGGAACTGATTGTTCAACAGGTTAAAACCGTGGACCAGGATGGCAACCTCAAGGTCGTCTACCCCTCTAAGACTGACCTCTCGGCCGGGATCGGTAACCTGGCTGTTGTCTGGTAGCTGTACCGCCACCAACAATTGTTTATTCTCACTCGTATATGTGAACGTCATACTACACACGGCTCTGTACTGAGATTTATGAAAAAAAAGTCTACCTATCCACTTGAGAGGAGCTTGACCCGGGATAGTTTAACATTCATTTAGGAAGAATACGTTAGGAGTATGGCATAACAAACATTTATTAATCTATACAAAATGTTGATTCTTTGTTTATATTTCCACATTCCACAATTTTCGGTAACTAAAATGGTTAAGTCATTAATCTGCATTAGAACTATACAATCTGGGAACCCATTGGCAAAAGAAGGTTAAAACAGCACCCTCTGCTGTTTTATTTCCTGCGAAGCTCTTAATATGTCTTGAGAGATTAGAATTGGTATGACCAATGTGTGGTTCATAATAAACAAACAATTATCATGTAGATTACCCTTATAAAGCAGGGAATAGCAAGTGATAGGGCTTATCTACAGGTTCTAATATAATGGCGTGGACTCGTGTTAACGTTCGATTTCATGCGGCGTCATCTATAACAGTGGTTCTCAACCTTTTCAGGCTGTGACCCCCCAAAATAATCGTATCTGATCTGGGAACCCCTCCAAAATAATCATATTTGACCGGGGGACCCACCAAAAATAATCATATTTGAACTGGGGACCAGCCCCCACTCTGATAACATGAACAAAGGAATTGTAGGAGTTGGGGTGTTACATTTGACTCTCTTCCACAGATAAATATGATTTCTGACTGCATGTTATATGATGTTTTGCATATATTTGTCTGTCATTTAATGTCTCAATGAAATGAGTAATGGACCCCAATGTAAACAAGCCCTATAATGCTTTCTTGGGTTTAAATCCTATTTGTAGACCTTGTACTGTCTTGCTTTTCCTATATGAACTGCTAATAAAGTATAATATATCAATCAATCAATCAAACAATCAATCGATCGATCAATCAATGAATGATGATGATTGATGTCAGCATGCTCATCTCCGAATTTGGGAATTGTTTCAGCAAGCAGCTGTTACCATGGAGGATGTCAGCATGATGATCTCCAAATTTGGGCATTGTCATGTCAGCATACAGACGGTCAGACGGCGGACGCCGGACAGACAGACATTCGCTAAATCAGTTAGATAGTTTGTTGATTACGTTTGATGCAGTGATGGTCTTTTTCTTTTCTTTCTTTTTTCCTTTTTTTTCTCACAAGGTATTGAAAAGGTCTTAAATGTCCTTAAATTGTCGCTTCACTGTCATCTGGGAACCCTGTTACTTACGAGGCGTGGTGAGCTTGTAGAGCTGCTACTTTCAAATCGTTTGCCTCTTTCTCATATTATTTGACAATTTGGCCCAATGTTGACCAGTTTTTACTTGCGCCAGCAGAGCGCACAATTACTGCGTTCGGCTCTGTATGTATGTCGGTGTCCTTCTTTGTTTAAGCCCGTACAGCACAATCAGGGACCAGCATTTCTGGCAACTTCATCATTAACAGCCAATGAGGGACCAGCATTCCTGGTGATGCCAGTGGTCAACTGTTGCTGGGTACCCGCTCGAACCGCCCTAAGGACCGCTGGGGGTCCCCACTTTGAGAACCACTGGCCTACAGTACGACTGCAAACACAGTGTATGATTGGTCTAGTGATTTGCAAAATTAGCTGCGGACAGACAGACAGACAGACAGACAGACAGACATACACTGACATGTAAGTGCCACACTGTAAACAAGATGTTTATTGTCACGTCACAAAGTTTACAGAAGAGGTGGTTGAAATTCTCTGTTCTAGGCTACAACAAGCTCCATCATTGCAGTTTCGAGAAAATTGGAAGTGGAAAGAAATAGGGAAAGAGGTAAACAGAAAAAACTGATCAAAATGGCATCGTGAACATAAAGTGCATAATATATTCTTAAAGTGCTTTGGTTTGGAAACCAAATCCAAGGCACACTTCGATGAATTTAGTACAAAGGACCCCATTGGAAACAAGCCACATAGGCTTTCATGGGTTTTAAATCATCTTAGCAAACCGTGTATTGAACTGTACTTTCCTGTACTTTTTTTCTCTTCTTCTTCTTCTTCTTCTTCTTCTTCTTCTTTCTATTAAATTTCTTATTTCTATTAAAGCTTTCTAATAAAGCATTCAATCAATCAAACTGGTGTGTCATGAGTCCAGTCTCTACCTGACACATCATTGCTGTCGAGCAGAAACGTCTTACGTCTTATGTGGGGCGGCATAGCCCAGGGGTAGAGAAACAGTTATTAGAGCACGAAGGGTTCCCAGTTTGAATCCGGGCTCCCCCTGAGTTAATGTCGAAGGGTCCTTGGGCAAGACTCTGAACCCCACATTGCTCCCGGTGAGCAGGTTGGTGTCTTGCATGGTTTCCTCCGCCACCGGTGTATGAATGTGTGCGTGAATGGGTGAATGTAATGCACAAGCTCTGTAAAGCGCTTTGGATAAAAGCGCTATATAGATGCACCATTTACCATTTATCTCCTTTACAACATTCTTTTTTTTTCTCCTTCATAAATTAACATACAGTGTCACACAAAAGCAGTAGTCAAAAGTAGCAGATCCACAAGCTTGTAGATCTGCTACCTTTGCTACTTTTTTATTTGAATCCTTAAAAGTAACAGTTTTGGACATACTATGAGGTTTCCACCCGACAGAGACGATTTTATGAATTATTGTTTAATTTTATAGGCTATCACTCTTTTTTGAGCACTCAATTCTCAATACTGTTCTATCGCCACTCTCAACCTGGCATCTTCAATCTTTCATTTTATTTTCTAAATGTTTTCAAAAATTAAAAGAAAATGTGCAAAAAAAGTGGATGGAATGGATTTGCAGTGCAACTTGCTTGTAGATTGATTATTTTTTGCTATTTGTGAAAATCTGTGAAAGAGTGCAATATGGCATATAGTGGTTAACCTTATTATGGCTTTAATACAGTAAATACAAATAAACACACATGATTTAAGAGTAAAACCAGGTATGCCTTGAGATTTTTATCTGAAGTATGCGTTTGATTTGCAGTCAAGAGTACTTAACCCCAGTACTTGAGTCAATCTATAGATTCTCCTGTCAAATATTACTCAACAACAGGTGAAAGTCGCTCTGTCAATATTGTACTTGACTTAAAGTAGCCCACTGGAGTAGCCTACATGCTTTAAAAAAACAAATTTAGTATTCATGCTTTTGAAAACGGCACAGTGTGACCTTTTGTTGAATAAAATGTATTTTTGTCCAATATATATGGTACTAGAGTATGTTAATAAAATCTGGGTGGTTGTATTTTTGTCTTCCTGCTCTTCTAATGAGACATTTAGATTGTGTCAAAGGTTATGTCTCACCTATAGACACATGATCTGCCATGAAATGAAGATTCAATTTATCCCCCCGGAGCAAGCATGCAGGCTCTATTAGCTCAGTGGTGAAAATGTCAGCACAGGAATGTTACATTTTAAGTATTCAAAAGTACAAAATTGGTATAAGCCTACTTTTTAATTGATACGTACATAGGCCTATATATCAATGCATTGCTGTATTACAATTCAAATATTTCCCCAAAATATTCAAAAATGTTCCAGACAGGTAAATTCTAACAACTGTAAAACTGCCTTTTTAAAAAGCATGAACCTTTCAATACTAAAGTATTTTTTAAAAGCAAGTAGGCTATTAATAACTCCAGTAGGCTAAAGTCTGGCAAGAAGATTGTTGTTGTGTGAGTCAATGTATATGCTTGCAATCGTCCTAACAACCACTAGGGGGAGACAAGACGTAATGTTCTTGGACTCGTTCACTACACTTGCTGCATGCTGTGTCTTCAAAGAGTTAGCAAGCATACCCTTTGTTTACTTCTAGTTCTAGGCCTAGGGTAACTCAACGATGCCTGGACTATTAACTATGATAAGAACTTGTGCTAGCACGGGTTGCCTACAGGTTAGCTGTGATGGACCAGAGCTAATAGGCTTCAGGTATGCAGCGAGCCTGTCAGACAAGACATTTTGAGATGTTTTGACCTTTATGTAATGTGTGACTGACCCGTGACCACCACATCATGATAGGCCTACTACATGGAAGAGTGTTGGACGCTGAGGAGATAAGTTAGGTCAACACACCTGAGATGAGTGAAGCAGTGACCTTTAAACAAACCTTGCAGTTAATGAAAGCTCCAATAGAACTTCCACCAACCACAACTTTGGACCAAAACACAACCTGTAAACATTTGCCACTGAAGCCTCGTTAGGTAAGATGTTTCACACTATTCGAGATAACTGTTTGTTAAAACATCCTTTATTGCAGACTGGCCTAATTTTTGACTCTTATTCAAATGGGAACTTGATTGATTCTATCTCAATTGTCACCTATAGGCTATATTTAAATTTTACATAAGAGAATGCATCCCTATTCTGGGGGGAACATTCACCAAAAATAGCACATCTACAAGCTCACAATACAACATGACATGTTGAGAGCTTGTAGATCTGCTATTTGTGGTGAAGAGACTTGGTGTAGCCTACTGTAGGCTGAAAAAGATGCTCTGTTATGTACGCTATATTGAATCAATATTGTTATATAGATAGCAGCATGTTTCTCCAAATAGCTGCCTGTTGATGATACACCTGCACCTGCTGGCTGCTCCATCCTTCCAGCTTCATCTGGCTGCATTTCTCTCTAACAAATGCTACAAAATAGTGTTGTAGTATATCTGTATTTTAAGCTAGTAGTAGTGGAACAAAGTCACAGTTAGGTCACCTATTTTACAATAATTTAGCAGACACTGTCCTGAGCAACAGCCTACAGTGCAATTCAGGTCAAATATGAGTGGTTAAACTGAAGTGATGTTGATAAAATCCAAATATTCCAAGTCTGCTGCAACCCTGGACTTGCATCACTGCACCCTAGGGTGCCACCCACGGCACCCACTTAGAGAAGCCCTGGTGTATTTGCTCAGTAACATCTGGTCTCCCTATGTCTCTCCAGCTCTTTTGTAAACAGAAAATTACATTCTCAGTTCGGGATACTAATTAGATTTTGGGGAGAGAACTCATGTCCAAAGTCTGGCCTGGGGGTGCCAATCATGGCACGAGAGCAGTTTATTTGATATATGGCCCCCCTACGGCTGCCTTCCTAACATGAATACACTGAAGTTAAGTGTTTTGAAATGAACCTGGGAAGATGCTTTTCTCTTCGGAGATGAGTAAGCCTGGCTACGCGAGGCTAGGGAAGATGGGCCTTTTCTCAGTACGTAGCCTATGCTTTCTTGGGTTTAAATCCCAAGAAAGACAGTGCATCTGAACTGTACTGTCTTGTGCTTTTCCTATACAAGCTGCTGATGAAGTATTCAATCAATCAATCAATCAATCAATACAATGTATCTGCAACTCAGTGGTTCTCAGGTTTTTAATCAATGACCAAAATGATGTTTTTTGTTTTTGTTTTTTTTTTGTATTTCCTTTACATTATTTAGTATTTGATAGTGCTATTGTAGTTACTTGTTTACCGTATTTATTTTCCAGGAAGGGAAAAAAAAAAAAAAAAAAAAAAATATATATATATATATATATATATATATATATATATATATATATATATATATATATATATAAATACTGTATATATATATGTATATATATATATATATGTATTATATATATTATTATTATTATTTTTTACTTGTTGAAAATTAAGGGGAGACAAAATGTATTTATTTACTTGAGACCCATGAAAATGTTTCCACTCTGCGGCCCACAAACGGGTCCGCGACCCACAGGTTGAGAAGCAGTGCGTCTAAACACAGCAGCGTGTCTCCTAATTGGATCCCAGTTCATTGACACAGATTCCTCCTCCCTCTCTGCTCTCTGTAATCTTGTCCAGCGGCGGGCAAGGCACACACACACACACACACACACACACACACACACACACACACACACACACACACGCACACACACACACACACGCACAGAGAGGGTACCTGACTGTCTGTCCCCTCCTCCCCTCTCTGTGTCTTTTCTCATGCTAATGACAGCTAGATCCCTCATCCCCGGGCACCATCTGCCTTTATACCCAGGGTTGGGCCCCACAAGCACTTCCAGACGCGTCCCCCCCATTGTTGGTGTGTGTCCAAGCAGAATGTTGTGGTGAGTGAGTGCTGCTGCGCACACACACACACACACACACACACACACACACACACACACACACACACACACACACACACACAGGGGTCATTATCGCCCATGTGACAGAGGGAGGGCGGGGTTGGTCGCGTGCCCTGTGCGTGTGCGGTGACACGAGGCGACGACGTACGTCTGTCTGTTTGTTGTCATAATGTTTTTATGTGTTGTGATGTCATAGTCTATTTACCTGAGTTCACAGAGTACAAGCCCGTGTGTTCTAGTGTAACTCTGAGAGGTATACAATACAGATGTTAACCAAATGGGCCCGTATTAATAAGGGCCCATTTGGTGACAATTTGTAGCCAGTTACATCCACAGTACATAATGCTCAGAGTTAGTGTTAATTTTGATTGCAAATTTTGTGGCTCAGCTACTTTCACTACTTCTTAAACTTTTTGTTTAAGTAGTTAGATCTTTTATTTATGAAATACTTTCGAAAAATGTTGGAATTGTTTTTAATTGATGAAATTCTTTTTTTGTTTAGAAACGAGTATATACAACTAATGTAATCTTACAAAAAGGAGATATTCACACATGAAAATAATGTGTCCCTCCGACCCCCTGTTTGGGAAGTAGTGCTATGTAAGGCAAGGCAGTTTTATTTTTGTATAGCACATTTCAACAACAAGGCAATTCAACGTGCTTCACTGCTTTACTGTACCCCCACTGACCTTGGTAACAACATTAAGACTAGAAATATTCACAGTGGTGAGTGAGTGATCCTTTAAAACCTCAGTGTGTCGACCACACGTTAACTACATCCCACACACTGTCTGTCTGTTTGTTTGATTGATTGATTGATTGATTGAAGACTTTATTAGAAGTTTGCATAGGAAAAGGTACAGTTTCATGACGGTACAGTTCACTGGTACAAGGTCTACTAAAAGGAGATCCATGAAAAGACTAAGCTTATTTCCACTGGAAACCATTGAAGTATCTCATATAACATTGAATGACAGACAAATAGAACACAGTACTATGCAGTAGATATGTAAAGAAAAACAAAAAAGAAAACAGTAAGTCTAAACAAGCAGTATATACAAAGAAGGGGCAGGGGAGGGTAGGGTTGGGCTAGGTTCATTTTTTTTTACCAGTTGCGAACGGCTGCTGCCTGTAAGTGGTTTTTCAGGGCAATTTTAAAGGATGCTAGTGATCCACACTTGACGTATTCTGAGAGACCAATACAGTGCACATAAATCCACATAAAAATAATCGTAATTGTGACTAATGCTCATTTCTTCTATGAGGTCTTCAACAGCCCCTTAGCTGAGAGAGAGTTGAAGCAGCCCCCCAAATCATACAGTATATAACCAGTAAGACTCCCTAATCGGGAGATAAGCGACCGTAGGTCGCTTATCTCCACAAATAGGGCAAAAAATTGTTTTTCCTAAGTCTTCCTGGTCCATGTTGATGACATGAGTGTAGACATGCTGTGTAGTGAGTTTTGTGATTTTAGGGCAAAATCTGTAGGAGTTACGGCATTTTATGTGAGCTGCAGTGGAGGGGGTCCTCCACTGGGGGCGCCACCACTTTTGCATCCGTTCTGGAGCAGCAGGAGTGGGTGGTCCCCAGGAATTCCCCGTGAGCAGCCCCGTTGGGGTGGTCATTTGGTCATTTTTGCACATGTGGTCATTTTTTACACCTGGGGGTCCCCCAGGGACCTGGGGGTCCCTGGAGCTCCGGGGGTCCTTGGAGGTTGTAGTTTGGCAGGTAAGGAGTGTGTGTGCAAATGAGCAGCCCTGTCGGGGTGGTCATTTGGTCATTTTTGCACATTTGGTCATTTTTTACATCTGGGGGTCCCCCAGGGACCTGGGGGTCCCTGGAGCTCCGGGGGTCCTTGGAGGTTGTAGTTTGGCAGGCAAGGAACGTGTGTGCAAAATTTGGCATAGATCGGGGCAACGGTTGCGGAGATATGAGCAGGGCAAGAGTGTGACGTGTGAGGTGTGACAGACAGACGGAGGGACGGACGGACGGACGGACGAACGAACGGAGTTACACTTTGTGGTGGTTTTGATAGTAAATGCGACCTACGGTCGCAACTATTAAACAACAAAATGTCTGTCTGTCTGTCTGTCTGTCTGTCTGTCCGTCACCCTCAGCCAATCAGGGATCAGCATTCTTGGTGACGTCACTATCAACAGCCGAGCAGGGCAAAGAGGGGCAAAGGGTGACGTCATAACATCAAGGCATATAAGGGCCACGAGAGGGGACGTCTATGCCAGTAGCCAATCAGAACGGGCAAAAAAGGACATATGTCTGAAGATCTTGGGGATTGGTGTGCCTTGATGACATTTCAGCCAACCAGACTATAAAAGGCCCAATTTCCATTATTGGTCAAGTTTCACGTGACACTATAATATAGTACTATAAAACGGGTGAAGTGGGCCTCCTAGTATTGTATAAAATGATCTTGCAGATTAAACTTAACATAGATTTCATAGCTTATAGACTTGTTTGATTGCAATATCATTGGCTGTTGTGTGGAGTTGCTGTGGATTCACGTTAATGTGTATGTTGACATTTAACCACTTAAACCCTCAATAATACTTTGGTGACCTTTGGTTCTGTACTTGGTCTGCTCTTTTCTTTTCCCTGTTACACCAAATCTCTTTGCTGAAAATAGCTGGTCTGTAGTGAGTAACCTGAAAATAGCTGATCTGTAGGCTACTTAACTCTGAGGACCCCCTGTAGGGGTCCCGGACCCCCTGTTGAAGATCCATGTTCTACTACTCCATTGGTTCTCAAAGTGGGGTCCGGGGTCCCCCAGGGGTACTTGAGGGAGTTCCAGGGGGTCCCCAGCTAAATGATAGTTAGGAACCAAATGAACTCTTATGGGTCTGTAACTCAGAGAGTGTACACAAGGAACCATTTGTACCAGTAAGGCTCCCTAATCGGGAGAGAAGCGACCGTAGGTCACTTATCTCCACAAATAGGGCAAAAATGTGTTTTGCCAAAATCTTCCTGATCCATGTTGATGACATGAGTGTAGACATACTGTGTAGTGATTTTCGTGATTTTAGGGCAAAATCTGTAGGAGCAGTGTCCAAAAATGTGTTTTTACAAATCGGCCTGGAGGTGGCGCTATATGGGACAGATTCATGGTGATGGGATGAGTGTAGACATACTGTGTAGCGATTTGCGTGATTTTAGGGCAAAAACTGTAGGAGCAGTGTCCAAAAATGTGTTTTAAAAATCGGCCTCATGGTGGCGCTAGAAGAGGGCCATGTGAGAAATGAGGGGTGGGGTGTCCGCGTTGCCTTGGCGGACGAATAGGTACCGGGCCCGGCTCTCCCGGACCCTCCTAGCCCGAGTTACGTCATTTTATGTGAGCTGCAGTGGAGGGGGTCCTCCACTGGGGGCGCCACCACTTTTGCATCCGTTCTGGAGCACCAGGAGTCGGTGGTCCCCGGGAATTCCCCGTGAGCAGCCCCGTTGGGGTGGTCATTTGGTCATTTTTGCACATTTGGTCATTTTTTACATCTGGGGGTCTCCCAGGGACCTCGGGGTCCCTGGAGCTACGGGGGTCCTTGGAGGTTGTAGTTTGGCAGCCAAGGAGCGTGTGTGCAAAATTTGGCATGGATCGGGGCAACGGTTGCGGAGATATGAGCAGGGCAATAGTGTGACGTGTGAGGTGTGACAGACAGACGGACAGACTGACTGACTGACTGACGGACTCGCTCACAGTTTGTGCAGGTTTTGATAGTAAGTGCGACCTACGGTCGCAATAAATTGAGGTCTCAGAGATAGAAATGCCATGGGGGTCCGTCATGTTGAGAATCACTGCTAGAGCCGTAAGAATCTTCTCTTACGGTGGTCCCTGGCATTATCTCTTCAAATCCTCGGTCCTCGGGCTAATAAGTGTCAATTTGGGAACATGAAAAGTTTGAAAACCACTGTTCTATAGAACAGTAAAAATAATAACAATAATTTTGTACTTTTTCTGTTTTTGTATGTGTATTCGGTTTGTGTAAAACGCTCCTGTGTGAACTAGGGTGTGTGTATCAGGCACGCGCACACATAGACATCAAAGGGGGCTTGAGCCCCTGCACTTTTATCCATCTGCATTCATGGTCTCCAGATGATGAATTCAGTTTTTGGAGCTGTGTGAAGCACAGGCTCCCTATACGTGGCCGTGTGGGTCTGTCTGTCTGTCTGTGTGTCTGTGTGTGTGTATGTAGCCTGAACTTCCTAAACTTCGGCACGCCACTAGTCCCACAGTTTTGCCACCACACACTCGCGCCATATGTCAAATCGACCGGCTTACTCGGGAATCGTGGGCTATTACTCTTCTAAGAGAAAGGTTCTATAGTTTAATTGATATTCATTTATTAGTGAATTAATTTTCCCCATTGACTTATAATGGGAATCGCAAAAACTCACATTCAATTATTTGTCTCTCGCAAACCATAGGGGCTACAGTTTCAAGACTTGGAGAGGAGGTTCATAATGATTTCAAGGATTAAATAAAAAATAATTGTGTCATTTGGCCGCATGGTGGCGCCATAACACCCCACTTTACGTTTTGGCCTGTAACTCTTGAACCGTAGGTCGGAAAATTAAAAATATTTTTTCCCTGGATTCCTTGGGTCATGACGCATCTCCCCATATAGGCCACGCCCATTTGCGCCATGATAGATTTTCCGCCATCTTGAATTTTCTCCAAAACACACTTTTTGCTCCTTTTCCTACATATTTTCTTCAAATGTCACAAAAATCGGTACACATGATCCACACACACACACACACACACACACACACACACACACACACACAGCTCCACTTCACACGGGTGTGATTTTACTATGGTGAAAGGAATGCAAATAATGCCCTCTTTCCATGCCATACCTAAAGCCAGCATTCAAGAGAACTGCCTTGTCCTTGTGGAGTAAAAGTACCTCAAAATTCTAACTTAAGTAGAGTAATGTACTTAGGTACTTTAGACCAGTGGTTCCCAAACCTTTTAGCTTGTGACCCAAAAGAGAACCCAAACTAGTGAAAACAGCAGATCTACAATATCTGTGAGCTTGTAGATCGGTTATTTTCACTACTTCTTAAACATTTGTGTTCTAATTTATGGAATTTCTTAGATTTTTCTTTGACTTCTCCATGAATCTATTGAAAAAAAACCAGTTAATTTGTTTTTAATTCATGAGGAAAAAAAAGCAAATGTTTTTTGAAAATATTGTTTGAATAATAATTCAAAACAATATGTAGGAAATTAAAAACAAAGGGACCCACAAAAATCTGTCCTCGACCCACAAATGGGTCCCCGACCCAGTGCTTGGGAAACACGTGCTTTAGGCTTTACACCACAGAGCTCTTTCATTTTCAATGCTGCCGTTTAGGGGAGAATAAAGTACCGCTGCCTGCCTGTTCTGCATTGAGATGAGATATATTGAACCGGGCCAAAGAAACACACACACACACACACACACACACACACACACACACACACACACACACACACACACACACACACACAGAGCACACAATGGACCAGCTGTCGAGGGGTGGGACGTGCACAGAGGCCTTTGCACTGTTATTATGGACAAAAACCCAGTGGTGGAAGTTCAGTCCGATAACTCACGAATAGATCCGAACCATTAATAGCTTGTGAACGTGTTATTTTTATAAAATACATGTAAATACAATTTATTTTTGATCTTGTCATTCGTTCAGGCTCTGCTTATACATTTATACTCCCTGCTCAGCACATTAGCAGACACCCATTTAAGAGGAGGGTGATATACATCTATAACAACCTCCCAGGGGAGAACAGAACCCCTAGGGAAAGTAGAGCCTATAATGGTGGTGCTGTGGTTTTGGTCCTGGAAGCAAACAAAGCACATCCAACATTCTGTGGCATCACTGACAGCAAGAGGAAGTGCGATGAATCCCGTAAAGTTAATTTAGGAACATTTTGGGGGTGGAGGAAACTACGGTGTTAGCATGTAGTTGTATTGATCAGGGATTTGTTATTCTGAGAATTATTAAACCACACTTTGGATGTGTGGAGTGCATCTTTAAGAAGACTGTCAGTTGGGTCAGCTGCTTGACACATGGGGTTTGTGCATGCGTGTAAACCTCTGGAGCGTATCTACCTGAACTATAGAAGCTTGCAAGCTACGCATCATTAAAAGTATAGCGATCGATAACACAATGTAGACAATTGTCAAAACGTGAAGTAAAAATACTGTATTAAAAGTACAAGTGCTTTAATAAAAGTACAAAACCAGGCACCTACGCACATAAGCAGCCTGGCCAATGTGCTTGACCAGTGTGACCCTGGCCATATGTACAGACAGACACCAACTGACAAATGATAGTCCGGACAGACAGGTTTGCACCACTCAAAGAAGACCCCAAAAATATCTTTCAGAAAAACATAGTACAAAAGTATAGGTGACAAAATGTAAAAGAGTAGAGGTGTAATGTATCAAAAAAACATAGAAATGCTCATCTAAAGTAAAAGTACCTCAACACTGTACCCAAGTACAATACTGATTAATTGTACTTAACTTTCACTGGCTAAGTCTATGCGACGTGTTGTGAGCTTGTAGATCTGGCTATTTGCAAACAAATCTTGAAATAAAAGGGTGAATTATCTTTTATCTGATACGGCACTTGAACCCGTAACATGCTGTTAGGCTACATAATACCAATGGTTTTAATTTCAAGGACGAACTCCATTTGTATACACAGAGTTACAGACCTGTAAGGGTCCATTTGGAACCCTATATGACTTGTTAAAGTGAACCATTTAGAGGGAAATCGCTAAGGAACCAGAATTCTTTGATACTAACGGTTTACGGTTCCCAACCTTATTAATATATTGACACAAGGCTAGAGGACATACGTTTTCAGTAGTGTTGCGGGTCGCAGGGTATTTATTGCTCAACGTATAAATCAAGTCGTAAAAGTGCCAGTGAGAGAGAGAGCATACCACTCTTGTTTTTTGCAGGTCCACATTTTTTTATTTTGGTACCACCATTTGCATTATTCATTATTTTGAAGTAACTGTGCACAAACACAGACAGATGTATTTCTTTGCTACTTTACTTTGCCTGCTGTGTTGAGAAATCCTTAAAGTCCACACTCCAGATCTCAATAATTTATTGATACATTCGATGAAACATTGATTGGAATGTGTCTTTGTGTGTGGGCAGGCGGGACTGCTGACTCTGCTGGAGGTAGACAAAACAATACTATACAAATTCACATTAGTATAAAAAAAGACAATAAATAGATAGATAGATAGACACTGTGGAGCCTAGGGCCCGGGCACTGTTACCCAAACAGTGGGTTGGTGATCCATTTTCATTGGTCACGAGTGAATACATACATTCTGTAACCCTGTAGGCATACATATTTCTTTACAGCAAGTTAAATGTGTCCCAAATAAGAATCCATTGTATGTTGGGATAATAAGGGTTTAAGTAATTCCTCTGCCAACATAGTGCTGTTTGTATGTGTATGTTTTTGTCTGTCTGTGTGTTAGCAGGAAAAATAGTGGACAGATTCGAAAGGGAAGCCAGAAATCCTTGACTGACAAATATCTCAGCATATACCGTATATCGAACGACACAAGTAAAAAAAACAAAGAAAAACGCACACAGATGAAAATAATAATGACTAATGCTCGTTCCGTCTACACCAGGGGTCTTCAACAGGGGGTCTGGGACCCCTAGGGGGTCCTCAGAGTTACTACAGGGGGTCCTCCAAATCCTTGTGTGATAGAAACCTATTTTTGGAAAAGAGGAAAAAGGAAAAAGAGCAGAATAAATACAGTGAAAGGTCAAGTTTATTAAGTATTGACAGTTCAAATGGTTAAATATCTGAAAACACAAATTGACATGAATCCAACATACACTGAAGATTGTGCGGTCAAACAATGAAACTATATGGAATCTATTAACAGGTTGTGGGGGTCCCTGCTTCATCTCTCTCTCAACTAAGGGGTCCTTGGCCTGAAAAGACCCCTGGTCTACACAGTAAAAATCCTCAGTATTCATTTAATAATGTGTAACTCTGACTCCTTCACAACATCCCCCGCTGTTTGTGCAGTCTGCTAAACAGCGCTTTCTGTCTTGATGTTGATGCCAGCTAATCAGATAATGCACCTGTCACTCACTTTCAGGTCTCCCTGCCACTAAAGTTGTTTTTAAAGCAATCTCTTCCTGAATCTCTTCCTTGTTCGGCTACAAGTACCAAAATCGTACATGCTCCTGGTATGCAGCAAACGGTCACATTCATCCTTTTCCACCAAGTACAAAGACATAGGATTTGTTATTCTCCATTCGGGACAACAGAATAAGGGCCACCTCTGTGACAGTCACTCACTAAACAATATGGTAACCGGAACGCTTACCCCAAAACACACTCCCCCCGGGACCGCTTATACGTATTCTTGAATTTGCTTTATACCGAGGTTAGGGATACGTTTAGGGTCAGGCATAGTTTTACTCAGGTTACATTTAGGAATGAGGTTAGGTTGGGTTATATTTCATCTGAAAAACCGAATAAAAAGATTTGAAAAGAAAGGAATGAGGTTAGGTTTAGGGTCAATGCATACTCCACTTTTAGAGCCGAATGTATTTCGGTTCAAAGAGTCACAACATCGCGGTGGCACAGATCAGCTGAATTAATTAATGATGACAGTACGTACCCACCCCCCTGAACCTCTGAATGACGTCATATTGTAGTTTGGACAGAGCCGAACAGAAATAAATTTGACGCTAAAAGTGGAGTATGAATCGGCCCTTACTGAGGTTACGTATAGGGATACCTGGTGGCGACCTTTCGGAGGTGGCCAGATCTGACCCAGGGTTAGGGCCCAACTAACCTTGCGGCTCGCGTCACCTGACTTTCCACCTCAGAGGAAAGCCTGGTATTTGTTCTAAAACTAGCCGCGTGAACCGGTTTAGAAAAAATCACACCCGTGTGAACTGAGCGGTGGTCGTGGAGGCTGCGCAACAGCAAAACAAATAAATATATATATATACACACTATATATATATTGTGTTTGTGTGTGTGTGTGTGTCTGGCCTGGCCTGAACAACAGCGCCCCTCCCTTAACATGTGTGGTCACAAAAGGTACTGTAGGCTACATACAGACACGGATACAGACATACCCACACACACGGCCACGTATAGGAGCGTTGTGACCACCGCTCAAAAATAATGGACTGCATTGTTCTTGTTCCCCACATAATGCGAATCAATGTATTCTCGCTATAGTCGTGCTACGGGTTACAAAAAAAGATGAACATATAAAAGGATTATAATACCAAAAGAAACAAAACGATTATACCAATTTAAACCAATTTTAATCTAGGGGAATCATTTTGGAGGCGCAAGCCACGGCACCGGTGGTTCCGGCATGAGGTTCCAGCCGCCCTGATGACTGCAACAAACTACAACATGACTTGAAGTTATTTCCGCTCCTGACCGGATCAGAAAACCTTAAATGGTATTGATCCCAGGCTAGGGCTCAACACTACAGACTGTCCATAATGTATGAAGCCAGGCTGCAGCTCAGGCCGGTGCCGTCAGGCTCCACGTTGATCTCCTGGACCACGCCGTCCTCCACCACCATGGAGTACCTCTTGGAGCGCACGTTCCCCAACGCCTGCACGATGTGGTCACTGTCCAGCACCAGGTCCACGGCCCGGGCGAACGCCCCCGTGGGGTCGGCCAGCATCCGCACCCCTCCCTCCTGGGCGCCGTGCGCCTTCCCCCATGCCGCCACCACGAAGGCGTCGTTGACCGACACGCAAACAATCTCGTCCACGCCCTTGGTGCCGCGCAGCTCCGGCGCCCTCTCCACGTAGCCCGGCAGGTGCGTCTCGGAGCAGCCGGGCGTGAAGGCTCCCGGCACGGCGAACAGGATTCCCCTCTTCCCCTCGAACAGCTTGTCCATGGACACCTTGTTGTCAGGCTCTCCCTCGTGGACCTCCACGGCCGGCAGGCTCTCGCCGACCTCGATGGGCATGTCTGTTCGACTGCAGTCGTATGCAACAAGTCTTGGTTAAGACTCGAGTGGTAGTGTGTTTCGTAAACGTCGAGCTACACAGAGCACATATGCCTGTTGGCTGAGTTGATATGCCGCCCGCTGCTGACAGTGGCGGTATAAATATAGATCTAAATATGAATTGTGGTGTATCATGATGTCATCAACCATGCCCTATACTAATGGTGTCAGCCACTGGGCTGTGATGGCTTTGTCAGCGTGGCCATGTATGGAGATGAATGACATCACAATAGTGGTACATGATTGGCCTCCATGTATGTTCGGTTAGTGTGTGTGTGTGTGTGTGTGTGTGTGTGTGTGTGTGTGTGTGTGTGTGTGTGTGTGTGTGTGTGTGTGTGTGTGTGTGTGTGTGTGTGTGTGTGTGTGTGTGTGTGTGTGTGTGTGTGTGTGTGTGTGTGTGTGTGTGTGTGTGTGTTCACGTCGCCTTTGGGCAGAAACCTCGCGATGCCATGACCTTTCAGGGGATGGTAAACAACAAGAACCATGTGTTCCAATGTAGGGGTAGAGTTGCCGTCTTAGAACACAGAGGGTTCCCAGTTTGATCCCGGGCTCCCCCAGAGTTAGTGTCGAAGAGTCCTTGAGCAAGACTCTGAACCCATAGTTGCTCCTGGTGAGCAGGTTGGTGCCTTGCATGGTTTCCTACGCCATCGGTGTATGAATGTGTGTGTGAATGGGTCACAATCTTTGTGAAGCGCCTTGGATAAAGGCACCATTTACCATTAACTTTCACTTTAAAACAAAATCAAACTCACAACAACTTGTCTCTTATTGACAACTGAAGCAGCTCCATTTATAAACAGCCACTGGCTGACACAGCCAGTGTCAGCCAGTGATTCTCAAATAGGGTCCTTGACCCAGGGATCCTTGTTTACAGGACTGTACAAGTGAACACTCACAGAGTTTGAGTTTTATTAAATGGATTGCAATCACTTGATGAGATAAACAATGTTATCAAATGGGGGTTTGTCCGTGGTCTAATGCAGTGTTTCTCAATCTTTTTTGGCTTGAGTAACCCCTTTCCCAGATGTATGAATCCAAGTACCCCCTTTACCCAACAAAAAGGTGTTCCTTATAAAACTGCAATTAAACCATAAAACCATCACAAATAAGAAAGGGAGTGAGAGTTTCAAACGGCGCCTCCTGAACAGATTTATTTTCAACACTGGCCTTAACATTTCATTCCAGTTTTCATGTCAATAACTTACATTACATCATTCAAACACATCCCAGTTGCCTGGTACCATAATTTGGGTTTGCAACTATCACGCTCACAACACGTTTCTCCAAGTGTCATCATTAAACATGACAGTGATTTATAGGCCTACTTCTATTTTTCTTTTTTGGGGGCATTTTCTCGAGTACCCCCTGCAGTACCTCCACATACCCCTAGGAGTACACGTACCCCCATTTGAGAAACACTGGTCTAGTGCATATCAAACTGGGCATCCTTGAAATGAAAGCTTTTGAGAACCACTGGTGTAAAGCTCTGTTCCATGAGGCAGATAGATATGCCCACCCTCTTTCATTCTCTTTTCCCGTTGTGACCTTTGTTGATGGTGATTGAGAAAGCCTGCATGAGTGAGTCCTCCCCCCCCTCCTCTCATCATCATAAATACCAGCGTCAACAACAACAGCACTCCCTCTCGTGTATTATTGTAACCAACTTCAACTCAAGTTTGTTGTCACATCACGAGTGTACAGGTGTGACAGTGGGTGAAATGATTTCCATGAGGGACAATGTCAAACAACAAAACATCGATATCAAATGTGAGTTGTCTGTGTGTGTAAAGTAAGTAAGACAGAGTACCTCAGTCTCTTGTGCAAGACCACTTATTGCGTCACAATAATTTTAACCACTTTAATCATATTATATATGATTTTATACTGGCTATATAATATATTCAAAAATAGAAGATACACAAGCTCATTAGGGCTGCGAATCTTTGGGTATCCCACGATTCGATTCAGAATCGATTCTTGGGGTCACGATTCACATTTTTTTTTGATTCTTTCAAATCCAAACGATTTGAATTCAGAAACAATTATTTTCCGATTTAAAAACAATTCTCGGTTCAAAACGATTCTCTATTCAATTCATATATCAGAATCTACTCCAGTCTGCTGGCATGAAAGCAGAGTACATTTACGTAGCATTTATAATTGTAAAGGTTTTATCAACTTATTGTAATAATGTAAACACACAAAGGTAAATCCAAGGCAACATGTCTGATTTATTCATGCTTGCACACATTCCTTTAACTTGTACAAACACAACATAATATCTAATAAATTATCGTAATAAAAAACAAAAATCATAACATCTTTTTTTGTTTTTTATCATGAAAATGTGTGCACATTTTTCAACGTGATATATATAGTTTTTCTTATTATTTTTCATTCAAATATGTTCTTCTGGGCATCCACAATAAGGTGATAATTCTAGCCTAGGGTGTTGCCAAGGCTGACAGACAGGGCGACAGCCAGCCAGTTCAGCCAGCTCATCAGCTCCTGTTCAGTTCACTAGCCTGACTCTAGACAGCCTGGCTGAGGAAACGCTTCCTTACTCTTCCCTCTCTCTCTCCAGGCTTTTCCGTTTGACATGCCTATATTAGGAGATCTCACTACCTTCACCTAGCCTGTACAGTGTTATACTGTACCTCTTTTGGTATGGCTGAGATGACCTGCTACTTTCCATGACAGGCTCTACAGTGTGTAAATCACTGTGTGCAGCATGGATGAGCCTGAGCTCTAGTGCTCTTTACTCTAGTTCAGGGGTCTTCAACAGGGGGTCCGGGACCCCTAGGGGGTCCCCAGAGTTACTACAGGGGGTCCTCCAAATCTTCGAGTGATAGAAACATTTTTTTCTCCTTTTTTATATTAACCACTTGAACCCTAGCGTCCATATTCAGAGAACTTTAGCCAAAAATGGCAGATCTACAAGGCGTTGTGAGCTTGTAGATTGGCTATTTTTGGCAAAGAGCTTTGGTGTAGAGGGCAAAAAGAGCAGACTGAGTACAGAGTGAAAGGTCAAGTTTATTAAGTATTGACGGTTCAAGTGGTTAAATATCTGAAAACACAAATTGACATGAATCCAAAACACAGTGATGATTGCGCTGTCAAACAATGAAACTATGAAAAGGTTGTGGGGGTCCCTGCTTCATCTCTCTCTCAACTAAGAGGTCCTCGGCCTGAAAACGTTGAAGACCCCTGCTCTAGTTAAACCACAGAAAGCAGCAGCATATAGGGTTGGTTTGAGGCAGTGATGTTAATCTGATATAGGGTGAGCTTTTAAAGCACTGTCTATCCATACTGTCGATGCTTATTGTCTGGGTGATAATCCACTGTATGTGCTTTGTGCTCTATGTACGAGACCTCGGATTTAATTGTTAGACATGAAAATGTTGACCTGAGATTTTCTTCTAATCTACATCTTTTGAATCGTCAGGGCAAACACCAAAAAAAATCGAGAATGTTTTGTGTTCTGATGCTTTGTAAGAGCTTGTAGATTGAAGCAATAAGCCACAAGAGGCATGTGGTTACCTGGTATTTTATAACGGCTGAGAGGCGTGGTGAGACACAAGGCGAAGCCGAGGGTCTCCAACCCTCCCACCCGTTATAAAATACAGGTAACCACATGCCTCACGTGGCTTATTGCTTTTATAAAACGGTTACAATATGGCAACATGAAAACTCATAGACATGTACCAATTAAATCTGTTCTATTTCACAAATAATTCACTACAAGGTCTGCAAGAAAGTAGTTCCCAGCTACAAGAAAGTTGTTCCCAGCTTTTTTGCCAACAACACAGGTGCAGATAATTGGTTCACTGTGGAACACTTGTGGAAAGAAATAACTTACCTGGGTTTGATATAATCTGATTCAAGGTGTGGATTATAGTCTCATACCACAGCAATTAAAGGGAAACCAGCCAATCAGAATCAAGGAATGGACCTATTTTATGTGGAGTGAAAACAGGAAGGGGCCAAGTATAGAGCCCTGGGGGTCTCCGGTCAACTCAAATATATGGTTTAAGTGGTTAATAGTTAATACTGAATCACCCATTGTAGGAGCACCGATTTATTGGATTCATTACATAAACCTGGTCACAGACAGGCAGCCACATGGACACTATTAAATCATGCTACTCCTGGACGCAGCTGCAGCTTCTCCTGTCATCTCCCGCTCCACAGCGCAGGGTGGGGGCGCGTTACCCTTAGCTAGCTGACAGACATATTTGATCCATTGTAACAGTTTTGTGGGTGCAGGACAAGCCTAACAAAAAAGTCAGTTTGGGGTGCTCAGGCCAGGTTGAAGTGCCTGTCCAGCATCCGACTTTGGCCCAGTGTTTATATGAACACACGTGGCCGTGTTTGCGGAGAGGAAGATGTTTGTCGCTGAACTGTTGCTAGTGGGGAAGGTTGAACGGTTGGGTGGAGTAGGACGGAGGCGTTCTGTCCTCCCGGTGGGGTCTCCTCACTGGTGGGTGAGCCAGTGTTCTTACTGTACAACAGCAGTGCCAATACGAGGTTATTATAGTAAACTAAAACTAACGAAAAAACACAAACTAGAATGGAAAAACATTGTCGTTAACTGAAATAAAAATAACTAAAGCTTTAAAAAAAAAAATAAAACTAACTGAAACAGTATTGTGCGTTTACAAAACTAACTAAAATAAACTAAAATGATAGAGAAAATCTCCTTAGTTTTCGTCTTTTCTGTCAATTTATTTTGGATGGATGTCCAATCTATTTTCATATATGTATCTTCCTCCTTCTCCCTCTAATCCTATGCTCTAACCTCGCGTCGCCAGGCTCTTCTCCCTATCTCCCTCTGTGCCAGTTTACCACGCCCCTCGGACACGCCAAAATACAGAACCTGGTTTCATGGTGGTTTCGAATGTTGGAAGAAAGCGGCAGAGTCCCATTTGGGATTACTTTGAATATGACTGTGTTTCAGATAAGAGTAAATGCCTTGTAGAAAATGATAATACGGCATGCTGTGCATTACTCAAGGGGAAAAACCCACAAATCTAAAAGTCCATTTGAACAGCACGCATATTAAGAAGGCTTACCTAGCGTACCTGACATGGTAAAGGACACCGCTCCAGGGGAGCCAAAATACAGAACCTGGTATCATGGTGGTTTTGAAAGTTGGAAGAAAGGGCAGAGTCCCATTTGAATATGACTGTGTTTGAATATGACTGTGTTTGAATATGACTGTTTCAGATAAGAGTAAATGCCTTGTAGAAAATGATAATATGGCGGATAAGGGGAAAAACCCCACAAATCTAAAAGTCCATTTGAACAGCACGCATAAGAAGGCTAACCTAGCGTACCTTGACAAGGTAAAGGACACCGCCCCAGGGGAGCCTCCCTCCCCCGAGACAGATGCCAATTCTCGGCCAGGCAGCAGAAGAAGAAACCCATGAGCAAAACAGTCATATATTCTGTCATTTTGTTCCTTAGGCATGGAATGATAGTGAAAATAAATTATCGCCCTTTTTGCTGGGGACCCCCTGCAACCCCCTCAAGGACCCCTGGGGGTCCTCGGAGCTAACTTTGAGAATCACTGGCTTGGTTATTAGAGTATATAAAAACCACCAGTTGTTGAGGTCAAAGAGAGAAGTTGTATGTCTCAACATTTCTGCCACTCTCAACAATATGATGTTTTGTTGATTTTTTGATGATAGTTTTTCCGGATATGTTTTAATCTCACCCCTGACAAATACCCCATATTACGTAAATGACTAAAACTAACACTAAAACTAATCAAAACTAAACTAAAACTAAGCATTTCAAAAAATAAAAACGAAACGAAACTAGCAACCCCACTTTAAAAACTAATTCAAACTAAACTGTAATTGAAAACAAAACCTCAAAACTAATAAAAATAAAAACTAATGAAAAAATCCAAAACTATTATAACCTAAAGGTGTTCATTGACAAAATTGGGAGGAAAAACTGGTAAAAAAGAATTGGCAGAAAACTAATGTGCCAAATAAAAGGCCCGCAATGCTGGCCTATAGCAGTCCGGGTGCCTATAGGCTCCATTGTAGCCTGACAGTACATTGTTGGTTCGAGTCCCGTTCCCGACGATCTTTACTGCATGTCTCTCTCCATCTCTCTCTCTCTCTCCCGTTTCCCTGTCCATCTCCAATATACCTATAAATAGGGCTGTCACAATTATTACATAATCGTCTAATCGTGATTATTTGACATAATCGCGATTATTTTTCATAATCGTCATAATCGTTTCCATGTTTAAAAATGTTCTTATATAAATGTTCAACTCAAATAGTGGAAATAGCAGATCTACAAGCTTGTGAGCTTGTAGATCGGCTATTTCCACTATCAATGTTCTTTTTTAAGTATAATGTTGTTAAATGTCAGTAATTTCTTTGTATATTTAGGTTATGTGTCATATCTACCATATGCAACTTCAAAGCCTAAAAGCCAAACAGAAATGTAATTGTCAACGACAAAAACACAATTAAATCGTTAATCGTAATTATTTGAGTGACAATTAATCGTCATGTAAAATGTCATAATCGTGACAGTCCTATCTATAAATAAAAGCAGAAAAGCCCTAAAAATTATTTATATATAAAACAAGAAAACGAATAAAAACCAAAACCTTTGGCCAACCGCTATAGCCAATTGTTCAAGGGAATAATGCCTCTTAAATCATAGATGCTCCATAGATAATGCTGCAGACAGGGGCGTCACACCAAATTCTGGGCCCTGGGTACAAGGATTCACTGCGGGCCCCCCCATGAATGTTAACTATTGACAAATAGCAGATATACAAGCTCACAGCGCGGCACCGAGTGCCGCGCTGCGAGCTTGTAGATCTGCTATTTTTGAAAAATCGTGAAAATGTGTGCAAGAATCCTATGTCAAGGACCCCCAAGATGATATGTATTTGGCCACGGACCCCGATCTCAAAATATTTAGTTCCAGGGACCCCCCCCCCCCCCCCCCCCCCCCCCCCCAGAAGAAAATTTTGAGTTAGAAATGTTCGCTTAAAAAATACATATATTCAAAAGATTTTCACACATTTTCACAACTTTTCAAAAATAGCAGATCTACAAGCTCGCAGCGGATATACAAGATATACAAGCTGTGAGCTTGTATATCTGCTATTTTTCAATAGATAAAGTTATTAGGGGCCCCTCCACCTTGGGCCCTGGTAACTCAGTCCCACTTTCCTACCCCTTGTGACGCCCCTGGCTGCAGACAGTTAATCTGGTGTCTAGTTTCTTTTCACAATGTCATGGATTCATTGTTTGAGGGTGGATGCTTGGGTTCACACAGGTTGCCCCTCTTACTGACTGCCACCACAGGGGAATATAATGTAACAGACGACTAACGGGGTTCAGGTGGTGATCATTGTCCCCGTTGTCCCTCCCTGCATCGTCTAACCAAGCGTGACCCCGCCCCCTCCCTCTCCGACCTGACCGGCCACACCCACACAGCAGCAGCACGTTGGGGGAGGGGCCTGAATTCTCTTGGGGGGTGGCGGACGTGCTTGATTTGTACTTTGTTGTACGACGGTGTCGCGCGCTTACATTAGCCAATCTACAAGCTCTGTGGCGCGTTGCGACGCTGTCATACGACTAGTGCCGTCACAATTATGAAATTTTACCTGACGATTGATCAAATCACACTGTGATTAACGATTTAATTGTATTTCCGTCGTTGAACACTGGAACGTTATGAAAGGAAATTACGATTCTGTTTGGCTTTTAGGTTTGGCTTCTACGAGCTCAAACCGTGTCACGTGTTTTGAACTTGTAGATCTGCTATTTCAACCAATTTTCTTTTCAACATGTCCAATTTAGCAATTAACTCAAATAATTGCGATTCTAGGCGATTATGTAATAATGGTGACAGGCCTACATTCAACAACGTATAAATTAAGGATCCGTAATTTAATTGTGTGTGTATGTGGGGAGAGAGGGAGGGGGGGGGGCTCAGTGTCAGTCACACTGAAGGTGGAAGGTCAGGCCGCTGTGACCCTTGTGGTGTCTTGCCTGGCTGATGGAGCGGCTGCCACAGACACCACATCACACCAAGTCAGGGCATATTATCAGAATACCTTAGTCGGGGACCCACAAGCCCAGAAGCTCAAGGAATAGGGTTGAACCTGTGATGTTCTGCCGTACTTTTTATTTCTGTTTTTAACTAACAAAAAAGTTATGGCCATTTGTATATTCACTGTACCATTGACTCCACTAGAAATATAAAAAAAAGAAAAAGAAAATCTGCTTTAAGTAGCATGTGAGGGGTCAAACTAGGGGTTCTTCATGATTCTGAATCCATTGCAAGCATTTGTTTTGCATGAAAAACATTCCTTGGGCAAAATCTTGGCCCCCAAAAACTGTGAAAAGTGATGAGTTATCACTTTTTTCCACTTCTCACAGTTTTGGGTGGCTGAAATTTTGCCCAAGGAATGTTTTTCATGCAAAACAAATGCTTGCAATGGATTCAGAATCATGAAGAACCCCTAGTTTGACCCCTCACATGCTACTTAAAGCAGATTTTCTTTTTCTTTTTTTAATAATAATAATTAACTCATTGAGTGCCTATCCCGAATTAGTTCGGGATATATGATCGTATCACAGGGTGCCTATCCCGAACAAGTTCGGGATATAAAAAAAAAAAAAAAAAATTGAATTTTTTTTTTTTTTTTTTGGACCCCATCAAATCTGGTGAACATGATTTCAATCGCGATTTTGCATGTTCCACCCCCATACAACCCCATCTAACATACAGGGCAGCCATTTTTGTTTACATTACATGTAAAACATAAGGGCGATTATCTCAAGAATGCCTGAACGGATTTCCAATCGGATTTTTTAGTTTGAAAGCTGTGAACAAACTGCACAAATCCACTCCAATGCAATCCAGGATTGCATTGGATTTTTCAGAGCTCATTCTTCTCTGTTTTTTTCCCATGCATGAGGTGTGCAAGGTTTAATCATGGCTAAGTTGACGAAAATAAGGCTTCTAAAATGCTTGGTAGCCAATAGCTAACTTCAAGCTAACTTCATCCTCTTCCTGTACATGCAGTCATGCACAAAGGAAAGTGTTCAGGCAAGTCATGGCTGCAGGGCTTCTGCATATACCAGCATATCTCTATGGGATTTTCTCTGGCCACTGGGCGCCCTCTAGTGGTGAAAGGGGTGGCACTAAATGAGTTAAGACCTTAACTCTTATTCTACCACTTTTTCGAGTCACGTGTTCAAATACTGGATTCTGATTGGCTAAATTCCGGAGGTTATCAGAGGACAACTGCCGCAAAGTTGTGTGTCCGAGATCAATGCGCCTCAGTGTACATCCGGGGACTTCCCCCAACCAACAAATGACGGTGGCAACGGTCCTATGTTTACTAACGTGCATGCTATAGTCGCCGATTTATTTGGATCCAATGCAATCCGCCAACTTTAAAGCCCCTTTTCTCTGAACCTATGCCTTTCTGGAAGCGAACAGCCTCTATTTACGGCCGGAACGGTACTTCTAACTGACGTTAGCTTAGCTGTAAGCTAGACGCATGGATTAGTATGGAGTTGGCGCCATCTGTTGGTGAGTAGAAGATGTTGTTTGTGGAACTATCTGCTGTCTCGCGGAAGTTTTATAGGCAATAATGATTGTAACTTAAGATCCTTGCAAGTTACAACTATGTGTTTTCTTTCATGTATACGGGAAAAAGTGGTAGAAAAGCTATTTACCACTCGGGGTCGGACATTATGCTCTCATAATGTCCTGAGTGAGGTTGTTATCGGACTCGGCTGCGCCTCGTCCGATAACAACCTCACTGCGGACATTATGAGAGCATAATGTCCTCTCACTCGGGGTAAATTGCTTACTTCTGCTTTGAACGTTCCTGTTCGCCCCAATTTTTCAGGTTGCGGCGCGCCAATACGGCTCTCGTTCGTTTACCTCGTCTGATGACTGTAAGCTAATGATGGGGTCGCGCCGCCGTGTACTGTAAACACATTTTCCGCGGTGATGGTGTAAAAAATCCATTATGCGTTAACATCAACGGAGACCAATTCACTTCCTTGTTGATTTCCTCTGGCCGTGAGGCTCTGTGGCCCGTGACTGCACTGAATGTACGGCAACACATAACAGGCAAATTCACATTCATTCTTGCATGTCGCCGCCCTCTGCTGCCTGGCAGACCAAAGTGCACTAAAATAAAAAAATGTCTATCTATCTACTATAACGTCGCAAAGGTAAGCCGCTTTTTGATGGCACCAGACCCAATAAATAAATAAATAATCTGGCAGTAGTAGAGTTAATGACCAAACTAATAGATAAAACAGAAATAAAAAGTATGGCAGAACATCACAGGTCCTCTCCCATTTTGGTGACTGGGTCCCCGGCTACCTGTCAAAGCTGGGAATAAATTCATTACCAAACATTTTCTTCACCAATGTGTTCGTAAAGGTGTCTAGTAACATATCTAACAAAGATTAAAATTCAAAATCCCTTGGAGAATCTTTGACAGCTAGGGTAATTCTGGGTCTCATTCTCAGGGCACAGTTTAACTGGGGACCCCCCCCCCCCCCCACCACCACCCTGACGAGCACTAACTGGAGTTGAGGCATTACATTTTTTATAACACGGTTCTATTGTGAAAATGGGCCTGAAAAGGTTGAGAACCACTGTTGTAGAGGATGGTTGATTCTAACCACTCACCTGCTGTCTGGTTTGTTCCTCCCATGTTGACACTTTGGGAGGATGATTCATTTGCACACTTTGATGGTAAAAACCTAAAGGTTACCGAGAGGGTGATTTAAATTATTCATCAATGCCTCGCTTGTTTGATTAAGTGGTTTCCATAGCAATGGTAGACAAGAAACTCTTCGTGAAAAATAGCCGATCTACAGTACAAGTCCTGGAGTCCTGTAAATAGCTGTCACATCACTTTCACATGGTCATATAGCCAACCAGGACTTTGGATGCAAATGATTTAGTCGCAATTTATGGGATTCATTATTGTAACTTTCCTCTTCTCCTCCGGACTGTGGAGAGTTCAGAAATTGATACAACGCTGATGAAGGCGTAACGCCGAAACGCGTTCGTTGTTTGCTGGCTGCTTTGCAGCATTACCTGCCGACCTTAATGTAAAATAAAAAAGAGCCTTTGATAGGACGGGGGCCAATTCTGAAATTGGCCCAAATTGGTACCACCCAAGGTGACTGTAAGTTTTTTACATTTTCGTCTTCGTACATGTCTCTAGTTTACATTTTGGTATGATAACTCTTCCAATCGCCTAGCTTATTGACAGTTATCACTCCCTAAACAAACCAATATCCATATGAAACAGTGATGAGTATATGTAGTGTGGTACGATGTGTAGGCCTACTTCCGTAGGATTTTTGTGCTAAAATTGTTTTTTTTTACAGATCCTGGTTCTATAGAGTCCAAACTATGAGAAAATGATGGGTGCCAACTTTTCCGGACCCTCACCCCCTATCTGGGGGTCATCTAGTTTGGGGCCTCCCAGAACAGTATGCCAGCCAGTTAATGTCCAATTTTCTTAATATTAGGGTTGTTTTGTAGGTTTTAAAACATTCTGAGTTCATTTATTACAATTTTGAAGCAGCCAGAATAACCTTTCTGACATTTGGTTGGGGTCTTTCCTCACCTGGGACCCCCCAGATGCCGGACCCCTGTGCCTATCTCAGTACTCGCTCTGCTCCTGCTCCAGAACAATGTCATATTAGATCATAATTGAATAAATGTTTTTGTTGCTGGACTCTGAAAACAAAAATGAGTAGTAGCAAATACCAGGGGTCTTCCACAGGGGCTTCGGGACCCCTAGGGGGTCCTAAGAATTACTACATAGTGTACTTCTAATGATTTTTTTGCGTAAACTTTTTTTTACTGCTTTGGCTTTTATAGGGACAGCTGGGAGGGAATCCGTCAAAAAACATCAACTTTGGGCACTTGGTGACAAGTTTTTGATTTTTAGTATGGTGTTAGGTATGGTTATAAGGTTTACAAAAACCATCGCAAACAAGTTGGGCTCGCCCCCTAGTGGTCTGTTTGCGATTAATCAAATATTCGATACATCAGTATATGGTTGAAATCCCAAATAATTGATAAAAGAGATTTTTCAATGGATTCTGTTGCTATTGGGTATGATAAACAACATACTAAAGAATCTTGAAAAAATAACTACCGGAAAGGCACCATTTTCAAGATGGCGTCCACGATGGCTGCCGGGAGCTGAAAATGCCTATAAACTGGGTTTTAATGTCTAAAAATTCATAATAAATCTGCACTTGGTGAAGAGTTTTTGATTTTTGGTATGGTGTTAGGTATGGGTATAAGGTTTTCAAAAACCATCGCAAACAAGTTGGGCTCACCCCCTAGTGGTCTGTTTGCAATGAATACAATAGTAGATCTGTCAGTACATGGTTGAAACCCCAAATAATTGATAAAAGAGATTTTTCAATGGATTCTGTTACTATTGGGTATGATAAACAACATACTAAAGAATCTTGAAAAAATAACTACCGGAAAGGCACCATTTTCAAGATGGCGTCCACGATGGCTGCCGGGAGCTGAAAATGCCTATAAACTGGGTTTTAATGTCTAAAAATTCATAATAAATCTGCACTTGGTGAAGAGTTTTTGATTTTTGGTATGGTGTTAGGTATGGGTATAAGGTTTTCAAAAACCATCGCAAACAAGTTGGGCTCGCCCCCTAGTGGTCTGTTTGCAATGAATACAATAGTAGATCTGTCAGTACATGGTTGAAACCCCAAATAATTGATAAAAGAGATTTATCAATGGATTCTGTTACTATTGGGTATGATAAACAACATACTAAAAATCTAGGAAAAAATAACTACTGGAAAGCCATCATTTTCAAGATGGCGTTCAAAATGGCTGCCGGGAGCTAAAAATGCCTATTTAATGTGTAGAAATTCATATAAAATATGCACTTGGTAACTAGCTTTTACATTTTGACATGGTGTTAGGTGTGGGTATATGGTTTTCAAAAACCAAAAATCGCAAACAAGTTGGGCTCACCCCCTAGTGGTCTACAATATACTGACCTATCTAATATTTGATTCATTGCAAACAGACCACTAGGGGGCGAGCCCAACTTGTTTGCGATGGTTTTTGAAAACCTTATACTCATACCTAACACCATGCCAAAATTCAAAAACTCTTCACCAAGTGCATATTTTATATGAATTTTTACACATTAAATAGGCATTTTTAGCTCCCGGAAGCCATCGTGGACGCCATCTTGAAAATGATGGCTTTCCGGTAGTTGTTTTTTCCAAAACTTTTAGTATGTTGTTTATCATACCAAATAGTAACAGAATCCATTGAAAAATCTCTTTTATCAATTATTTGGGGTTTCAACCATATACTGACAAATCTACTATTGTATTCATTGCAAACAGACCACTAGGGGGCAAGCCCAACTTGTTTGCAATGGTTTTTGAAAACCTTATACCCATACCTAACACCATACCAAAAATCAAAAACTCTTCACCAAGTGCAGATTTATTATGAATTTTTAGACATTAACACCCAGTTTATAGGCATTTTCAGCTCCCGGCAGCCATCATGGACGCCATCTTGAAAATGGTGCCTTTCCGATAGATATTTTTTCCTGAATTTGGAGTATGTTGTTCATCATACCCAATAGTAACAGAATCAATTGAAAAATCTCTTTCATCAATTATTTGGGGTTTGAACCATATACTGATGTATCGAATATTTGATTCATTGCAAACAGACCACTAGGGGGCAAGCCCAATTTGTTTGCGATGGTTTTTGAAAACCTTATACCCATACCTAACACCATACCAAAAATCAAAAACTTGTCACCAAGTGCCCAATATTTACAAATTCCCTCCCAGCTAGGACCAAACTGTCAGAAAATGATGGGTGTCAGATTTTCATTTTCCCAACCCCTGCCCCTTTTCTGGGGGGGTCATCTATTTTAGGACATTGCAGAAGAGTATGCCAGCCAGTTAATGTCCAATTCTCAAAATATTAGAGTTGTTTTGAAGGTTTTAAAACATTCTAAGTTCATATATTGCATTTTTGAAGCAGCCAGGATAACCGTTCTGACTTTTGGTGGGGGTCTTTCCTCACCTGGGACCCCCGGAATGACTCCTGAGCCTATCTCAGTACTCATTACAGTCCTTGCTCTGCTCCTGCTCCAGAACAGTGTCAAATTAGATCATAATTGAAGCATAAAAGCTTTTGTAGCTGGGCTCTGACAACAAAAATGAGTAGCTAATACCAGGGGTCTTCCACAGGGGGTCTGGGAGTTATTACAGGGGGGGGGGGGGGGGGGGCAGCCAAATGGCTATTCCAGTTTTGGCCCTATTCTTGCAACCAGTTCTGCAATTTGCTAACTATTTTTGAATAATTGCGACCGTCAGGGAGCAGTTTACTATGAAAACCTCCACCGGCCGTCCGTCGGTCGGTCGGTCGGTCGGTCGGTCACACGTCACACGTCACACGTCACACCTTTGCCCTGCTCATATCTCCGCATCAGTATATAGGGCTTGTTTGTTTATTGTATGACATCACGCCACATCATCAGCTGTGGACTCTGTGATGTCATCGTATCTCCATATATGGCCATCTCCGTATATGGAGATATAAGTCGTCCATGCCCAAGTATGGGCTGGTGAGGTCAGACTTTGTGTGATGCGTAGGTTATCTCCATATATGGAGATTCAACATTCCAGGCAATGCTCTCTTCCCTGGTGTACGTTGCTGTGGCAACAGTCAGTTGTTGCTGGTATATATGTATACGTGTAACGCCTGATACTGTGGTGATGTGTCACTGTGACATCACAGGTGACATCGCAGTGATGTCAGATACTCAGAGCAGGGATCTTCATATATGGGCATAAAAGGGATTCTGTTAGGGATCTCCATATATGGGCATAAAGGGATTAGTGATGTCAGTTACTCAGAGCAGGGATCTCCATATATGGGCATAAAAGGGATTCAGTCAGATACTCAGAGCAGGGATCTCCATATATGGGCATAAAAGGGATTCTGTTAGGGATCTCCATATATGGGCATAAAAGGGATTAGTGATGTCAGATACTCAGAGCAGGGATCTCCATATATGGGCATAAAAGGGATTCAGTCAGATACTCAGAGCAGGGATCTCCATATATGGGCATAAAAGGGATTCTGTTAGGGATCTCCATCCATATATGGGCATAAAAGGGATTGTATCCCAGGACTGTGTGATGTCATCATATCTCCATATATGGAGACATAAGTTGCTCATGCCCAAATATGGGCTGGTGAGGTCAGACTTAGTGTGATGCGTAGGTTATCTCCATATATGGAGATTTAACTTCAATGAGTATATAAGACCGGCATTATCTACCGACAGCTGCTATAAGCCAACCCTGGCGATAAGGTCTGAGTCGAAGAAATGCTTCTTTCCTGGCAAGAATTGCCCCTTTATACTGTAGGGCTCGTTTGGGTATTGTATGACATCACGCCACATCACCACATCATCACATCATCGGCTCCATATATGGAGATTCAACTTCAATGAGTAACCATGGCAAACTGTCAACTGCCCGTATGTCTTGATAATTGGGTAAACAGTTGGTTAGTAGGGTAAACCTTCAATGATTTTGACATCTTGTTACTAATCTGTCGGTAGATAATGCCGGTCTTATATAATGGTCATTTGTGTACGGTGTGATGTCATACTGATGTCAGCAGTGTGACAGGAGATAAGCGACCAACGGTCGCTTATCTCCCGATTAGGGAGTCTTACTGGTATTAGAAACTGTTAGTTTTATGCATCCTGGGTTTGTGTAGTGTACTTGATGGTTTATTAGTATTCTCTGTATTATTTACTAGTAAGATGCCTCAGCGCCAATTCTTTGCCATCTGACCAGTGATTGCGACCGTCAGGTCGCAGTTTAGTATCAAAACCTCCACCGGCCGTCCGTCCGTCCGTCCGTCGGTCACACGTCACACGTCACACCTTTGCCCTGCTCATATCTCCGCATCAGTATGACATCACACTGCTTGGTGTGTGCCGTCAGGGTCATTTGTGTACGGTGTGATGTCATACTGATGTCAGCAGTGTGATGTCATACTGATGTCAGCAGCTATGTCTCTATATATGGAGTTATATGTTGTTCGTGTCCAAATATGGGGCTTGTGAGGTCAGACTTAGTGAGATTCGTCGGTTATCTCCATATATGGAGGGAGAACCAGCTTATGAGCCGATGAGTTGTGTCAGAGTCGAGATCCTGCTTGCATCTAATCTGTCGGTAGATAATGCCGGTCTTATATAAGGGTCATTTGTGTACGGTGTGATGTCATACTGATGTCAGCAGTGTGATGTCATACTGATGTCAGCAGCTATGTCTCTATATATGGAGTTATATGTTGTTCGTGTCCAAATATGGGGCTTGTGAGGTCAGACTTAAGTGAGATTCGTCGGTTATCTCCATATATGGAGGGATGTGTTGGTTATCTCCATATCTGGAGATTCAACCTTCAACGATTTTGACATCTTGTTACTAATCTGTCGGTAGATAATGCCGGTCTTATATAAGGGTCATTTGTGTACGGTGTGATGTCATACTGATGTCAGCAGTGTGACAGGAGATAAGCGACCAACGGTCGCTTATCTCCCGATTAGGGAGTCTTACTGGTGTATATCTGTGTACAAATGTACAGATTCACGTACTGTATATTGAGATGTGCTGTGAGCCCAAACATGCTTACTCAGTTATTTGTTATGACAACTGACATCATACCCTTCATGGAGATCCATGTCTGTAGAACCAGCCATAGATATGGGCTGTCTTGGCCAAATATGGATTCTGTTAGCGTGGCATGTGGCCGAGGTGGCCTCCATATATGGGCATTCCCATATGAAGTCCTGTTAGATATGGGCTTAATATTGAAGACATCAAGGAACTCCATATATATGGTCATAAAAGAGATTCTGTTAGTGTGCCATCACAGTGAAGCCAGAGTGGGCACGCAAAACAACATGTCCATTTACCACACACACACACACACACACACACACACACACACACACACACACACACACACACACACACACACACACACACACACACACACACAGTCATCTTGTCATACATCTTGAATGTATGACCTCAGCATCAAAGGCTGGATTAGTATGTCCCTGTGACAAACTATTATTATGTCCACTGTCCAGGGGTACTTGTACATCAAGCTGCCTCACTGAAACAGGACATAGACTCCTGCCCTATGAGCCTCAGGGCTGGGCAAGGCTTATTTATTGGAGCACTTTGGTCCAACATCTGTGATAATGCAGGGTAATGGGATGGGATTTCAGTCAAAGAACTTGGAGCTGCACTGCTACCACATATCATCCATGCCAGCTACATCACAATGCAGTATAAATGATACTTGACAAGTTGCCCTGAGCTTCCACCAATTGAAGAAAATGGATGGAATTCGGAGAGTGGAGGGTATTTTCCAGTCAGATGTCTTGACTGACTGGGAGGTGGGGGTGACCAGAGATTTGGCTGGCCCCCTGTAGTAACTCTGAGGACACCTGGGGGTCCCAGACCCCAGAGTGGAAGACCCCTGGTATTAGCTACTCATTTTTGTTGTCAGAGCCCAGCTACAAAAGCTTTTATGCTTCAATTATGATCTAATTTGACACTGTTCTGGAGCAAGAGCAGAGCAAGGACTGTAATGAGTACTGAGATAGGCTCAAGAGTCATTCCGGGGGTCCCAGGTGAGGAAAGACCCCCACCAAAAGTCAGAAAGGTTATTCTGGCTGCTTCAAAAGTGCAATATATGAACTTAAAATGTTTTAAAACCTTCAAAACAACTCTAATATTATGAAAATTGGACATTAACTGGCTGCCTTACTGTTCTGCAATGTCCTAAAATAGATGACCCCCAGAAAAGGGGCAGGGGTTGGGAAAATCTGACACCCATCATGTTCTGACAGTTTGGTCCCTATAAAAGCCAAAGCAGTAAAAAAATAAAGTTACGCAAAAGAATCATTAGAAGTACACTATGTAGTAACTCTGAGGACCCCCTAGGGGCCCGAAGCCCCTGTGGAAGACCCCTGGTATTTGCTACTACTCATTTTCTGTTTTCAGAGTCCAGCAACAAAAACATGTATTCAATTATGATCTAATATGACATTGTTCTGGAGCAGGAGCAGAGCGAGTACTGAGATAGGCACAGGGGTCCGGCGTCTGGGGGGTCCCAGGTGAGGAAAGACCCCAACCAAATGTCAGAAAGGTTATTCTGGCTGCTTCAAAATTGTAATAAATGAACTCAGAATGTTTTAAAACCTACAAAACAACCCTAATATTAAGAAAATTGGACATTAACTGGCTGGCATACTGTTCTGGGAGGCCCCAAACTAGATGACCCCCAGATAGGGGGTGGGGGTCCGGAAAAGTTGGCACCCATCATGTTCTCATAGTTTGGACTCTATAGAACCAGGATCTGCAAAAAAAAACAATTTTTGCACAAAAATCCTACGGAAGTAGGCCTACACATACATACTCATCACTGTTTCATATGGACATTGGTTTGTTTAGGGAGTGATAACTGTCAATAAGCTGGGCGATTGGAAGAGTTATCATACCAAAATGTAAACTAGAGACATGTACGAAGACGAAAATGTAAAAAACTTACGGTCACCTTGGGTGGTACCAATTTGGGCCAATTTCAGAATTGGCCCCCGTCCTATGAGGACTATTCCGGAGTGCTGGTGTTCTCTTTTGAGACTTTTCTTGTAAAGAGTTCAGAAATCCGCCTACCAGTTACATCATTGATTGGGAATCAAAACTAATTCTTCTATACCCGGAAAGTTGGCATGCTATAAAATAAGTGATTGTTCTCGTGTTAATAAAATTAAAATACAAAAATGTGAAATCTTGTTTGAAAAAACAAGTTCATCCTGTCGTGATGCAACGTGTTGTCAGCTTGTAAATCTGCTGATTTCACCTTTTTTTTGGTAGCCTACTTTTTGTCTATAATGACATGCTGCAAAAATAGGGATTGATTACTAATCGCTTATTTTATGAAATAATAGATTATGGATTATTTCTTATAATCTTTTAATTCGATTTTTCGTTTATTAGATTACTATTATTATTAGATTATGCTTTTTAAACCAAAAAAATCCTATTCAAATCAGTAAGACAGCCAGCCATCAAACCACGAGCGAGGACTGCAAAAATATAATTATGAACGATAGTCAACTTGAAAAGAAAACAAATTTTGATTTGCATGCATGCCCCCAGGTTGGTGGCTAAATATGTATTTTTAGATACAATAAGCCCATTCCCAGGATGCACCTCATTCTTTCTTGGGCAGATGTGACTTATGGGGACTGGTGTAAATAGTAACAAAGAAATCGCCGGCTTATTGTGTCTAAAAAGACATATTTAGCCACTTGTACACATGCCCCCACCCACTGAAATCAAAATATTAAAATTGCTAAAACAATAGAAAGCAGTAAAATAAAAACATTTTAACACTCATATTTTCTTTTCTCTAATTACAATCTAAAATATGAACCCTTGTTGTAAAAAAACAAAGTTGTCCTTATTTACTTAAAAATAAGTGTTACATTTCTCTCCCATCCGAGTGAACAGTGTCACATCACAGAAAACACTTTTTTTTTTATTTCTCCCCAGCCGGAGGAATCGACATCGGAGTGGTTGTCAGGACAACGGAGTCATGATTCAGAGTGCTTGGGATGGGTCTCCACCTATAAAAGCCTGATTTACAACCTCGTCGTACGGAGGTGCCGGGTCAGAACTCCCCACACAAAAAATGGCAGATCTACAAGCTCACGACGCATGTGAGCTTGTAGATCTGCCATTTTTTGGGGCGCTCGTCCGGCACCGCAGTACGACCGAAGTGTACATATAAAAATCGAGCTTTTGAGGCGAGAAGCGCTATAGCCATGAGCCGGAGCAGATGCTGCAGCAGCCAGCCAATGACAGGTGAGAGAGAGGAAAAAGATGACATCATAGGCAAATTAGGGCAAGCGGAGAGGATTTTTTGGTTTGCCGTCCCACGCTTGCATGCGCGCACAAATATAGAAACTCACACAAACGCCTGGGATGAGATGGCATGCACAGCTGTTGCTGCTGCTGCTGCTATTACACCAGGTGGAAAGAATGTATTATCAGTTGGTTTAGTTCTGTCAGTTACAGTATCTCACAAAAGTGAGTAGGCTACACTCTTCATGGGACAACACTGAATAAATGACACTTTGATACAATGTAAAGGAGTCAGTGTACAGCTTGGATAACAGTGTAATTATATTGTCCCCTCAAAATAACTCGACATACAGCCAAATTGGGCCCAAGTGTCAATATGTTGTGTCGCCACCAGATTGACACTTGGGCCCAATTCGGACATTTTCACTTAGGGGTTAGGTCAGGTGTACTCACTTTTGTTGCCAGCAGTTTAGACATTAATGGCTGTATGTCACTTTATTTTGAGGGGACAATCAAATGTATCCATGCTGTACACTGACTACTTTACATTGTATCAAAGTGTCATTTCTTCAGTGTTGTCCCATGAAGAGATATCATTCAATATTTGCAGAAATGTGAGGGGTGTACTCACTTTTGTGAGATACTGTATATAGCTGTTGAAAGGAAAACAAACCCATAAACCGTCGTCTTATTGATCTTATTAATAAACTAGTCTGGTCAATGTACAGATGATAGATTGTTTGGATATTTTACTGTTACACTGATGATAGGTTTTTGGTTTACTTACGATCTTAGAATACTATTCCTATGCATTTGATGTATTACTTTGTGCTGTCCTTACTTATTGTAAATCACACTGGATTAAGGGCGTCTGCTAAATGCCTGAATTGTTAATTGTCAGTATACAGTAAATAATACACTCGGCAATCATTTCTCAACGACATGATTTATAGCACATAACAATCCAACTAAGATAAGAAAGAAATCCCTTTTAGACTTTACAGCACACAATCCAGTTAAGAAGATAAGAGACACCTTTTAAACGCAACAAACAGAAACATATCTGGCAACTTAAAGGACAACTTTGTTTTTTTACAACAAGGGTTCACACATTGTAATTGGAGAAAAGAAAAGACGATTGTTTTCATTTACTTCTTTCTATCGTTTTAGCAATTTTAATTACCTTGATTTTCAGTGGTTGGGGCATGCATGCAAGTGGCTAAATATGTCTTTTTTTGACACAATAAGCCGGCGATTTCTTTACAGTAACACTAATAAGTCACATCTGCCCATGAAAGATTGTGGTGCATCTTGGAAATGGCCGTATCGTGTCTAAAAAAGACACATTTAGCCACCTGCACGAATGCCCCTAACCACTGAAATCAAAGTCATTGAAATGGCTAAAACGATAGAAAGGAGTAAATGAAAACATTTTAACACTCGTCTTTTCTTTTCTCAAATTACAATCTAAAATATGAACCCTTGTTGTAAAAAAACAAAGTTGTCCTTTAACTTCAAGAACCAAGAGGGGTTTGTTTGTCCCTCTTACACAGGTACAGTTAATTTAGTACAAAAACAATAACAAGAAAAACAGGAGGTTTGTGTGAAATTAAATAAATCAAAAAACATAACAAAAAGAAAAAACATACACCAGTAACACTTTCTATGATGTCCATCCATGTCTATAATGCATCATAACATAATACTTAATAATGCTTCCTAGTGTTTATGATTCTATAAATAGTTATAAGCACTATAGTACTCAACACACACATATATACTTTGATTTATTGCAATAATCACAACATTTAAAGCATTTTATAATGACTCATAATTATCATAATACTTCATAATTGCTAGACAATCACAGACATTTCTCTTGCAAGGATCATACAGTGTATTCTAATTTTCCCAATTCTAATACATTATAATAATTGTTACAATGCTGCGTTATAATTTGGAGCGTTTATAATGTATAGGAGGGTGTATACTAGGCAGAAACGTTTGTTGTTCTCACAAAGATGTAACATTACATATTTTTCGCTTGACTGCGAGCACCAAACAACAATCAACTCAAAAAGTTTTGCACTCACAGACACTCCCTCCCTCCCTCCCGCATGGCCTTCTCCCCCGGCAGGTTTGGCCGGTGAAACAGAAAACCAACCATCGGGGTCGGTAGCTGCTTTGCTTTGCTTGCCGGCTGGCTGGCCGCCTCCCTCCCTCCCTCCCTCCCCCCTCCCCCCGCCCAGACCCAGGCTTGCCTTCATTAATATTCAGCACTCCTCAGCCAATGGGGCGGGCGGGGTGGGATGACATCATGGGCTAGGGAACAGTAGAGCAGCAGCCACAGTGAAGCATCCAGGCAGCCCAGGCAGGCTAGGCAAGGCAGCCCTGAAACTCAACTGAACCAGAGACAGAGAGAGAGAGCCTGGCTGTTTTATTTTATTCCTTCTTCTCTCCTTTTTTTCCTAGAGGGGTCAGGAACTGGTCTGACGAGGGAGAGAGAGAGAGAAGAGAGAAGAGAGAATGGCAGCAGTCCTGCCTGTGAACAACTGTCACTGAAGGAGAGAAGGGAGGAGGAACTGCTTAGAAAACGTTTGGGTTGGACGGACGATATGAATCGGCCACAAGCGGAGAGCTCCCTGCCAGAGAATGTCAAGACATTTTTCAGGTAATTCTTCCCTTCCTTCCCTCCAACCACCATGATGTTAATAATATATATATATATATTGGGGGGATGTTGTTAGGGGGAGGAGGAGGTGGGTGGCGACCAGAGAGGAGGAGGGGAGGAGGAGAGGAGAAGAGAGAGGAGAGAGAGGGGGTATGTATGTATTATGTTAGGGCTGCTGCTTGCTTGCTTTGTAGTTGTGTTTTTCAGCCTCCTTCTGCTGTGTGTTCCACTGCCCTGCTGCTGTACTTACAGACCGGCCGAGCGAAACAGAACGGGCAGCTGTTTCTGTCCTGTGTGTGTGTGTGCCGCCTCATACAGCCAGAGAGAGAGAGAGAGAGAGAGAGGAGGAGAGGGGGTGGGGGGAGAGGACGGGGGGACGGATGCCTGCATCAGATAGATGAGGCTGGACATGTTTTGTATTATCATATCACCCCCTGCTCCAACCCTCCCCAGACCTCCCTGCCTCCATGCATGCCTCACATCCTGTGTCTTGTATTTTTACACACGCACGCACGCACGCACACACACACACACTCCCTTCCAGCTGCAACAGAAAAAAGTAAAATGCATCTCTATTGATGGGAGGTGCTGTTATGTTATATAGGATCAATGGTGCTGTTTGTAATAAGCCGGGCTCGCTCGCTCGCTCGCTCGCTCTCTCTCTCTCTCTGTGTGTGTGTGTGTGTGTGTGTGTGTGTGTGTGTGTGTGTGTGTGTGTGTGTGTGTGTGTGTGTGTGTGTGTGTGTGTGTGTGTGTGTGTGTGTGTGTGTGTGTGTGTGTGTGTGTGTGTGTGTGTGTGTGTGTGTGTGTGTGTGTGTGTGAGTCCTGTTCAAATGCAGCTGCAGTGGAAGGCAGGCAGACAGGCAGCGCCTGAGCAGAAAGGCAGCCGTGCTATATTTGGGTCCTACGGTAAGAGAGGTACCCTGGACCCAGAGGATGATGGCTGGATGGATGAGTGGGTGGATGGATGGATGGGTGGGTGGTTGGGTCTCAGAGCCGTGCATGCCTGGATGGATGGATGGATGGATGGTGGAGTGATGGATGGCTTATTATTATGCTGACGGATGCTCCTTTGTTATCTCTGCACTTCCCCCCCTATCTTAGGGAGGGATTTTATCAGACGATATAGCGTTCTGACTCTCTCTCTCTCTTTCTCTCTCTCTCTATATATCTCTCTCTATCCCTCTGTGTGTGTGTGTGTGTCTCTCGCTCTCTTTCTGTATGCTTTTCCGTGTAGTCGTATATACACACACACACACGGAGCAGGGATGAGCTTCTCGTCCGTTGGTGGCTTTAACGCGGTCGGTGGGTCGCATCGGTCGGTGTAGCTGCAGGCTTTCATGGCGGATGCTCTGGTGACAACACAGAGATATACAACATCTGGTCACCTGACCCCCCCAACCAACCACCCCCCCTCCCCCCCCAGTTGGGGGATGATCAGAGTAGGGGTGGGAGGTGGTGGGTGGTGGCGAGGAGCAGGGGGGGGGGGGGGGGGGGTGGAGCGGGGAGCTCTCACCGGCAAGATGGAAGGTGGGGTGGGGATAGGATGGAATGGGGGTTGTTTCTCCATCACCGGCCTGGCTGGCTGGCTGGCGCTCATTCAGATTGCGGCGCTGTGGGGCAGGGCCGGCTTTAAAAAAATAAGGTGGGGGGGAGGGGTCCTCTCCTCCAGGAAGCGCTGGCGTCCTCCTCCTGTTTGTGAGAAGCAAGGCCTGATGGGAAACCTGTTGTCTGCGTGGCGGTGAGCGAGCGAGAGAGCGAACAAGGGGAGGATGGAGAGGGACAGACAGATAGAGAGACAGTGGAAGATGCAGAGGGACAGACAGATAGAGAGACAGTGGAAGATGCAGAGGGACAGACAGATAGAGAGACAGTGGAAGATGCAGAGGGACAGACAGATAGAGAGACAGTGGAAGATGCAGAGGGACAGACAGATAGAGACAGTGGAAGATGCAGAGGGACAGACAGAGAGACAGTGGAAGATGCAGAGGGACAGACAGACAGAGAGACAGTGGAAGATGCAGAGGGACAGACAGACAGAGAGACAGTGGAAGATGCAGAGGGACAGACAGAGAGACAGTGGAAGATGCAGAGGGACAGACAGACAGAGAGACAGTGGAAGATGCAGAGGTACAGACAGAGAGACAGTGGAAGATGCAGAGGGACAGACAGACAGAGAGACAGTGGAAGATGCAGAGGGACAGACAGACAGAGAGACAGTGGAAGATGCAGAGGGACAGACAGACAGAGAGACAGTGGAAGATGCAGAGGGACAGACAGAGAGACAGTGGAAGATGCAGAGGGACAGACAGAGAGACAGTGGAAGATGCAGAGGGACAGACAGATAGAGAGACAGTGGAAGATGCAGAGGGACAGACAGATAGAGAGACAGTGGAAGATGCAGAGGGACAGACAGATAGAGAGACAGTGGAAGATGCAGAGGGACAGACAGACAGAGAGACAGTGGAAGATGCAGAGGGACAGACAGAGACAGTGGAAGATGCAGAGGGACAGACAGAGAGACAGTGGAAGATGCAGAGGGACAGACAGATAGAGAGACAGTGGAAGATGCAGAGGGACAGACAGACAGAGAGACAGTGGAAGATGCAGAGGGACAGACAGATAGACAGTGGAAGATGCAGAGGGACAGACAGATAGAGAGACAGTGGAAGATGCAGAGGGACAGACAGATAGAGAGACAGTGGAAGATGCAGAGGGACAGACAGATAGAGAGACAGTGGAAGATGCAGAGGGACAGACAGATAGAGACAGTGGAAGATGCAGAGGGACAGACAGATAGAGAGACAGTGGAAGATGCAGAGGGACAGACAGACAGAGAGACAGTGGAAGATGCAGAGGGACAGACAGATAGAGACAGTGGAAGATGCAGAGGGACAGACAGATAGAGAGACAGTGGAAGATGCAGAGGGACAGACAGATAGAGAGACAGTGGAAGATGCAGAGGGACAGACAGATAGAGAGACAGTGGAAGATGCAGAGGGACAGACAGATAGAGAGACAGTGGAAGATGCAGAGGGACAGACAGATAGAGACAGTGGAAGATGCAGAGGGACAGACAGATAGAGAGACAGTGGAAGATGCAGAGGGACAGACAGATAGAGACAGTGGAAGATGCAGAGGGACAGACAGATAGAGAGACAGTGTAAGATGCGGAGGGACAGAGAGACAGTGGAAGATGCAGAGGGACAGACAGATAGAGACAGTGGAAGATGCAGAGGGACAGACAGATAGAGACAGTGGAAGATGCAGAGGGACAGACAGATAGAGAGACAGTGGAAGATGCAGAGGGACAGACAGACAGAGAGACAGTGGAAGATGCAGAGGGACAGACAGACAGAGAGACAGTGGAAGATGCAGAGGGACAGACAGATAGAGAGACAGTGTAAGATGCGGAGGGACAGAGAGACAGTGGAAGATGCAGAGGGACAGACAGATAGAGACAGTGGAAGATGCAGAGGGACAGACAGATAGAGACAGTGGAAGATGCAGAGGGACAGACAGATAGACAGTGGAAGATGCAGAGGGACAGACAGATAGAGAGACAGTGGAAGATGCAGAAGGACAGACAGACAGAGAGACAGTGGAAGATGCAGAGGGACAGACAGATAGAGACAGTGGAAGATGCAGAGGGACAGACAGATAGAGACAGTGGAAGATGCAGAGGGACAGACAGATAGAGACAGTGGAAGATGCAGAGGGACAGACAGATAGAGAGACAGTGGAAGATGCGGAGGGACAGACAGATAGAGAGACAGTGTAAGATGCAGAGGGACAGACAGACAGAGACAGTGTAAGATGCAGAGGGACAGACAGATAGAGAGACAGTGGAAGATGCGGAGGGACAGACAGACAGAGAGACAGTGGAAGATGCAGAGGGACAGACAGATAGAGAGACAGTGGAAGATGCGGAGGGACAGACAGACAGAGAGACAGTGGAAGATGCGGAGGGACAGACAGACAGAGAGACAGTGGAAGATGCAGAGGGACAGACAGATAGAGACAGTGGAAGATGCAGAGGGACAGACAGATAGAGAGACAGTGGAAGATGCAGAGGGACAGACAGATAGAGAGACAGTGTAAGATGCAGAGGGACAGACAGATAGAGACAGTGGAAGATGCAGAGGGACAGACAGATAGAGACAGTGGAAGATGCAGAGGGACAGACAGATAGAGACAGTGGAAGATGCAGAGGGACAGACAGACAGAGAGACAGTGGAAGATGCAGAGGGACAGACAGATAGAGAGACAGTGGAAGATGCAGAGGGACAGACAGATAGAGACAGTGGAAGATGCAGAGGGACAGACAGATAGAGACAGTGGAAGATGCAGAGGGACAGACAGATAGAGAGACAGTGGAAGATGCAGAGGGACAGACAGATAGAGAGACAGTGGAAGATGCGGAGGGACAGACAGATAGAGACAGTGGAAGATGCAGAGGGACAGACAGATAGAGAGACAGTGGAAGATGCAGAGGGACAGACAGATAGAGAGACAGTGGAAGATGCAGAGGGACAGACAGATAGAGACAGTGGAAGATGCAGAGGGACAGACAGATAGAGAGACAGTGGAAGATGCAGAGGGACAGACAGATAGAGACAGTGGAAGATGCAGAGGGACAGACAGATAGAGACAGTGGAAGATGCAGAGGGACAGACAGATAGAGACAGTGGAAGATGCAGAGGGACAGACAGATAGAGAGACAGTGGAAGATGCAGAGGGACAGACAGATAGAGAGACAGTGTAAGATGCAGAGGGACAGACAGATAGAGACAGTGGAAGATGCGGAGGGACAGACAGATAGAGACAGTGGAAGATGCGGAGGGACAGACAGATAGAGACAGTGGAAGATGCAGAGGGACAGACAGATAGAGACAGTGGAAGATGCAGAGGGACAGACAGACAGAGAGACAGTGGAAGATGCGGAGGGACAGACAGATAGAGAGACAGGTGGTGTTAGGGGAGTCATCACCTCTCAGACATCTCTGAGGGAGGGCTATAGTGTTGATGGAACGGTTTGGGGGAGGGGAGAACTGGCGGTGCTACTCCCTGTGTGCAAATCAGCCGCGTACGTGCGTGAGTGTGCGTGCGTGCGTGTGTTCATACACACACCCATGACTTCAGGGACGGCTCCATCCAGACGTTCAAAACACCAAGGTCCAATATTTCACATTTCTCTGAGCTTGTATTTGTTGAACTACTTCAGCCCTTCCTACTGTAGCCCTTTTTACACTTGGTTGTGTGCAGTTCAGAGTATCTTTGAAATCTCTCCGCGAAACTTAAGAGAAGGATATAAAAAAAGAACATGGAGGAAAGTAAGCCGACCTCACAATGCGGGGACGAGCTTGTAGATCCGTCTTTTTCCCCGCTATTGGCGAAAGTTAAAATATGGAGATGAGAGGCGAAGAGAAACCATATGAGCTCTTAGACTGTATGACTGGTCTTATGTGGGCTCCAAAACAAGTGACTGCTCAGTGTGACTCAGTTTGACTCAATAACATGGGAGTGACTGAGTAGTGCCTTAGCCCAGTGATTCTCAAAGTGGATTCCATGGACTTTGTGGGTCTGTAACTCTAACAGTGTGCAACTGGACCCCTAACGGGTCCATTTGGTTCCATTTGTACACTGTCAGAGTAGAGGGGAGACCTTGAAATGTGAAAGTTTGAGAAACGCTGCCTTAGCGTATACCATACCATAAGCATAGTAAGGCTGATCGACAGCGCCTATTGAAGGTTGGTCACCCGGCGGTGTTGCAGCTGTTGAGGCCGTACTCATATATATATGGACAGACAGACATAATAGGACATACAGACATACACACTCAGTCAGTTGTTGGAGCGGTTGGCGTCTGAAATATTTGCTAAGCAAATGGACTAGAAGGACTTTTTGTGTGTGTTTTTTTCCTTGTATTTCTTTCTCTTCAAAAGATGGACAAACGATTGCATGTTTAAAACGAGTAGTAGCTGAGGCAGTAGCTGTGGAACTATTCCTATTGGACGAGGCAGTAGCTGTGGAACTATTCTTATTGGCTAAGGCAGTAGACGTGGAACTATTCCTATTGGCTAAGGCAGTAGACGTGGAACTATTCCTATTGGCTGAGACAGTAGACTTGAAACTATTCCCATTGGCTGAGTAGGTGTGGAACTATTCATATTGGCCGAGACATTACATGTGGCTGAGACAGAAGATGAACTATTCCAATTTACTGAGGCAGTAGATGGGGAACTATTCCAATTGGCAGAGACAGTAGGTGTGGAACTATTCCTATTGGCCGAGACAGTAGGTGTGGAACTATTCCTATTGGCCGAGACAGTAGGTGTGGAACTATTCCTATTGGCTGAGGCAGTATATTTGGGGACTATTCCTATTGGCTGTGGTAGTAACTATTCCCATTAGAGATGGTAGATGTAGAACTATTCCAATTGTCCGAGGCAGTAGCTGTGGAACTATTCCTAATGGCCAAGGCATGTAGGTGTGGAACTATTCATATTGGTCGTGGCATTCCACGTGGAACAGTTCCTATTGGCAGGCAGGTAGCGTTGTGAACGTGACCGTGTGGCTGCCGTCCATAAATCCTGATGGCATCACAGGCCAATCAGGCCTGACTAATTGATCAGTGTGATCGGGGGAGGGGGGAGGTGGAACGCTGCGGTCCACAGGCCACAAGGCATTACATATTCATTACAGATTGATCACACCTCGTCCACACTGACAGCAGGGCTCCCACACCCAGCCAACGGACACTTCACCATGCTGTCGCGGTCCCGTGGAAACCTTCCAGTACTGGAAAAGTTTTGGAATTGATCAAGGGTCCTTGAAGGTCCTGGAAGAAATAGCCATTTATTGTCTTTTGGTTTATTGTATTTCGTTATTATTTTGTTAATACCTCTGAGATGACAAATTGTCAAATTATATTAGAGGCAGAAATTGTGAAAATAGCAGACCTACATGCTCACAACGCCTCGCGTTTTGCGAGGCGTTGTGAGCATGTAGATCTTCTATTTTCACAATAAAACTGTGTTTTACAAAATTCCTCAACTCTTAGTGCTCGTCAGGGTGCCGGGGTCCCCAGTTCAAATATGATTATTCCGGGGGTCATGGCCTGAAAAGGTTGAGAACCACTGGCATACACTACCTGTCTTTGGGCAGTGCGCATAGGAGTAAGCGACTCGTTATTGAGCTGAATTATTGTTATATAGTCCTGGAAATCGGGTTAAATATTCTGGAAAAGTTTTGGAAATTAATTGTTAAGAATGTGTGGGAACCCTGTGTGTTCCATTGGATCCTATGTAAGCTCCTGTTAAGCCCAAATCTACAGTATAGTATTTATTTATACAAATCCACAGACTAACCTAACTACTTTCACGTTCTCTATGAAGATGTTATGTTATAGGGAAAAAATAAAGTGATAGCCAATCTACAAGTTCACAACGCGGCACACACCATGTTGCGAGCTTGTAAATTGGACATTTTTGCAACATTTGCATCCTAAATCAGACACACTTCAAATATTGAGATACAAGGTTTCTGCTCTGCAGCAATGATATGCTGCTGCATTTTGCATGGCTGTGTATGGGTGGGACTGTGCATGTTAGGGTTATGAGGTTACACACACGCTCCAGGAAAGGTTAACCACTTGAAGGAGAGCATGCTGGTTTATGTAGTTTGTTGGTAGGTTAACCACTTGAAGGAGAGCATGCTGGTTTATGTAGTTTGTTGAAAGGCTCCTGGTGTCACAGTGAGTGGTGAAGTGGCTGCCCAGTGCCCACCACTCACTGTGAAGGCTGAGGGTTTGAACCGGTTGCATGTCTCCATTCCGACATGTCTCCATTACGACATGTCTCCTTTCCGACACTAACCCTATACCTAACCCTAAACCTAACCACTATGGAAGTGTTGCCACTCCGACAATAAGAAGTCAATGTCGGAGTGGCGACATGTTAGTTAGTTAGTTAGTTAGTTAGTTCATTTATTGTCCACAGTGTGGAAATTTGTCTTTTGTCTCATATACATTTAGACAATATTGTCTAAATGAGAACAAATGTCTGAACCTGCGGTTCCTCTCGTACTGAGCGGGATTACTACTGCAACAACACATCTTCAGTAGGGTAAAACTAACCTCTCTCATGACGGTCTACATGTCGGAATGGAGAGCGCCCCCCGTTTGAACCCACCGCAAACGGCTTTGTCCAGCGGCTATCTATACCAACACAGCCAGTAGGATACAACGACAGACGGGAGGAATTGGGATAATGACTCAATTGGGGAGAAAAAGTGGTAAAAATCAATAATAATAATAATGATAATAACGCTAGAAAAATGACTAACAGATGTGTTGGATCTACAGTAGGTGTGCCCAGAACAGTGGGTGCGCCACTGGTCAATGCTTTGCACATCGACGCGCCTACAGTACGTCTAACACGCACACATTATTAACTTGATTAGTTGCAGCTGTGTTGCTTGAATCAGGGTGTGTACTATAAGGTCAGCCTTATGCAGCCTTCCATGTCTTCACCCTGCTATAGTATGTATGTCCTATAAGGTCAGCCTTATGCCGTAATGGAAAACAAATACAATATTCCAGCCTAGGGTTTCATCACCCCTTAAATGTACAGATAACCTTTCATTTGAACATTTAAGAGCCTGCATGCCGGGCACGAGTAGTCGCTTATCAAGAGAAGACAATCTGATTGGTTGGCTCGACGACATGAATTATACATTAACTAAACCAAAGAAAAAGGTGGAACATAAACAAAGCCTTGTGTTGTTTACGACAGAGAGAAACCAGTGGATTGTACACAGCACGCACAGGTAAACAAAAGCTCAACGTGGTGGAGCCAGTCTCACTGATAAGAGTTCAAGGTCACATTTCAGGGAACGTGAGAGAAATTATAGCCCTGAACACCCAATGTCTATTAAACAGTGGATTCATACAATTACATGTTGGCTCAGGTGACGTTAATCAGCCATGCAGCCATACAGGCCTGTTAAAGGTATGGGACACCCCAGGAGCCATCCTGGTGGTCCGGGAAACCTAGGCTGCAATGCCCGTCTGACAGCGTGTCGCGGGTTCGAGTCCTGTTCCCGACGACCTTTGCCACGTGTCACTCCCCATATCTCTCTCTCTCTCTCTCTCTCTCTCTCCCCATTTCCTGTCAGTCTACTGTCCTATCAGTAAAGGCATAAAAGCCAAAATATAAATCTTAAAAGTATAGGACCTCCCACCTTTTTTTTAATTATTACAATATTTTCAACCACTTAAAAAACGAAGAAAAAAAATAGATGTACAAGCTCGCAGATTGTATATATACTGCATATAGCTCAAATCTGACACCAATGTTTTCCTGACTGAATGGGTTAAAGTTAAAGGAACCAAATAAGGATCAACTTCTGATATTTACCTACTTACTAGTCTACATCTAAACAAAAATAACATTTCTTTTCTCCATATAAATATATGAAAATGACTTAAAATGAAAAGTTGACCCTACACAGTGATGACATCACAAGCTGGCGGAGGTATCTTGTTGTATTTACTTTATTTCGAGTGTATAAATGGACGTCGTAAATGTCTGGCATTCCTGACCAGATGCTTTGGAAGCCTACTATAAATAGATGATATAAGAGTCCTTGTATTTGTTTATTATTTGAATATCCAGTATTTAAACATATCTGTTGGCTCTGCCTTGAAGCAAAATGTTTTCATGACCAAGTCTAGTGATGTGCTTGTGTGACCAAACATCTATACTACATTGTACTACTAATGTGGCGGCCGTGTAGCTGAGTGGGTACTGTGTCGCCGGTAGGATTCCTGGCTCGCCCCGTATACATTATGTGTGTCGATTTGTCCCAGAGAGACACTTAACCTGAAAGAGGACAATCATTATGATCTATTTTCTCTGCACGTTGACTGTACATTGCTTAAAGTGAAGACATGACATGAAATATGTCACCCCCTCTTTTGTCCTCCTCTAATTCTTCTGCATAACACCAGGACAATACATAACAACATATTTCAGGCTCTATAGCAAAAGAGGAGATGTCATGTCATGGGAATGGTCACCTTTATTCCCTATAGACCAGTGTTCGCTTATCTTTGTTCAATGTTCTTTGCTTTATATCAGTCACCACATTCATCCTGGCATCCCTATTTTTGGGCTATGTACTGTACATAGGCGAAGATCTTCAAATGCATTTCTAAAATCATTTGAACATTTTATAAGCTTGTGAGCTTCAAGATCGGCATATTAACGTTATATCTGTGCGATGAAGTATAAAACAGCTGCTTGAATTGTTAAATACAGTGTGATCGTGGTGCAGTGCCTCTCCCACAGTTCATTTTGCAAATTAAAAAAAATATTTTAGTCAAGAAACAATCAGCGCGTCACAGCAGTCGTATGGCGTCGGGCTTCCCCCATCATCATACATGGTCCCATGCTGGTGGGTCGGGTCGCTGTGCGTTAGTGTAACCCAACCTGCCAGGCTTCTCTTACTTCAGCCCAGCCATCAGATAACAAAAGGCAACACAAGCTGGAGGCACACGGCCTGCTCTCTCTCTCTCTCTCTCTCTCTCTCTGGACAGGACAACCATGCCTGTCTGTAAGCTGATAGCTGGAGGATGTACAGTATACAAACAAACAGGCCTCCATCTGCCTTATAGGTCTTTACACCATGGATTTACTAGATCTATATGGCCTATTGGCACTACTGGACTGTACTTACTGTGCGTGCCACGCTTTTGACTGCTCTGCTTGATGCACTGTTGGTTTGCGTGACACTAAGTATAAATCATCACCCCTCTAGTCTGGAGTCAGTTTGGGTACAGGGAAATGATATTATAGCGATTGTGTAAGAGTAATAAGAGTAATACTCTCTCAAAGTTTGTACAGTAAATGTTTCTTAGCCTAGCTTGCATGCGTGTGTCCGTGCGAGTGTGTCTGTAGTAGGGTGGTATTCTGTAGGTATGTCAAGGCTAACAGACTGTCTCTGTGGTGGATTAGCGTGGAGGAAGGATAGGATAGGAAGCCATCTGGATGATCTGGGGTTCCATGGATAGACAGTCAGACACGCAGAGAGAGACTGACTCACACACTGACACATTGACACAACTCCCTTGATAATCTCCCTACTTGATGTCTGTCGCTCTGCTTAAGAATGGGGTTACATGTGGCGTGTGCATGCGCGTGTGTGTGTGTGTGTGTGTGTGTGTGCGTGCTTGTCTCTATAGAGGGTATGCGCATGCATAAAGTGAATGGCAAATGGACTGGCAAAGTGAGTTGAACGTCGTTTAACGTTGTTTAATGCAATCAGATAGGACTTTTCTGTTTGGATGTATGGGCTGTCAAAGCCAGAAAGTCGTTTTTTGCCACTCAGTAGGCGTTCCTGCATAAATTCCGGGTATGTGGAAGATAATGTCATGTGCATACCCGCTATTACTTTTCCTGGTCGTCCTGACAGGAGAAATGTTGGAAAAAGATTTTTAGAAACATATTCTGTTTGGGTTTAGGATTAGACATGTAGAAGTTATCTTTTGGGATTAGAGATAGTTATTATGCCTGATTTACGCTTAGTTGCTGATCTACAAGCTCACAGCATGTTTCCACGTGCCATGGCCTTGTAGATCTTTTCCGGCTTTAGGTTTAGTGTAAAAAAATATATATATATCAATAAAAGAAAATGGCATTCCTAAAATTACTTGTCTTAAAATGTTTGTGTCGGAGCACCCTCTGGCCTGGTGGTCGAGGTGCATACCACGTGGGCTCTAGTGCCTTAGCCTGGTTAATAAACCAGACTGCACAACACCACCCCCTGTTGGTAGTGGTGGTGTTGTAAAACGAAGTGTGTGATAGAGTCTGACGCTTGCAGTCAGGCTACTAGTGCCTGGCAGTGTGTCGCGGGTTAGAGCTCCGTTCCTGGCGACCTTTGCTGCGTGTCTCTCCCCATCTCTCTCTCTCTGCCTGTTTCCTGTCAATCTTCACTTGAACTAACAATGAAGGCAGAAAAGCCAAAAACAAATCTTAAAATGTTCTCACAAAAATAGTAATTCAAACCTGTGCGTGAGCGTGAGTAAAAGCTACAAAGCTACCCCTGTTCTGTGATCCTACCTGTTTTCAGATGCTTCGAGAACAGAATTGCAAATGTAGCCGTGAGCAGCAGCAGAGAGATTGATTCTCTGAGGGGTTTGAATTAAAGGATGCACAGGGCGTTCTGGAGGGGTTTAAGTTGGTGCAGAGTGTGCCAGGGTGGGGGGGGGGGGGGGGGGGGGGGAAACATGTTGTAAAGGAATATGATTATTGAGAGTCTCTGTGTTCTCGGGTGCAAGAGTTTACAGAAGGCTTAAAGGGGGCTCCTGAGTTTGAAGATTCATTAAAACACTTTTCAGACGGGGGAAGAGGTTTCCAAAGTTCAGCAGGTTTGCAGGAGAAGACTGTCCTTGATGTTCATTAGTAAGAGAATTAGAGCCAGCCCGATGTTAGAGTTTGACTTTTTACGACGTTGTTAACACCAATTATGTGGCGTTGCCTTTTAACCACTTTCCCCCTGGCGTATCTGTTTCGAGCAGGTCATTTTAGGATAACATTTTCTAAAGTTTTCAAAAAAAATTCAAAGATAAGCAGATAAAAAATTATTGTCTTCAAAGAATAGATACAGATGGTAAACTAAACGTATGGTGATATTATGCTGAACAGATTCCACCCCGAATCCCGAGGACAGACGTAATTTTGTCATAAAGTAGACTTGAGAACCATATGATTGTGCATTAGTAATGGGACGATAATCGTTATTATCGCTTATCGTGATAAAAAAACACTCACAATAATCGTATAGTGGAGATTTAAATGTATCTCGAAATTATCCTCTGTCATGCTCTGGGATCAATTCACCTTTTATTTGCCGAGCTGCTATCTTAAACTCTCTATAATTGGTAAAACGGACCTTGCTCTACTTGATACAGTCTTTTTTTTTTTCAATCTCTAACGAAACTCTTGCGACGCATTGTGAGCTTCGGCTAATTTTGGCAAAGGTTCCGCCCCAGGATAATGGATGTTGGGAATATTTTTGATTATCGCGATAATATCGTAAAGCACAATTATTTTTTGTCACAATATCGTCCCACATTTGTGTGCACCAAATGATATTTCTACATACTGTACAGAATGTTGGAACAGCAGTAGAGTACCTCCCTAATAATGTCATACCTACAGAATACAGATGCCTCCTGCATTGAGGGCATTCTGGATACCCAGCCTGAGCTGTTTCTCTGCTCCCAGCGGAGCAAAGTAGACGTACAATCCTGTTCTTTCTGTTTGCCTGGAGAAACACTAGGACTGTACTGTGGTTAAATGCAAAACTGTGTCACAAACTCTCACATACATACAGAGCTGTTTAATGAAAACTGTGTTACAACTCTCACATACATACTGTACCAGTGTTGCTTAATGAAAACTGTGATACAACTCTCACAATCCCTGCTCTCACCCACAGCGTGCTTATTTAACATCTTTGTAAACACACGGCTACTATAAATACTAAATGTGTGTACAACGTAGCTGGGGGTGAGGTTATCAACATGCATGGCGTGTGTTTGCGAGTTTCTTAGAGTAGGGTTACACTTATTTTCAAGATCGGCTGCTTTGACTATTTTTGTACTTAGCACACATACTGTATATAGGACTGCACCTACTGTATCAATAGAACAGGATCTGTAAGCACTCAAAAGAAGAGATATAAAAAAAGGGGGGGATAATTTGGTAGTGAATGTTGTGGAAGATTGAATTGTTTTAGAGATATTTGTGGGGAATTCAGGACAGCTCGAAAACGGTAGAATTCCTGGCCAAACTGGGATATCTTAGAGGCTAAGATTGGTCTTGTGCGTGCGTGTGTGCGTGCGTGCTGGGCTGTCCCATGTATATGTCAAAACAGACAGCATATTTACAGATAATATTTCCTGGAACAAGCTTGTGAAAATGAAAGGAACCTAAAACTGAGCCTTGAGGATGCCACAGCGAAAGTAAGAAGAGGCAGAACAGTTGGTGTTTATCAAACGTAAACACAAACGGTTTCTTACACAGTAATAGTGAAAACGGAGCACACGCGCGCATACACACACACACACACACACACACACACACACACACACACACACACACACACACACACACACACACACACACACACACACACACCACCTGCCACCTGTTCCAGGCTAAAGTTGGGAGTTAGCTGCCTTGGGTTATCAGCTGTATGCAAATAGACCTACTGGCTTTTGCATGAGGTTTGGTGTTGAATAGTATCATGTTTTCATGCTTTATTTAACTTATTTTTTCTTAACTTATCTTATCATTCTCACCTCATCTCACCTCATCAATCGTGCCATATATCCTGATATAAAAAAGTACCATATTTCTGCTGTCCGGCATAAACCAACTACTGTATGTCAAAACGTTAACTTTTCACATGTCTGTTTCTTTAACAGCACAATACTGCCTTATCAAAGTTGGTATTGTAACTTTATACATTGTCAGATACTTTACTATGTGTCCTTATATTATCATCACTTTACCCAAATCCAACTCGATACAAGTGGAGTTAGGAGGTATTTGACCATTAACGTGGAGGTAGTTGTTATGTCCATCATTGATTAGAATGACCAAGTCAGACAGGGAAACAATATACAGTATATATATATTGTACTTGGTATACTGTATTTATTTAAAGTTTAGAAGAAAAAAGAAAAAAAAATGGACCCTTAACTGTCTGTCACTCTGAGAGTATACAAATGGAAGCAAATGGACCCTTACCTGTCTATATCTCTGAGGCCTCTTTTCCACTGGGGTTGAAGTCCTTTTTTCCCACCTAATTTTGAGTGTTTCCACTGAAAATGAATGTACTATTTCTTTCTTGTTCTGAAATGGGAAGCAATGGCATATAAACAATGGCAATGCCAACAACGAAAAGTATTTCGAAAAAAGAAAAGAAAAGGGAAAATGTATCTGCCATTGCTGATTGAATTTCCTCCGTGAAACGGACAGTTCCACCGATCATACCACCAGGCCTGGCGATGTTTCCACCTGCTCCTCTGAAACTGGTGGAAACACAAGCTGGTTCATTGGCCGTTCCTGTGAAAGCACCAAAGTTCCCAGAATTGTAGAATGCAACCAGTTCTAGAACCAATTGGTCAAAGGGGCCTGAGAGTGTACAAATGGAACCAAGTTGACCCTAATAAATTTGTCTCTAAAAGTGGAGTGTATGCATGGGCCCCATGCATACACTCCACTTTTAGAGACAAATTTATTTTGGTTCGGTTCGGGGTTCGGGGAGTCACAAAATCTCGGTGGCACCAAACAGCCGAATTAATGACGGTACCTGGCTCCCCCAAACCTCTGAATGACGTCATATTATAGTTTAGACAGAGCCGAACTGTAATAAATTAGTCTCTAAGAGTGTAGTATGCATTATTGGCCCTTACCTGGCTGTCTGTAGATATGGGGGTCTTTGAAAAAAAAAGTGAGAAGGACCGTTTTCTACTGATGTTATGGAGACACCCAAACAGTTTTTAATTAATACCTGGTAAATCCCGCGGTGTTGAAGACACTGAAACCTAATGCAGCCGAGCAGGCCATGTAACGCTCTGTCCTCACATTAATCTGTGCATGTTATCCGTATGCAGAGTTTTAGCATTGATATCCCTATGCAGAGTGGAGCTGTAGCATGCTGAGACAACTTGACAGTAAGACTGTTTTAACAAGGGTAATTCAATTTTCATAATGGACAGGCTCTCTGCTTCCTGGCATGCCAGTCTGAACAGTAAGTGATTAATCTTCAGGAAATTCCTGCCAAATATCTCATCAAAGTTGAAAATAGCAACTGGGGCCTTAAATTGCATGTCAAACGAAAAATAGAAAGAAAAGAAAATGCTTGCATTCATTCTTAACACGTCTATAAATAATCATTATAAACTTGGTGTGGCGTCCCTATTTTTGGGCATGTCATTATACTGTAGGCAATTGGGTAACACTTAGTTTATGTATCAACATTGATCAAAAATGTTAATGAATAACCACTTCAAACCGCTGTCAATGCGGCACGGAGTGAGCTTGTAGATCTTTCGCTATTTGTCATATAGGAGAGAGATGTTGTAGTTTATTTTTCATGCCGGCCAAGGATAGCCTGGTTAATAAACCAGACTGCACAACACAGTGAGGAATTAGTATGAGCAACGTCAGGCTAGGCCAAGGACCCCCAAATTGATATATGTTTGGCCGTGGCCCCCCCATCTGAAAAGTCTTTGTGCCAGGGACCCCCTGCAGGAGAGAAGATTTGTGTTTCGATAGTTTTAACATTTATGAATGAATAGCCAACATATAAATCCCTAAAGTGGCTGAAATGATTGTGATGCTGTATGAACTACTTTAGCTGGGGACCCCCTGGAACCCTGTGAGGGTCCCTGGACCACACTTTGAGAACCTCTGGGATAGAGTATATAGCGTTTATACGTGGGCTTAACATTTCTCAGAATAAAAAAAAAAAATCATCTAACCTGATTTAATTAGATTTATTTTTCTAAGTTCTGCTTGTGGTGATGAAGACAGTGCAGGGGGAAAACAATTAGATATGCTGTTACATCTTCAGGAAATGTATGTGACAACATCGGGGATTTTTAGGTTTTCTTCTGTCTTGTGACCATTAATTCTACTCGTGTCCCTCTCAAAGAGAGTCCTTGTTAAGCTAAGGACCCCACCCTCTCTCTCTCTCTCTCTCTCTCTCTCTCACACACACACACACACACACACACGCACACGCACACGCACACACACACACACACACCCCTCTTCCAATTGAAACGAACGCAGGATAAAATAATCTTTTCATTCCTTCTCCATGACATCTGCACTGCTGACTGCTTGCCTTGTATTCTGCCATGACCTTGGGACGGCAGCTTCATGCCAGAAGAGTCAGTGTGTGTGTGTGTGTGTGTGTGTGTGCGTGCGTGCGTGCGTGTGCGTGCGTGCGTGTGTGCGTGCGTGCGTGTGGCGGTAAAGGCTTGACATCTGTTGTGATGGTGCAGGGTCTGGGCGTCCCGGATGGCTGGTGATCTATGTCTGGGTGGGGCGCCCCTAGCTGTCCGCTGGATATTAGAATGCAGTCATCTTAGCGCACACACGCGCGCACTTGTAGTTGTTCATTTCAGTCTGAGGATGTTCAAATGTAAGCGTGTCCATTTACTTAACATTTGCACATCATCTGATTTACAATTTTATAAATTAACACTGATGATTTAACTCGGTGTGTGTGTGTTTGTGTGTACGTGTGTGCAGTGGTGTAAAGTAACTAAGTAGATTTACTTAAGTACTGTACTTAAAGGGATATTACACTTTCAAAGTCATTTTATCGTCTAATCAGGCTTTTATGAACACCCTGAACAGTTTTTAATTTGCTTGATTCAATATTTAGATATTTGATGTAAATGTTACCAGGCCCGACACGCCCAGGCCCTCTCCACATACACACCCATTGTAACTTCAAACTCCATTTTAACCGTGATAAATTCATTAAAAACAACCATTATTTTTTCTGGTGACTCAAACTACCCTCCTAATACGTGAGCAGGCCGTGTTTTTTCGATAACTTTTTTCATTTATTTTTAACACATCTGGTGCCAACCCCGAGTTTCCCGAGTTTGTATTGATACCAACGCTGTGCCAACCCCGAGTTTCCCGAGTTTGGGCCGTTTTTGGAAAAAAAAATTTTTTTTTTTCAATTTTCTTTTTTCAATTTTTTTTTTTGGACCTCCAGAAATGTATTAGGCATGATCGCGATCGCGAAATTGCATGTTTAACCCCCATACCAACCCATTCTTTCAAACATGGCAGCCATGTTTGTTTACATCTGAAGAAAACATAATGGCCCATAAATCATGAATGCCTGAACGGATTTCCAAGCGGATTTTTTTGTTTGAAAGCTGTGAACAGCATCTACACACGTGGTGCATCATCTAGGCATGGGCGTGCACTTTTTACACAATTGCACAATTACATGGAAGTCTATGGTAACCATGGCAACGCGAGACATTGAAGAGAAAAAAATCATTGCAACATAAGTGTTAATAATCCATTTTTGTATTAAATATTTTTCATTTTCCCAAATAATTATTAAAAATCAAACCTCGGTTCGAAGTGGAGCGGTGAATCTGAGCAGCTTTACCCTGTGTGTGTTGCTAAACGCCTAAACTGTAAACTGTAAACTGTGCCTGTGAGTGAGTGGTGAGTGTGCCTGGCCTGCACAAAACAGCGCCCCTCCTTTAACTAGTGTGTTGTGTGTGGCCACTCAAGGTATTGCCAGGCTACGGACACGGCCAGCCAGCCAGCCAGCCAGCCACCCACCCAGCCACCCAGCCACCCACCCACGGACATACCCACGGACATACCTGTCTATTGGGAGCGCTTTCACCGCTCCAAAAATTAATGAAAAAAGTTATCGAAAAAACACAGCCTGCTCACGTATTAGGAGGGTAGTATGAGTCAACAGAAAAAACAACGGGTGTTTTTAATGAATCTATCATGGTTAAAATGGAGTTTGAAGTTACAATGGGTGTGTATGTGGAGAGGGCCTGGGCGTGTCGGGCCTGGTAACATTTACATCAAATATCTAAATATTGAATCAAGCAAATTAAAAACTGTTCAGGGTGTTCATAAAAGCCTGATTAGACGATAAAATGACTTTGAAAGTGTAATATCCCTTTAAGTACAATTTTGAGTTATTTGTACTTTTACTTCTACTCCACTACATCTCAGATCCAAATATTGTACTTTTACTCCACTACATTTATTGGAAATTTGAGTTACTAGTTACTTACTGCAGATATAAATTACAATATTGTAAAACATACATAAACCACTTTACTTGAGCCCTATTGTATACCTTGGCTATTTGAAAATAGCAGATCTACAAGCTCACAACGCCACCGCTGCGTGTGTGCTTGTGTGTGTGTGTGTGTGTGTGTGTGTGTGTGGGGGGGGGGGGGGTCGCGTGTATGTTCACATTAAAGAGGATTACTGTTAAAACACTGCTGGATCAGGCTCTATGACACAGTGACTGTCACATACAGAAGGCAACACCTTAAGGCACACTTTTATACCATTCAACACAGTACAATCACACCACTCAGAGTAACTAACACTCTGGACTTTACTCTGCGGTGCAGGGGTAAAGTACGAGAGGAGTGCTACGTCCTCCCGGTGGGGGCTCCTCAGTGGCTGTTGAACCAGTAGGATACAAGAATCATACAGCAATTAAGTGACAAAATGCCTAAATTGGGTGGAAAAGGGGGTAATATCTTTAAAGCAGAGGTGCTAGCTCGACTCCAACTCGTCTCAAGAATACTAAACTTCGTACCGGGTGCACGGTCGGGTCAGGAAAGTAACTTTTTGTTTTAAAGATTTGTTTTGGGGCTTTTATGTCTTTATTGATAGGACAGTAGACTGACAGGAAATGGGGGGAGAGATGGGGAGTGACATGCGCTAAAGGTCGTCCGGATCGGGAATCGAACCGGCGACGCCGTCAGGCATCCATGCCTACAGTATGTGGCAATGCCTGTGTGGTATGCGCCTGGACCAGTAGGCCAGCGGGCGCCCGCTGGAAAGTAACTTAACAATAAGAACTCAAAGAGAACACCAGCACTCACGGGTCTGTCCACTAAGGCGCTTTTTATTTGACTATATAAGTCGGACATGGTAAGCTGCAGAGCAGGCAGCAACAACGGATGCGCTTCGGCGTGACGCCGTCATCAGCGTTGTAAAAAAAGGGGGTAATCATGTATATCACATTCTGGCTAGCCATCGTCACGAAAAGGGACCGCCCACTTGTCCCTTTTCTGTGTGCGCGTAGCCATCATTGACTCTTGTCTCGAGAGATTGTGTATATCATAAATCAGGACATCATATATATATATATATGTATATATATATATATATATATATAAATGTGTATATAAATGATGTCCTGTGTGATGGTTTCTGTGCAAGAAGTACGGGGGGGGGGGGACAGGAGACGAGCTAAGAATAGAGGTAGATGGTGTATTATAATTTAGTAATGAAGGAGCCTTTTACTTGGCTCTGCATTTTTTTTCTGTGCCCATCCTTCCACTTGGGCTGCGTGCGCCCTTCAGCTGTCTAATCAGCATCCTTCAAACAGGAGCGCAGTCAAAAGGCCTCGTCAGAGAATGAGAGAGAGAGAGACTGAGAGCCAGCACTAATCAGAGAGAGAGAGAGAGAGAGGCTTGTGGAGTCCTTATACCTCCCCAGGCACGTGCACACATAGACATCAAAGGGGGCTTGAGCCCCTGCCCTTTTATCCATCTGTAAAAAGTGCCCTCTCCAGACAAGAAATGCAGTTTTTACTATGGTGAAAGAAATGCAAATGCCTCCTTTCCATGCCATACCTGAAGGCAGCATTCAAGAGAATTGCCTTGTCCAAACTCTCCTGAACTTGAATGCAGGATCTTTTGTTGAAAGAATTGTCTTCTCCATGTAGAAATCCATGCCACATTTCCAGTATTGATTTGATTATGCTTAGTTTATCAAGCACCGAAAATAGCCGACCTCCAAGCTCACAACGAGTCGCGCTGCGACGTGTTGTGAGCTTGGAGGTCAGCTATTTTCAATATTTTCACCAAAAGGCCATTTTAGAAATTTCAGCCCCTGCCTTTCTAGCATTATCTGCACGTCCGTGGAGAGAGGTTTGTGGAGTCCTTATACCTCCCCCATTGAAGAGTCATTTACGAGGCGGCCATGAACCCTGAAGATCAAGGCCCTCTTCTGCATGCGTTGGCCGTCCAGGATTCAGCATTAATGTTTGAAGGAGCAGAGGAGGATGCATTAGTTAGTATACAGTATGTATACATGGATTCATATTACATGGAGGAAAGCCGTGTGTAGACCTAATTCCTTGTAACATGGAGGCTGGGACAGGAGGGGTGGGGGACAGACAGACAGATAGACAGACAGACAGGGGGGGTTGTGGGACACGGCTGTGGCAGCCAGACAGGCCGTGGTGGTGGCACTTGGCCCGGTTCAGCGTGGGGTCTCTGGCTGTGACACGTGTACGGTCCCATCTCTGTCAAGATGTCACCTCTTAATGTGGCAAGCCATGCATGTGGAGAAAAAAGCAAATGAATAGAGAGCCATGCAGCCATAGGGCGAGAAAGGGGGAGGAGTAATGAACGAATGAAGTGCCGGCCCGTGAACGTATAAATCTGAGAGGGTCGATGATGACGCGCTCGTTTCTCCTGGTCCTGTGTTCTGGTGTTCTTATTCCTCCTGCCTGTCCCCCCCGCCCCCAGCTTGTGTGTGTGTGTGTGTGTGTGTGTGTGTGTGTGTGTGTGTGTGCGTGCGTGCGTGCGTGCGTGATGATCTCATTGTTGATCTAGTAGTTTTACACACGCCACTGTGAATGTATTTAAACCAACGCTTATAAAAATCCGAAAATAAACAACGCCATCGATTCATGTCTGCAGAAGAAGGAACAAGCCGTTTGGTTTTAATGATCCGTTTATTTTCTCCCCTTCTCTGGTTGAAAAATACATCACAACAGATTATTTTTGTTTTGTTGTCCTGTCCGGGCTCCCTCCCCTCCCCTCCCCTCCCCTCCCTATCGCTATCACATAAACACAGGACAAAGCCGCGCTTATAGTAGAGTTTATGCTGGGAGCGTCTTATAGCCTTGGTCGGTCGCAGGAATAGGAGATGCTTGTTTCATGATGGGCAGTGCAGTCAGTCTGTGTCTGTCTGTCTGTCTGTCTGTCTGTCTGTCTGTCTGTCTGTCTGTCTGTCTGTCTGTCTGTCTGTCTGTCTGTCTGTCTGTCTGTCTGTCTGTCTGTCTGTCTGTGTCAGTCGTCCCGGTAAATAGGTCAGTGTTCTGTGCGAGTCAAGAATCACTCGCTGTCTGTCTGGGCCTCTCTCTGCGTCGGCCATCTTTATAGCCGTCTTTAACCCTTTAACATCTGAATCCTAGCAGTTTTCTGATAAAACTTGTGTTTCTATGTCAGTATGTATAGACTGTATGTATATTCGAAGATTTGCACAAAATGTTCACGTTTTTCAAAGAAATTGCAGATCTACAAGCCCATAGCGTGCCACGGAGTGACCCTAGAGCCCAATATTTATTTACGGCAGTGGTTCTCAACCTGTGGGTCCCAAAATTATTTTGGGGGGTCCCCAGATGATTAACTTAATGTGCAACATTGTTTTCTCATTCAACAGTGAACAAACCACCATAACGTTTATGTGTATAGAATAGAGGGTATCTGCACATTTCTAAAGTGACAATTGAAGAACTTTTTAAAACCTCTAAAATGATTAATTAAACATTGGCCAAATTGTCAAATATTAGAAGCAGACATTGTGAAAATAGACGATCTACAGTACATGCTCACAACGTTGTGAGCATGTAGATCTGCTATTTTCACAATAGAACCGTGTTAGGCATTACAAAATGTAATGCCTCAACTCTAATGCTCGTAGGGTGGGGGAGGTCCCCAGTTAAAATATGATTATTTTTGGGGTCGTGGCCTGAAAAGGTTGAGAACCACTGATTTACGGTATGGCTTCTACCGACACAATGTCTCCAGAGGTGAAGGCTTCCTCCGCGAAATTCGACCTTTGTCAACTGATAGCAGTTTTTGTACTGTAAAAGCTAGTGTGACAGCATAGATAGAGAGAGATTGGGGCACTCCTCCCTTCAAATAATAACTTATTCCTCCTGGAGGGTGTTTGTTATTTCTCTCTCAAAACTCAAATTAAAAGCATTGTTCCACATTCGCAGACAAAAACCTTTTCAGGGACATTTCTTAGAGACCAGTGGAATGCCCATGTTGAAAGCCTGCAATGCTATGTAGACCAGAGGGATACGTTTTATTTTTTCTGATGATGATGCCCTGAATGGCTATTACAACTGACTATTATTTTAAATCAGAGTCCTTTAAAATGGGTAATTATTTCAGTTTGCTTTGCTTTTGTCGTTGTCTTTCTGTCTCAGGGCCAGGGCGAGTCCATAACTCTGCATCAGTGTTCTACTGTTGCACACGTCTTTGAGCGGTTTCTGCTGCTCCAACATTTGACAGTGTGTGTATGCCGAAAATAGCCGATCTATAAGCTTGTAGATCTGCTATTTTTGGCAAGTTCTCCTCAGAGTATAGGGATGCGAGGGTTCAAGTTGTTATTTTAAAATAATTATCCTATCACACAAGGATTTGGCGGTCCCCCTGTAGTAACTCTGAGGACCCCTTAGGGGTCCCGGACCCCCTGTTGAAGACCCCTAGCCTAGACTGTAAATAGTAAATGAACACTGAGGAGGACTGGCCTGCGTGTGGTTAACGACAGCGTGGTGGCAGGGCAGCCAGGCAGACGTCTGCAGTGTCTATAATGGTGGCGACGAGACGAGAGCAGCATCTCAGCCCTGGCTGCTGCTGCTGCTTCTACTCAGGGGCGTCACAAGGGGGGGGGGGGAGTGGGACTGAGTTACTAGGGTCCAAGGTGGAGGAGGTGCCTTAATTATTCTATACTTTAGCTATTGAAAAATAGCAGATATACAAGCTCACAGTGCCGCGCTACGAGCTTGTAGATCTGCTATTTTTGAAAAGTCGTGAAAATGTGTGCAAATCTTTGAATATGTGTATTTTTTAAGCGAACATTTGTAACTAAAATGTTGCTTCTGGGGAGTCCCTCGAACTAAATATTTTGAAATGGGGGTCCGTCTCCAAATACATATCATTTTGGGGGTCCTTGACGTGAAACAGTTTGAGCACCACTGACATAGAAACGTAGAGTTTTAAAAAAAACCTTAGAAAGATTTGAAATATTCAAAGACTTGCACAAACTTTCACGATTAAAAAAAAAAATAGCAGATCTACAAGCTCGCAGCGCGGCACTCGGTGCCGCGATGTGAGCTTGCATATCTACTATTTTTCAATAGTTAAAGCACAGAATAATGCATAACAATGCGTTTCCAGTCTAAATGGGTTAAACCCCCTACCTTATGAAGAACATTCATGGGGGGCCCGCAGTGAATCCTTGTACCCTACCCAGGGCCCAGAATTTGCTGTGACACCCCTGCTTCTACTGCAGTGTTTTTCCACATGAGGTGTTATATCATTCTGTTAGAGCGGCTCTACAGGCTGGCGGTGGCTGTGTCACCATAACGTATCATGTTCATAACCGCGTGTGCCTTAGCCGCCGCCTGTCCCTCCCCGTGGCTGTTGTGGCCCTTCCAGGGGTGTCACACCAAATTCTGGGCCCTGCATGGGTACAAGGATTCACTGCGGGGCCCCCCATGAATGTTCTTCATAGGGTGGAGGAGGGGGTTTAACCCATTTAGACTGCAGGAACGCATTATTATGCATTATGTTGTGCTTTAACTGTTGAAAAAGTAGCAGATATACAAGCTCACAGCGCGGTGGTTCCTGTGGAAATAAGCCATAGAGCTTTCTAGGATCTCCTTTTAGTTGACCTTGTACCAGTGATTTGTGCTGCCATGAAACTGTACTTTTTTCTATTGCAAACTTCTAATAAATTCTTCAATCAATCAAAAACCGAGTGCCACGCTACGAGCTTGTAGATCTGCTATTTTTGAAAAATCTTGATTTAGATTTTTTGGTCAGTGGTGCTCAAACTTCTTCACGTGAAGGATCCCCAAAATGGTTTGGCCACAGACACCCGTCTCAAAATGTTTAGTTCCAGGGACCCCCCAGAAGCAACATTTGAGTTACAAAAAACGTTCGCTTAAAAATACACATTTTTGACTTTTCAAAAATAGCAGATCTAAAAGCTCATAGCGCGGCACTCGGTGCCGCGCTGTGAGCTTGTATATCTGCTATTTTTCAATAGCTAAAGTATAAAATAATTAAGGCCCCACTACCTTGGGCCCTACAGTAACTCAGTCCCACCTTTTCCCCCCCTTGTGATGCACGCCCCTGCCTGTCCCTCCCTGTGGCTGTTGTGGCTCTTCTGGTGTAGGTGTGGTGGTGCGTGCTGTTCTGTTCTGTTCAGTGCTGCATGTGGTTGTCTTACTAAAGTCAGAGATTCCCTCTCTCTCTCTCTCTCTCTCTCTCTTCTCTCTAATGGCAGCAGCACCCCAAGTGAATGTTATTCCATCCTTCAGTGTAATTGACTCCATGGGAGAGATTTTTAATGGGCTCCTCGTCTTTGATTCGCTTTGACTCCTGAAAAACCTCGCTGCTGCTGCTGCTGGCTGCGCCGGCGGCGGTGACTCAAACCCCTACGTGTTCCTCAAGAACATTTACAACCCGGGTTCATATTTTAGATTGTATTTAGAGAAAAGAAAGGATGAGTGTTAAAATGTTTTCATTTACTGCTTTCTATTGTTTTAGCGATGTTAGTATTTTGATTTCAGTGGGTGGGGGCATGCGTACAAGTGGCTAAATATGTCTTTTTAGACACAATAAGCCAGCAATTTCTTCGTTACTATTTACACCAGCCCCCATAAGTCACATGATCACATCTGCCCATACATGAAAGATTGCGGTGCATCTTGGGAATGGGCTTATTGTGTCTAAAAATACATAATTAGGCACTTGCATGCATGCAAATCAAAATTACGTTAAAATCACTAAAACGATAGAAAAAGTAAATGAAAACATTTTAACACTCATCTTTTCTTTTCTCCAATGAACCCTTGTTGTAAAAAACAATGTTGTCCTTTAAGCATCACAAAAAAAAAATCACTAAAACGATAGAAAAAGTAAATGAAAACATTTTAATACTCATCTTTTCTTTTCTAAAATATGAACCCTTGTTGTAAAAAAAACAAAGTTGTCCTTTAAGCAATGGCTTTTTTATCCCCCCACTTTTTTTTCTCTCAATTTTACTGAGCTGTTTTACTCAACACTGCATGCAGCATGTGATATAATAATATTATATTATATTAAGGGCCATATTGTGGTGTGTGTGTGTGTGTGTGTGTGTGTGTGTGTGTGTGTGTGTGTGTGTGTGTGTGTGTGTGTGTGTGTGTGTGTGTGTGTGTGTGTGTGTGTGTGTGTGTGTGTGTGTGTGTGTGTGTGTGTGTGTGTGTGTGTGTGTGTGTGTGTGTGTGTGTGTCATGGTGCACGGAGTCCACTCAGGCCAGTACAGTAGTCTAGTTTTAATGAGTGAGGGAGGTGTTGTATGTGAGCCTCCCTGGGCGCCCTGTCAGGCAACCTATTGATTTTAGTTTCCTCCTTGTGTCCGCTGCAGCTGATTGGCCAGGCTCTGGTTTACTGCCGTCACATGTCCAGTCAGTGTCATGTGTTTCGCTGTGCTGCTGGCTGCTTACAGAATGCATCAGTTTCTAGTCTTCACAGTAAGGAAGGAGCTGCCTCAGCATAGACTAGCAGTGTTTCTCAAATGGGGGGTACGTGTACCCCCAGGGGTACGCGGGGGTACTGCATGGGGTACAGGAGAAAATGGGAATATCAATGGCCAAAACGCAAAATCTGAAAAATTCACTTTGTTGGGAAAAAGAAAATGTGTGTTCAACATTAAAACCTATCTACTATTTCTAGTCACATGACATTTTTGGCAAAATGAGGGGCAGAACAATCTTGCAGCATAGCCTGTTGTCCTCATTTCAAGTGAAATCCAAAAATCATGAAATTTGCAGATAGGAGGTTTTGCGTTTGGCCATCGATATGTTTTTTTTACTGTTATGGGTAATGACAAAACATTGACATTCTTTGTGTGAACCTTCTCATCTGTAAATTGTTAAACCAAATTACATCAGTACCTAGATAGAAATCAATGTTTATTTGCCATTATGCTGTTTTATTTTCAACATATTGGCATTGGAACTGGACTTTTTTTTTTTTTACAAAATGCTGTTGTCAGGGGAAATCAGTATAAGGGGATACTGTAACCATCAGTATAAGTATAAATCAGTATAAGGGGATACTGTAACCAAAAAGGTTTGAGAACCAGTGGACTAGAGCATACGTCATTACAACATGTTATTTGTACCTTTATAACCTTGATACAGGGGCGTCACAAGGGGTAGGAAAGTGGGACTGAGTTACTGGGGCCCGAGGTGGTGGAGGGGCCTTAAGTATTTTTTACTTTAGCTATTGAAAAATAGCAGATATACAAGCTCACAGCGCGGCACTGAGTGCCGCGCTGCGAGCTTGGAGATCTTCTATTTTTGAAAAGTCGTGAAAATGTGTGCAAATCTTTGAATATATGTATTTTTTAAGCGAACATTTTTAACTCAAATTTTGCTTCTGGGGGGTCCCTGGAACTCAATATTTTGAGATGTGGTTCCGTGGCCAAATACATGCCATTTTGGGGGTCCTTCACATGAAACGGTTTGAGCTCCACTGACATTCAAGGATTTTAAATATTCAAAGATTTTCATGATTTTTCAAAAATAGCAGATCTACAAGCTCGCAGCGCGGCACTTGGTGCCGCGCTGTGAGCTTGTATATCTGCTATTTTTCAATAGTTAAAGCAGTGAATCCTTGTACCCAGGGCCCAGAATGTGGTGTGACGCCCCTGCCTTGATAAATTAGTTTTCAATGTGCATTGTGTTGATAAATAAGCACTATAGTTATACTGTTTTAGTTTCCTTTGATCCTTTTGATTGATCATACAAATAAACATGGTCTGAAAATGCACTCATTGAAGTGGTCAGATGAGAGGACCGTGAACATTTTCTCAGACAAGGTTGAGATCGAGAACCACTGTGTCCTCTTTGCTACTAGACACCTGCTGCCTCAGTGGTTCTCAAACCTTTTCATGTCAAGGACCCCCAGATTGACACCCTATTAGGCCGCGGACCCCCATATGAAAAGATACGCCAGGGACCCCCATAAGAGAAGATTGTTACGGCTCTAGGACCCCCCAGTTTGACATACATTAGGCTACAGACCCCCCATTTAATGGCTTTTTTCTGTCTCTGAGACCCCAGACAAATGTCCAGGTGAGATTTGTCCATGCGAGAGATCACTCCTACGGTCTGCTGAATTCCTTTGATGACAATGAACTCATTTTAATGCCCAGAAGTTGTAAATTATTCAACTGAACTCGTTTTAATAGCTAAATTATTCTGTTATTTACCCACAAACCAATTAATCACAAGCACAAGACACAAGCAGTCTCCGCTGAATTTGTTTATCCCAATATGGGTTGCTTAAAAGAGTTTTTTCCTCAGCAGTTGCAGAGACCATAATTCACAAGTAAAGATGCAAGTATGTGAGTGATTCAGATCATTGCATCTTCCGTTTAAATCTGTTTTAAATCACAAAAATCTAAACTTTGTAATGTTAGTTTGCAATCATATCAGTGAATTTGTTGACGAAAGCTTTCTTCTCTTCCCGTCCCATATCTCACCCAGTGGTACAAGAGGTCCAACATGCAGCTGTTCCACATCACCCTCAGTGACAGCCATCTGTTTGGTTCCCCGTGCCTCGTGTACAAGCTGGGTTTCCAGCTTTAATGCACAGTCCAATCCTCAGTGTGAATTCATCCGTTTGTAATTCACAAATGTAACCAAATGGATTCATAGTTGTGTACACACTGCAGAGTTACATTAACAATGAGGAAGTGAATGGAAGTGTCTTCTATAAGAAGGCACTTCCAGTCACTCTCTAAGCAGTGGTGTAAAGTAACTGAGTACATTTACTTAATTACTGTACTCAAGTACAATTTTGAGGTACTTGAGTATTTCCAATTTCCAACACTTTTACTTCTACTCCACTACATCTGGGATCCAAATATCGTTTACTTTTACTCCCCTACAATTATTTGAACACTTTAGTTACTAGTTACTTTGTAGATGTCGATTATTATTACAAATAATCAAAAATATTGAAAATAACAGATCTACAAGCTCACAATGCGTCGCGACACATTGTGAGCTTGTACTATAGATCTGCTATTTTCAAAATATTTCATTACATTTGAAAACCAGGGTACCACCAGTTAACCCCTAACTCAGGGGTCTTCAACGTTTTCAGGCCAAGGACCCCTTAGCTTAGAGAAAGATATAGCAGGGTTTGACAGCACCCCTGTAGTAACTCTGAGGACCCCCTAGGGCTCCTGAACCCAGGCTGTTGAAGACCCCTGCCCTAACTGTTCCCCCTGAGCACCACCCATTTGGTTGATGTATGATGGAGAACTGTGTAGGTTGTAACTAGTGTATGTGTGTCCACCGTCACATGACACGATGCAGCTTGAATAAGACATGCAAAATAACCCACTGCTGAACAGCAGTGAATGACATGAACCAACCAACAGGTGACACACAGATGTCACTATGCAAAAAAATAACATTTGCTTAAACAAAGTATATGCAGAACTTTTTTTCCTTTTTCTTCTTTTTTTGCTGAATGAATTGTAGGCAAAGCTATAACAGAGTCTGTACCTTGGATGTTATACATTCAAAGCAAGACTGCATTGACAGAACTTTGGTTGTTTACGGTGAGTCGATATCTCTGGTGGCGGTTGCTGGCTTGGCAGAGGGACTCCGAAAAATATCAATAAAAGTTATTGAGTAGCTGTGTGGAATAGCAGAGGCCCCGCCTGTTACAGAGCGTTTGGAGAGTTGTTAGCAGGGTTTAAAAGAGGAAACGAGAACATTGCGTGCATGCCTCCTCCGCTGTGTACACCTAGAATGCTGTAATGTAGCCTCTGCCCCGTTCCCTGTAATAGATGTCTAGACCAGGGGTCTTCAACGTTTTCAGGCCAAGGACCCCTTAGTTGAGGGAGAGATGAAGCAAGGACCCCCACAATCTGTTCATAGATTCCATATGTTTCGTTGTTTGACAGCACAATCATCAGTGTATTTTGGATTCATGTCAATTTGTGTTTTCAGATATTTAACCACTTGAACCATCAATACTTAATAAACTTGACCTTTCACTCTGTACTTAGTCTGCTCTTTTCCCCTCTACACCAAACCTCTTTGCCGAAAATAGCCAATCTACAGGCTGCAAGGCGTTGTGAGCTTGTAGATCAGCTATTTTTCTAAAGTTCTCCGAATATGGACCCACATACTGTAGGGTTCAAGTGGTGAATATAAAAAAGGGGAAAAAGTTTCTATCACACAAAGATTTGGAGGACCCCCTGTAGTAACTCTGAGGACCCCCTAGGGGTCCCGGCCCCCGTTGACTTTATTACTTGCGCCAGCAGAGCGCGCAAGTACCACTTTCGGCCGACGGTACAAAGGCAGGGCCTTTAGCCAATGAGGGAGCAGCGTTCTCGGTGACGACGTCGTCACCACCAACAAGTACGACCCGATATAAATAACAGATCGCAAGTTGGCACCTGGACAGAGTGCCAACTTGCCCACCCACATACCGTACATACAGACAGCACTTATCACCGATCACAGTAGTACGTATGTGGCCACGAGTGCGCATGTGGCCAACGAGTGCACAAGACGCAAGTTGGCACCTCGACAGAGGGCAGTCTAGTTTATATAGCATTTTTCATACATGAGAATGCTGTTGTTCTCGTGGCGCGTGTGTGTGTGTGCGTGTGTGTGTGCGTGTGTGTGCGCGTGCGTGCGTGTGAAGTTGAAGCAGCGCTTTTGCCATATAAGAGCACTCCTGAAAAAAAAGATTTAAAACTAAATCAGCAATGCAGAAAATACTATACAGTATAGTAAATAACAAAGGAGCAATGCATTAAAAACTAAAACAGTTGTTCGGTACAATAAAATCACCTCATAAGATGATGATCTGTTGATTTAAGATGTGCGGTCCAGATTGGGAGTCTGGCTTTCATTTTAATAGCTAACTCATCGCCATTGAAAAGGAAATGGTTTGGGGCGCGGCATGCAGTTTTTAAATCATCACTACTTTAATGCTCCGTCCCTTTTATGACCAATCCTTTATGGGAAAACAACAGCTTGTATAACGACACGGCACGGCACTGAAAAGTGCCGTTTTGTTCTTCTCTGGAGCCTGCAGGGGCTTCCCTGTTCTGGGCCTGTCATAATAGGCCACAGGGACGTGCAGAGAATGTTAAGAGAGGCAGGGGCTGACATTTCTAAAAGGGCCTTTTGGTGGTGGAAATATCGAAAATAGCAGACGAGCTTGGAGGTCCGCTACTTTCGGTGCGTGATACCACACTGAACTCAGCATAATCAACAGAGAGGACAATTGTTTCAACATAAGACGCTGCATTCAAGTTCAGGAGAGTTTGGGCAAGGCAATTCTCTTGCATGGTACCTTCAGGTATAGCATGGAAAGAGGGCATTTGCATTTCTTTCACCACAGTAAAAACTGCATTCATGGTCTGGAGAGGGCACCTTTTACAGACGGATAAATGGGCAGGGGCTCACGCCCTCTTTGATATCTATGTGTGCACGTGCCTGATAGGCCAACGTCCGGGCAAAATGGCCACAATGCGACCACCCTGTTAGCTTGTAGATCGGCTATTTTCGGCGAAGTGATTTGGAGTAAGATGGGCGGAAAATTACATTTACAATTTAGGCATTTAGCAGACTTTCTTAATCCAGAGAGATTTACAATAAGCAAGGACAGGGTAATATATCAAGTGCATAGAAATAGTAATCTAGAATCTTAGGTAAACCACGAACCTATCATCAGTCTAGAACAGTGGTTCACAACCTTTTCTGGCTGCGACCCACAAAATAAAAGTGGGACCCCCCCCCCCCCCGAGAGTACTAAGAGTTGAGGCATTACATTTTGTATAACACGGTTGGTTCTATTGTGAAAATAGACAATCTACATGGTCACAACGCCTCGCGTTGCGAGCATTTACATAAGCCTGCACTGTCGTCGAGGCTATAGGGCTAAGAAAACGAAGGGGCCAAGGATATACTTGTAGACCCCTCGGGGATACCGGTCAACAAAGTATATAGGGTTTACGTGGTTAAAATTAGACGCCTACGCAATTTTCTCAGAGGCAACGTATAAGAGAGAGAGAGAGTGGTCTTCTTTGTTCTGTAATGTAGGTCTTCACTCTGAGGGGCTGCCTGCGCCTGGCTGGCTGGATGGCCCTGTTTCTAGGACTGTTGCTCCGCGCGTCACGTGCTGACGGGTTCGGCCCTCGGGGCGAGGCTGGGGAAAGATGTGGGAATCATGTCTGTAACGGGAAGAGAGAGAGAGAGAGAGAGAGAGAGAGAGCTAGGAGACGAGTGATGGGGGTCAGTGCCTTTCTAGGTGGACCACGGCACTCCAGACGGAGACACGGACGGAACTTCCATCCAAGTTATTTTTGTCTGGCGCGGAGTTACCTTAAAACAACTTTAAAGGAGGAGTTCAGCCGTTTTCAACCTTCAATGCTCATAGCATTGGTCCTCACTAATGCTCAATATAAGATGGCACCATTTCTGTCTACTCAGTCTGCATGTCAGGAGGAGACGAAGGCTCTGGACCATTTAGAAACCTACCTACCAATGACATTGGCAGGGATTTTAAGATAATAGAAAATAAAGCCTTTCTCTTCATGGGAGGTTAGCATGCTGAAATAGAAGCCATTGTTCTCGCGTAAAAAATAGATCTTGTCTTTTTTTAAATGGCTAAACCGGCCTAGCGATGATGTCACTGGTAGTCAGGTTTCTGAACTGTCCACAGCCCACGACTGAGTCACAGAGTTAGAGTTAGTAGATAGAAATTGTGCCATCGTATATAATGCAGTGGTCCTCAAACCTTTTCATGTGAAGGACCCCCAAATTGACACTTACTAGCCCACGGACCCCCATTTGAAAAGATACGCCAGGGACCCACATAAGAGAAGATTTTTACGGTTCTAGCAGTGATTCCCACCCATTTAAATTTCAAGGACCCCCAGTTTGACACTAGGCTACGTACGGACCCCCCCCAGTGATTCCCACCCATTTAAATTTCAAGGACCCCCAGTTTGACACTAGGCTACGTACGGACCCCCATTTAATAGCATTTCTATCTCTGAAACAACCCACATTTTTATTGTAAAATAAATGTTAATTTAACTCTGAGAGTGTTCATATGGAACCAAATCCATTTTGTACCCTCTCTGAGTTACATACCCATAAGGGTCCATTTGGTTCCTAACTAATCATTTAGTTAGGAACTCCCTTAAGGACCTCATTTAGTTAGGAACTCCCTCAAGGACCCCTGGGGGTACCCGGACCCCACTTTTGAGAACCAATGGTATAATGAACATCATGTGAGGACCAATTATATGAAGATGAAGGTTGAAAACGGGTGGGAATGCTTTGAGAAGAAGTCCTGTTTGTGGTCGACAGAGAGGTTGACGTGAAGGTTTCACTCATCTCCGGCGGCTCCTCCTCCGCTGCTGGTTGCCATTTCACAGCTTCACAGAGAACGCCGGGACATCGATACGCTCCGCCGTATAGCGTGGAGCTGCTCCTCTCGCCCATTAGCCCTGAGCCCACATCCCACGCAGCCTGAGGAAATGCCCTGTCATCTCCACTCATCCGCTGCATCTGCATTCAGGTGTTTAGAGAGAGCAAGTCAATTTGCAGCACTTTCCACCTCGCATCTCACTTACACGCCTGTTGTTCACAGTACATCAGTTAAAGCATCTATGCTTACTCTAAAGCAGTGGTTCTCAACCTGTGGGTTGAGAACCACAGGGGGGGTCCCCAAATTATTTAGGGGGGTCCCCAGATGATTAGCTTAACATTGTAAACATTGTTTTCTCACTCAACAGTAAACAAACCAACATACAGTTTAAGTTTATATAGAGGTATATGCACATTTCTAATGTGACAATTTAAAGACTTTTTAACACATATGGCGCCAACCCCGAGTTTCCCGAGTTTGTATTGGTACTAGTGCTGTGCCAACCCCGAGTTTCCCGAGTTTGGGCCGTTTTTGAAAAAAAAAAAAAATAAATAATTTTTTTTTTTCAAAAACTTTTTTTGGACCTCCAGAAATGTATTAGGCATGATCGCGATCGCGAAATTGCATGTTTAACCCCCATACCAACCCATTCTTTCAAACATGGCAGCCATGTTTGTTTACATCTGAAGAAAACATAATAGCTGATAAATCATGAATGCCTGAACGGATTTCCAAGCAAATTTTTTTGTTTGAAAGCTGTGAACAGCATCTACACACGTGGTGCATCATCTAGGCATGGGCGTGCACTTTTTACACACTTGCACAATTACATGGAAGTCTATGGTAACCATGGCAACGCGAGACATTGAAGAGAAAAAATGATTGCAACATAAGTGTACCTCTAAAATTACAAATTAAACATTGGCCAAATTGTTAAATATTAGAGGCAGAAATTGTGAAAATAGACGATCTACATGCTCACAATGCCTCGCTGGGAGCATGTAGATCTGCTATTTTCACACCCTTAGTATACAAAATATAATGCCTCAACTCTTAGTGCTCGTCAGGGTGGGGGGTCCCCTGTTCAAATATGATTATTTTGGGGGGTTGTGGCCTGAAAAGGTTGAGAACCACTATTCTAAAGAACAGGCTCATGTTTTAAATACACTGCAACACTCTTACAGTATTTGTTATAGAATATTCGTCCTAGTTCCTATCAACAGGCTTCCTCTTATCAGAAAATAGGCAAATGTCCATCGTATGTCGCAGGGGGTTTCCCAGACCTCTGCAGCAGGAGAGAAATTAGTTACATTTGGTGTCTCCCCTTAACACAAACGTACAATACATTCAGAATGAAATTCTTAAGCGTGCAAGCATTTCTGCGATGCATTGTGTGCAGGACTTTGTAGATGTTCTGCTACTTTGGAAATGTCTTGAACATTTCTTGAACATTTTTATTTAGTCTATTCTGGGAATCAGGTGTTTACAGAGGGCACGTCAATTTGCAGCGCTTCCACCTTGTATCTCAGTTACAAACCTATTGTTCATCAGTTGAAGCTTCCACGCAGGTTCTAAAGAGAAGGCTCACTTTTAAATACACTACAACACTCTGATTCGTTTGAAATATCCTTCCTACTTCCCACAGTACTACTAACTAACAGGCTTCCTTGTATCAGAAAATAGGCCAATTTGCATCGTATAGTGCAGGGGGTTTCCTAAACCTTTTTCTTTTCCAGCTCTAGAGAAATTAGAGAAAAAAAAAGAGCTATTTCGGAAATGTCTTGAACATTTTTACTGGAATATCTTTGTATTTTGTTTATTCTGAAAAGTTCTGATTTAGTTTATCTGAAAATCCTTTTTGTACCATCCTTCAGACGTGGATCCCTGAGAGGTCATCACCTCACATCACAGTAAAATAGGCCAGTGTGTTCATACTGTATTACTGTATGCTACTGTCAGGCAGAAACCTCTTATCTCCCTACTTTAACCTTTCATGTTTTGGCATTAAATGAATGCCGCACTTCATCATACCCTACAGCGTCCCACAAAACAGTAGCTAAAGCTCACAGCGTGCTGATTCTCGACACGTTGTGAGCTTGTAGATTAGCCATTTCCACCATCAATGTTATTTTTTAAGTATGAAGTTGTCAAATATGTCTGTCTTTTCTTTGTATAATTTAGGTTATGTGTCATATCTGCCATGTGTAACTTCAAAGCCTAAAAGCCAAACAGAAATGTAATTGTCAACGACAGAAACACAATTAAATCGTTATTCGCAATTATTTGAGTGACAATTAACCGTCATGTAAAATCTCAGCGTCGAGACAGCCCGACCTTTTTTTTTCGTTTGCTTCTTTTTGAATTCGAACCCTGAATAGTAAACGGTTTTGGACATACGAGGTTTCCACCCGACGGTGTACTTTTGAGATCCTTAACTAGCACACAGCAGCAGCAGCAGCAGCGCTGCTGCCTGTCAGGCTTCAGACCCGGCCAGACTGGGGCAGCTACATATGGTATATCCTATCAATTATTTCCAGGACACACACTGCTTGTTATGCACAGAGCAGCGTTTGATATGGCCTCTGATCGCCGCTGTCTCTCTCTCTCTCTCTCTCTCTCCTATTACCCCCCGTATCGCATCCTCTCAGGACCGGCTCTTTCCACATTCATCTGGCACACACACACACACACATACCGTGCTGCGAGAAGAAGTAAAAGAAGTGCTCAGATTTACCACAGTGTTAGAAATATTCTAGTTACAAGTAAAAGTCCTGTGTTCAGAATAGGGGTGGGCGATATGGAAAAGTACAATATCAAAAAAAGAATTCCAAGCTGTATCACAATTCACCATCTTATCACGATTCTTGAACAGTGGTCCTCAAAGTGGGGTCCTGACCAGGGACTCCCTGGGTTCCTTTTGGGAGGTCTAAATTGACCCTTACAAGCATGTAACTCTGTCAGAGTTAAGGGGAGACCTTGCCATTGTAAAGTTTGAGAACTGGTTGGAGTAAAGTGTTCCTTCCACGCGCTACGTCCAACCGGGGAAACTCCCCCCTGTCAGGTGATAAGAACCGGCCTGCTTACTCCTCATGCATCGAAGGAAGAATGAGCTCAGTTCGTTGCTCTCCCCAGGTTGAGAAAAACCTTTTTGAGATTTCCTTTTATAAAAAACAGTGAAAGTAAAGTAAAAGTATACCTTAAAATTTTACTCGAGTACAATACTTGGGTAGGTGTACTTACTGTAGCTACTTTCCAGCCCCATTGATGGAAACTGGAGAGCAGTCAACCTGTAACATCCTGGGGACATGCAGTTGTTTCCTTCTCATGGAGCTCAAACTTTCTCTCAGCTTGAATTTTATTGCATTCTAATGCGGGCCAACAAGTGGAGGTCTTGAATTGCCAACAGATTTGTATTCCTTAACTTTGGTAAAGAAAGCATTAGTCAGAAACTGTGCCATGGATCTTTTCGCTGTTGACAAAACGCAGTCACCGAAAAAAAAGTAAAAAAAGAATAGTCCAGAGAATCAGCGTATGCTTTATCATGGGTTCTCAAACTTTTCATTCTCGTGACCCCCATTATAATCATATTTTAACTGAGGACCTACCCACCCTGACAAGCACTTGTCAATCACAATTGTAGGCATTACATTTAGTTCTAGTCTGTTCCACAGATAAATATTGTGAAAATAGCCGAACTACAAGCTCACAACGCCTCGCACTGCGAGAGGCTTTGTTGTAGCTGTATAATATATTCAATTGTAACTTTAGAATTGTGTAGATAACCTGGCTGCATAACAAACTTATGAATAATGTATGTTGATTTGTTTACTGTCGAGTGAGGAAACAATGTTGCACATTAAGCTAATCCCCCCCAAAATATTTTGGGGAACCCCCTTGGGTGTCCCGTCCCCCACTTTGGGAACCACTGTGCTAGATTACTTGCTTCTCATCTATCAAGTTGGAGTCCTTAGCCCTGATATGTACTACTTACCATACTGTTGAATACAATTTTATTTTAACCAATCTTTATGGTAGACTAAGTTGAGACAATATAGTATGATTAGTGTTGGTGTGTATGGAGTACTTGCCTTCTGAGATCATGTGGTGGGTAGGGTGTGGGACCACTACTGGTTGACAAGTGGTATTGCATGAACGTCAAAACACGGCCTGGTTAGGGTAGCGGTCCAGGCACCTAGGCTGCTGGTGCAGTGTTGACAGCGTGTCGCGGGTTCGAGCCCCGATCCCGACGACCTTTGCTGCGTGTCACTCCCTATCGCTCCCTCCTATCGAGCCAAAAAATATAGTTTAAAAAAACAACCACACATAACACATCGTCATTTTTCATAAAGTAAAGCCCTGCTTCATCATACAAGACTCACACAAGATCTACAAGCAGATCTACGAGCACACAACGCCTCGCGGTGCGAGGCATTGTGTGCTTGTAGATCGGCTGTTTTCACTAGTTCAAATCTAGTTCAAATCGTTTTTAAAATGATAATACAAAACTAACGGTTTTGGAGATACAGTACAAGGTTTCCACCCGACAACCACGATATCCTGCCATCCAAACTGGCTTCATCTATTAGCTCAGAAGCTGAAATATCAGTTTCACTCGACTAAGTCTCCTCTCTCCTGTCCCTCTCGTCTCTTCTTCTTCCAACGCAGGACACTGTGAGTGCCGTTAAAGATGTCTGATAGTGTGGATATTGAAGAGAAACCGCCTGCCCCCCCCTTGAGAATGAACAGCAGTTCCCGAGACTCTCTATCAGTGAATCACGCCTCTAAACCGCTTCCAATGGCTCCCGAAGAGAAGAACAAGAAAGCCCGCCTGCGCTCCATCTTCCCTGGGGGAGACAAGAGTAAGTATAGCCCCCCTCCAACTCCCCATCCTCAACTAGTCACCATTAGGGCTGTCAGAACGAAATTCATGATTCGACTAAAAGTCGAATATTAGAAAAAATGTATTACAGTCGAATACTTAAATTGCTATTCGAATGTAAACACGCTTGCGACGTTGGAAGCCCTGTTTTGTAAAAAGAGTCTTCAACCAGGAAAAGTGTCTCCATCCGGTGGAATATTTTTCATTTCGCCCTAGAAATGTATTTTAAGCGCGTGGTGGGGGGCTCAGACCACGTCCACTAAGTGGAGTAAGCTTCAACTGTCCACTGATACCTTTGGTTTGGTGAGGGGCGAAACAGTTTGTGTCATTTTCGGACCAGATGGCAGGGCTTTCCGGATTCGCCAAACCAGGGTGGAGGTAGAGGAACATAGCGTTAGGGAGAACTCCACTAACGCTATGGACCAGAGCTAGGACACCACCCTGCTTCACCCGTTGAGGACAGCTCAACAGTTTAATAATAAAAGCACATGTGACATCATCAGCCATATATACAGTACATACTGTATCTATTCCTCTCTGCTCCTCTCTCCCATGCAGCAAACAAGAAGAAGGAGAAGGAGCGACCAGAGATCTCCCTTCCCTCGGACTTTGAACACACCATCCATGTGGGCTTTGACGCTGTGACGGGAGAGTTTACAGTGAGTAGACGTTGCACGCACGCACGCACGCACGCACGCACGCACGCACGCACGCACGCACGCACACACACACACACACACACACACACACACACACACACACACACAACATACAGCTTCCACTGGTAATTTAATCTGTAACCAAATGGACCCATTACGTTTTGTGCACTCACTCTTCTGATTTAAATGAACAAAAAAGGATTTTGTTGTTGTACAGGCAGAAAACACAGAGCTTAGACCTCGCGTTCAATTCTCGATTAATTGAATATACACTAGAAGGACCACAATGGAAGTGAGCCCTTGTAAGGCTGTTTGTGTTATCCTTTTAGCACCCTTGTATTATCGTACCACCGTACTATTTGCAAACTGTTATTAATAAAGTACTCAATCGATCAATCAATCAAACGGCGATCAGCGTGCTGACTACTAAGGTTTCGGTACCCAGCAATGGCCGGGTTATTGCATCTCTCTCTCTCTCTCTCTCTCTCTCTCTCTCTCTCTCTCTCTGATCGAGCTCCAGACTGTCACACAACAAAACCCGTTGCTGAACAACGCCGATTCATCAGTGCTGTGATGTCAGGCGTGTCCAATGTCCATATTTGGGCATATTTGTTCAGACACACTCACTCGCCCACTCACAGAAAACTTAGTTGTAGATGTAGCTTGGTTACTGTAATTAATGACAGAAAACTTAGAGCTGCCTGGTAGTAGTAGCCTGGTTACTGTAATGACATAATATGATTATGGTAATACGATGGTAGATTCAGCTCCAGGCATAAACACAGTTAAGTCTTCAAATTACAGCACATGAAGGTGTGAAAAGAATAAGAAAGTTTGTGTCGGTTTTCGCTCAAGTCTGCGGTTCTGATTAGAGCGATTATTTGCATATTTCCTTCCTGAGCGGAATGCAAATTGCCGTTCAGATAAATAGTCTGGCGCTAAGCGGCTCTCCAAAGCCCATGTTCATTACGGAATCATCTGGCACAGGCAGTGTGATGATAACTGTTTCAGAGGGCTTTCTGGCCGCAGGACACAGTTTCTGGCTATCAACTCTGAGATCATAAACACTGCCACGGAATTAAAAGTTTTGACTCCTATCCCCCTATCTGCAAGTCCAGAAAATGTGGCAATTACCTGAAAAGTTTAGAACCAATACCCAACTTAATCTTGCTCATGCAGGTTAACCCTGCAAGGCCCGAATGAATTTCTACTGGACTTTTTTTTTTAAATCAGATGGTGTTGTAGGAGTCCTAATCACAGGAAAAAAATTATGTTTAAGGTTTTATAGCCATGAATCATAAATCATGCACTAATTTGCATTTTGGGGATATTTCTCACAATAATAACATATGTACATGTTCTAGACATTCTAATGCTCACCAAATGTGAATGTCAGTCTCTGTGGGGGGTATTTATATGCAAATATTGTGGCCAATGGCATTGTAATACTAAACAATAGGATTTAATAGTGATGTTAATGTGAAAAAAGAACAGGAAAACTAATTATAACATTTTTTTTAAAATGATTTAAAAAACATGTCCAAAAAGCGATGGTGGGCCTTGCAGGTTTAAAAGAATAACTGAGAAGCCGTTTTTTTGGGGTACCTTTTCCATAATTGTCTAAATCTATTTGATTGATTAACCACTTAAATCTACGTACATTATACTTGTACTACATGTATAATGGTGGCATACACAAATAGCAAAAATAGCCTATCTACAACGTAACACAGAGCCATGCGTTGTGAGCATAGACCGTAAAAATGAATGGATTACGTTATGCTCATATACTGTAATTTACAGGAGGTAAATGAAGCCTATTTGGAAAGCGTGTGCATGCCGTCATCTTTCTACATCCAGTCCTGAAATGGTATACGCTACTTTATCATCAATTTTAAAACACATGGGACCATAATTTAACAAAACGTATGGTGATTGAAAGAAGACTTTAAACTAGCGACTGGAACCATAAAGTATTTATGACAATGTTAAGGTAAGAAAATGAAAGGTAAAGTTTGGCAAAAATCCATCCACTTGAATGGAGCATAAGACACCAGGACTGGGGAAACAGCAAAACCAGCGTCTGTTCATATGAACTTTCTCTTGAAGTCTCTTCCTATATCGCCTCAACTGGCGAGCCGGATACTGTGCCCTTGGTTGTGAGCTTGTTGTAGATCAGCTATTTTTCGTGCGTGACTATAGGTAAGTGATTAGACTGTTCTAGTCCACTGGACAAGTCGGAAATTGGTCGAGAGAATTCAGAGCACACAGCGTATGCTTCCAATTAAGCGTGTCGGCCCAGTGTCAATACGTTTAAAGAAATATGTATCTCTCCTCCCCACACCACCGCATATAACATTGCACATAATCTCATGTAAGACACAGATGTAGGCGCCAAAGAAATGATAAAATAAGTGCTTATGGGGGTTAGGAAGACACGTGGTTCATATTTATCATACAAGATCTACAGGCCGCCCTTGCAGGCTATACAGTGCTGACTTATCGTAATACAATAACAATCATCTCTAAGAATAACATAACCCATTTTTTAAATAATAGAGCGAACGGGCAGGGCAACCCGTCCCGTCCCGGCGCTCTGTGATGCTCTCTATAGTGACACAGATAAAAGGGACAGCAGACTCAGAGCGGTGGAGGAGTTGGTGGTGCTTTGGGAAGAACCCGAGCCGCTACGCTACGCTACGCCCTGGGGCGACGCACGGATGAAATGTAGGTCTGACTAACAAGCAGCACAGGGTGGAAAGTAGCTCATTACAACAAGCACTGGTGGAAGTACTCACATTTATAACCTAAGTGAAAGTACCAATGCTGTGTAGTAAGTAGAAAGACTCGAGTTACGAGTAAAAGTGCGGAATTAAAAATGTACTTGTGTTAAAAGTACTAACGTATTGGTATCAAAATGTACCAAAAGTAGAAGGTAGTCATTATGCAGAATGTCCCATTTCACAAGATTTCGAATGTATAAAATGGATTAAAAATCCTTTGAAAATAGCAGATCTACAAGCTCACAATGCGTTGCATGGCGACGCATTTTGAGCTTGTAGATCTGCTATTTTCAAATGGCCAATTTCAAATGGCCAAAAATGTAAAGGCGTTAGTGGCCTTTTATTGTTTCTAATATGTAATAGCCCATTGTCATTAAAGGCTTTTTAACTATTCCTTGCTTGGGAGTGTGCTTAAAGGGGAGAAGACCACCCATATTGAACTATGTCATTAATATACCTTAGAGGAGTTGTGTGGAAATAAAAAAAAAGTTCCCCCTCTTCTGTGTTGCTTAGAACTGTAGGATTGTATTTGGGGTTTGTATTGTAAAGTACAACGGTGTGATGTCATCACGTTGTGAGTTGCAATACAAACTCCAAAATCAATCCTCCAGTTCTAGGCAACACAGAAGAGGGGGAACTTTTTTTTTAATTCCACACAACTCCTCTAAGGTATATTAATGACATAGTTCAATATTGAAAATGGGTGGTCTTCCCCTTTAAAGAACTTCCCTTGATGGGACCCCTCGTTGGCCAAAAATGCATATAGGGCTGAAGTGGTTAGGGTATGTTTTGTAATAATAATCAAAACCTTCACAGTAACTAGTAGGCGTAGTAGCTAACATTTTCAAACATATTTGTAGCTGTTGTAGCTTTTATAGCAGCTATAAACGTCAGATGTAGCTTTGTGTCTTCATGTCGCTGGCTTCCATTGGAAATGAATGGTATCTTTGTAGCTGCCAGTGTGAGCGCAGCATATCACTGCTGATTCACCCTGCATCATTGCCCACAAACTTTGCCTATCAGAATGCTTGCTACGTTCCAAAATCACTATCCGCCTATAAGTCAAATAGATGACTTGGGCAGATAGTGATTTTTGGATTGGCTGAGGACACAGTGTAGGCAATAATGCAGTGCCATAGTGTCTATATGCCAACGTGCTGCACCTTTTAAAAGGATATGGATTTCTGCATAAATTAAATGGGTGTCCTCTACCCGGAGACTGACACGTCAATCATTGGGTCTTAGCCGTACATTCAGTACTTTTCACCACACATAACATGAACACAATAAGGACATTAGAATGTGAGGAAGGGCGAGCTCCCGGAGTGTCCTCGACCGCAGACGCGTCCGCCCGCGGATTAGACACGTCTGCCCGCGGATTAGACGCGTCCTCTCCGCGGACGGAACACGAATTAGACTTGTACATTGTGGCAAATGGTAAAAAATGGTAAATGGTGCATTTATATAGCGCTTTTAACCAAAGCGCTTTACATAGATTGTGCATTACATTCACCCATTCACGCACACATTCATACACCGGTGGCGGAGGAAACCATGCAAGGCACCAACCTACTCACCGGGAGCAATTAGGGGTTCAGAGTCTTGCCCAAGGACACTTCGACATTAACTCTGGGGGAGCCCGGATTCGAACTGGGAACCCTTCGGGAACCCTTCGTGCTCTAATAACGGTTTCTCTACCCCTGAGCTATGCCGCCCCTCACTGCCATACTGGCTAAGTCCCCGACTCCCAGTTTAACATCCCGTACGGGAGGACCTACCACCTAAACCTAACCCTAACTCTAACCTCAGTAAAACTAATGCTGGTAACATGCTAACCTGCCGACGCTTTCGGAGCTCAACGCTGGCGATGCTACCCTGGTGAAATGCTAACCCTGTGGACGCACAGTCTTGAGGACGGGTGTCCTCACGGGAGGACGGAGCGACACTGGTGAGATGCTGCGTGCGCGTTTTTCCCAACGAGTTTGAGCACAACAGTGGGGGTGTGGTGGGAGGACGCGTCTGCGGTCGTGGACACTCTGGGAGCTCGCCCTTGCTGGGTACATTCAGTACATTCATCACACGTTACATTACAGAACGGGTACACATTATTGTGTATCATTATTGTATGCTTTAACTATTGAAAAATAGCAGATATACAAGCTCACAGCGCGGCACCGAGTGCCGCGCTGCGAGCTTGTAGATCTGCTATTTTTGAAAAATCATGAAAATTTGAATTTTGACCCGATTCTATAAGTGTCTTTTGAATCCTTCTCAGGTGTTTTGAAAACCATATGTTTCTATGTCAGCAATCTGGCCAGCCATCGTCAAAGAAAAGGTCCTTTTCACTTAAATGGAGCTCAGTTGGTCTGTTCTTGAGAGAGTGTCAGTGGTTCTCAAACCTTTTCATGTGAACGACCCCCAAAATGATATTTATTTGGCCACGGACCCCCATCTCAAAATATTTAGTTCCAGGGACCACCCAGAAGCAAAATTTGAGTTACAAACGTTCCCTTTGAAGACTTTTTCAAAAATAGCAGATCTACAAGCTCGCGAGCTTTTATATCTGCTATTTTTCACTGGTTAAAGCATTCAATAATTCTAGGCCTAAATGGGGACAAAATAAGGACATTAGAATGCTTTCGTGTAAGAAATCAATTGTGTTCTCCCTTTCTTGAAATAAACTAAAATAACCAGTGGGAAATAAACAAGTCTAGCCACGGACACATTTTGACACGGACACGTTGATGACCCTCCTTTTTGACTATAAGTAAGTAAAAAGGAACGTTATACACTGCAGTCTTCAAAATGAGCTGCTTTTTACTCGGAGTGGTTTTCCACTCCAATAACATGTGAGTCCATGAATATGTAGGACAGTAGGCTATACAGCTGTTATCAGCATCATCAGTAAAGGCTTTCACGAGGATAACAGGCTACAAGAATAGCAACAACGCACGCACGCACGCACGCACACACACACACACACACACACACACACACACACACACACACACACACACACACAAAGACACCAATCCAGTTCTACCAGTTACTGAGTCGGAAGCAACGTCACCATTTTGACCTCAAAGTCAAACCACGTAAGCCCTATATATACTGTACAATATGATGCTTTATCATATAAAGAGGGATAGTGGAAATTAGCAGATCTACAAGCTCGCCGTGAGTTGCAGGCAGCCAGGTCTGGAATCTCAGTGTTTTAGTGACAACTTGAGGCCACTTGGTCTGTAGTTGTTGTACATTCTTGGAGGGCACAAAGGTCAAATGCCAGAGCAGCAGCAAGGCCATCAAATAAAACAATGATTTTTATTTGAATTTAAGGGTCGAGAATTACTATATCAGCAAAATAAGTAAATAAATACAGCTTACATATACATCTCAGAATTCAGAATCTCAACACACTTTTAGACACTAAAAGAAACCAAGGTGTCTAAAAGCCATATTGACAGAAAAGAAGCAAAAGAGAAAAGGTTGTGATCAAGGCCAAACCGGGGCAGTGTGGACAGGGTATCAAGGCCAAACCGGGGCAGTGTGGACAGGGTATCAAGGCCAAACCGGGGCAGTGTGGACAGGGTATCAAGGCCAAACCGGGGCAGTGTGGACAGGGTATCAAGGCCAAACCGGGGCAGTGTGGACAGGGTATCAAGGCCAAACCGGGGCAGTGTGGACAGGGTATCAAGGCCAAACCGGGGCAGTGTGGACAGGGTATCAAGGCCAAACCGGGGCAGTGTGGACAGGGTATCAAGGCCAAACCGGGGCAGTGTGGACAGGGTATCAAGGCCAAACCGGGGCAGTGTGGACAGGGTATCAAGGCCAAACCGGGGCAGTGTGGACAGGGTATCAAGGCCAAACCGGGGCAGTGTGGACAGGGTATCAAGGCCAAACCGGGGCAGTGTGGACAGGGTATCAAGGCCAAACCGGGGCAGTGTGGACAGGGTATCAAGGCCAAACCGGGGCAGTGTGGACAGGGTATCAAGGCCCCATTATAATATTTTGAAGGGCTTTGCCTAAATTTGTCTGAGTTGTTCCAAAAAAAAAATCAACTTGCACTGCTGCATCTAACGAGAGGAAACTGCAGTCCATGGCCTTCAATCATGGCCTCCATGAAATTCCTGTCTTTATTGTGGTTAAAAATTCCTCGCGCTTAAGCCTACACCGTTTACACCTTTTCGGTCCAAGTATTGTTTTTGTAATGTTTGTTGTGACTAACTCATACATGGCTTCAGACCCAAAAAATAATCCCTCTCTCTCTCCCAGGGCATACCGGAGCAGTGGGCCCGGCTGCTCCAGACCTCCAACATCACCAAGCTGGAGCAGAAGAAGAACCCGCAGGCCGTCCTGGACGTTCTCAAGTTCTACGACTCCAAGGAGACCGTCAACAACCAGAAGTACATGAGCTTCACTTCAGGAGGTACGCACTGTTGTACTGTATGAATAACATATACCAGTAAGACTCCCTAATCGGGAGATAAGCGACGTCAGGTCGCAGCGTGATTTTAGTGCAAAATGTGTAGGAGCAGTGTCTAAAAATGTGTTTGAAAAACCGGCCTGATGGTGGCGCTATATGGGACAGATCCATGTTGTTGACATGAGTGTAGACATACTGTGTACCGATTTGCGTGATTTTAGGGCAAAAAGTGTAGGAGCAGTGTCCAAAAATGTGTTTTAAAAGTTTTCTTTTTCTTAGCATGATCTTTTCTATAAGAAAACCCTTTCTTCTGATTTCAGACAAATCCGCACATGGCTACATAGCGGCTAACACTTTGGTAAGTACTCATGCATCGTAAAATTCCTAATTTTTTCTACGTTTCTGAACATCCTCCTTTCTTTTCTTAATGCAAAATGTAATTAAGAATAGCATTCATCTTAAACCGAGTTGCTTTTGTAGCACTGTCGGCTGCTATTGTTAAGATTCACTCACAATGTTATAATTATCGGTTATAATGCTTACCAAAAGCCTAGCATAGCGGTAGGTTACCATCATTATAATACTGAGAACTTCAATGCATTCTAAAGAGGAACGCGATCCAATTGGACCGTGTTATGGATATCATTACAAACAATAAGCATTTAACTATAGATATATCCTTTATTGTGCTTATGCTTTGTATCAGCTGGACAGATCTGGTTGTTTCTTTATAGAGAACCATAATTATAAGGCAGACATGTGTCTGCCTGCATCGAGTACATTGACCTCATCTGACCGTCTGTGTGTTACATAAGTTCCATTAGCTCTGCCCTGGGTCTTTGGCCTCTAACTGTACTGTCATACACATCATTTCTTCACACAATCTTGGTCATTCGGAAGTAGTTGTTCGCACTTTCATGTATGTAACTCTTAAACCCCATGACAGTCAGCAGGTTGTTTTAATGCGATGATTGTGATGCCAGGAGCTGTGATGCTTTTCCACACATAGTCTCAATGTTTGTATTCTGTTCTGTCTGGTGGCTACATGAATGAACTGACACAAGCATACTGTTTATCCCTAGACTTAAACTTCCAATGGTCCATTATGTTCCCCCACCACACATGACGTGAAGTTTCCATACCTGCCAACTGGCATGAGCTCTGCAGGGCATCTTCTACGACAGTGGTTCTCATCCTTTTCAGGCCCCGACCCCCAAATATTTTAACTGGGGACCCCCACCCTGACGAGCACTAAGAGTTGAGGCATTACATTTTGTATGACACGGTTTTATTGTGAAAACAGCAGATCTACATTCTCACAACGCCTCGCATTGGGAACACAATCGTTTTTTTCCCCCTTCCTTTTCTTCTAAACCGGATCACACGGTCCAGTTGAACGATGAACGAATAGGTGACGTGAGGTTAGTGCCGAGTAGAAACGCACTTGAGCGAGAGAGGTGGGCTAAGGATAGAGCCCTGAGGAATCTGAGGAACCCCGTAAAAACCTACATTATCCCCAGGCTTTTGATTGATTTATTGATTGATTGATTGATGGAGTACAGTCAGTACCAAAACACGCCAAATGGACGACACAAACAAAGCCAATGGGACTGTTTTCATTAAACATTTAACACTCAAAATATCTGGAAAAAGCAAGAGTGCAACAAAAATATCTACAACAAAAATAGTTTAAATTCCTGATAATAACATAAAAGGAGAACACATGTCACTGAGGAGGAGTGAGCAGTTTATACTACACACTAAAAAACGTGTCGCATTGTGACGCGTTTTGAACTTGTAGATCTGCTTTTTTTGCCCCCCACCCAGGCATATATATGCTGTAGTTCAAGTGGTTAAATGCCTTTTCGTTGGAGCTTGCTGAACTAAAACAAGGAAATGAAACAACAAAGTGTGCTCATTGCAGATGCAGTGCTGTTCAGTCCCAGGGGGACATAGAGCGATGCGGGGTGTGTGTGTGTGTGTGTGTGTGTGTGTGTGTGTGTGTGTGTGTGTGTGTGTGTGTGTGTGTGTGTGTGTGTGTGTGTGTGTGTGTGTGTGTGTGTGTGTGTGTGTGTGTGTGTGTGTGTGTGTGTGTGTGTGTGTCTGCCTGCCTCATGCTGGGGTTACGCTTCACTGCGTCGGGGTGTGGTGAGGTCGTGACAGGTTCTACCAGGTTAGACGTGGCGGGTCCAGGGTATCTGTCAAACTGGTATTCCCCGGACTTTCACAGCCGTCACAGTTGAGAGGTGACTCAGCTATTCTTCTATGCACCCCGGACTAAATCCCTATAACTCAACTTAATGGGCTTCAGTGACAAATGGCATTTAGTTTATCTGATTATCTTTTAAAAAAAACTAACAAGAAAACAAACAAGTTCCCTGTCCAGATTATCTTTATCTTAAAGACAGACGGAGCTTTGCACAAGGGAGTTGGTAGTTGTTCATCAGCTGGCTGACGAAGGCTCCTGGAAAGTCATTCATCACGAGCTAACGTCACTGATGACATCACTGGTGACATCACTGATTACATCACCGAGGCTGCAATGCCAGCAGGGGTGGACAGTAACAAAGTGCATTTCCTTGAGTACTGTATTGTACTGACAAGTATCTGTACTTGAGTATTCACATTTTTGAGCGGTGATAACCACTCCTACGTCTGGCTTTGTGTGTAGGTGTTTCAGTCCACTACATTTCAAAGATAAATATTCTACTTTTGCTTCCGCAAAAGTATTTTTTTAAGCAAGTACAGTGCACGTACAACTTTTAACAGAGCATCTTTCTCTTGTAGTTGAGTAATATTTGACCAGGAGGATTATCTATACTTTGATTGCCAGTGCTGTGCACAGGAAAGCTACGCACACCAAGTCTCTGTGGTGGTGCAGGCTCACGGCAGTGAAATCTCAGAAACATTTCTTAACCAACAGTAAAGTGGCCGCACACGCCTTAACTATTGTTACTCTGTGTCCTACAGTAAAACTTTTGGCACTTTGGCTAATTAAGGTGTGTGCAGCCACTTTTCTATGATGTTGTAGAGCTGCCAACACAAGACAGGCAGGCCTTTTATGTTTTTTTTTCCTCCAAAATGGCAATTCCTTTCCTTTCACTCCATATCAGTTAGACACTGGCCTCTCCTCCCTGCTGAAGGCTGTGGCCTTCCTGTCATGTTGGGGCTCATTTTCGTTATCCTCTCCTAAAATGGTTTTCAGTCCGAAGCGAGGGAGAGACGTCCCCACAGGGCATGTGTTATTATTGTACACAGTAAAATCCTGAGTGTTGAGTGAACCCTTTCAAAGTGCAATTAACTTAAAAACTACAGCGGCCAAACCAGGAGAAACCTAGAGCTTCAACGACAGTGCTTTCATCATCACTAAAGATGTCGATAGTTTAACTACTTAAGACCCTACATTGATTATTCAAAAATAGCCGATCTACAAGCTTGTAGATCCAACATTTCGGCAAGATTGTGACATTTCTTTGACAAATCCTAACCCTAACCCTATCTAGAAACATCTTGATAAATATAATAATAATAGTTACCTACTCCTCCCGCGAGGGAAATTCAGTATTTTCAGCCCAACCCAGCTGATTCGCTGCCCCTCAAGGAACGTGTGAGCAATTAGGGTTTAAGAGTCTTGCTCAAGGACTCACGTCGACATTGCTGGCCTGGCCTGGAATCGAACTTGTGACAACCAGGGTTCAGCTATGGCCGCCTGCTAGGGTCAAAGTTGGTTAAATGAGACAAACAAGGAAATTGGTTATTGGTAATTTATAGTAAACTACATCTTTGTAATTTAGCCAAAATGCAGTTAGAGGTCCCCTTGTACCAGAAACCCTGCTGTAGTGGGACTCATTGGGGAGGGGTTTGAAAGAGTAGTTTCAACTGACCTGATCAGATCACCTAGTATCAGTTCAGGAGGGGCATGGGGTCTAGGCTGTATTTAGACAAGGTGCTTTAGAAGGCAGTGAGGAGTTGAACCAACAAGATGGATGACCAGTGTGTGCATTCAATGGTCAGTAGTGTTATTATGTTATTATCTCAGTGAAAGCCTCATGTAGTGTGGGTAATTTTCAGGCCTTAAGTTGTGATAGTCGTACATATTCATGCAGAATTGGGATTTCCTTCAAAGCTTGTTTTTAACATACTTTTTGTAATTCTTGAATTTAAATATTTGAAGTTTTTCTGAAAACGTAGGACAGTATTTAGAAGGCATGAGGTGCGTACCCTGGTAAACCCATGATGGGTCCATTTATACATGCACAGAATTAAAGGGGGTACATGTTTTTTGTTAAAATACTAAAGCTCTATATTCTTCTGATATTGTTTATGTTATAGTGGTTGTTCAGTATAGCAGGGGTGGTCTCCCCTCCTCTCCAGCTCTTCAGTTATCAGGTCAGGAGACCATTTTAATCCAAACAGGAGAGAGAACTACTCAAAGATAATTTATCAGTTTCACTTTTATTTTAGTGTTCCAGTTCCAATTTTATCTGCTTTTTAGTTTTTAGTTTAATCGCTTCCAATTTCACTTCTTTATCTTGTTTCCTGTGTGAGTTCTCTCTCCCATGATTGGATCAAATTGACCTGAAAATGTGCTGGAGAGAGGAGGAGACCCCTGTTATTGAACAAACACTCTATAGCAATTAGAGGTGAACCGATTGATCGGTTCCGATATCAGATCGGCCGATCAAGGCCATATCGGTTTTGATCGGTGTTTCCATAATTGGATCAAAGCGAGCCGATCAAGGGATTGAAGCAAAAGGGACGTTGACGTTCGATTCACGTGCGCGTTGTGCATGCGTGCTTCTGACGAAGGAGAGCTCTGTTCTCCTCTCTTCTCTTGTGTGTGTGTGTGTGTGTGTGTGTGTGTGTGTCTGTCTGTCTGTCTGTCTGTGTGTGTGTGTGTGTGTGTGTGTGTGTGTGTGTGTGTGTGTGTGTGTGTGTGTGTGTGTGTGTGTGTGTGTGTGTGTGTGTGTGTGTGTGTGCGTGCGTGCGTGCGTGCGGCTCCATGTTCACTTCTGTCTGTGAGCCACTTAATCCCCCCCCTCCTCCCACACCACACACAGACATGCACCGAAGAAAGGGGGACAGAGTGAGATGAAAGTTGTTTGTTTTAAACATATTGGATACACCATTGGAATAGTAGCCTACTTCTACCTTTGTAGGTGTTGACTTCTCAAAGTAAAATCCACGATTTGAGTGATCAGATGAATGCGTTTTCAGCTGTGTTGGGTTAACGAGGCTCCGCTCGTGTCTCTCTCTCTCTCTCTCTCTTTGGGTTAACGAGGCTCCGCTCGTGTCTGTCTCTCTCTCTCTCTCTCTCTCTCTCTCTTTGGGCTAACGAGGCTCCGCTCGTCTCTCTCTCTCTCTCTCTCTCTCTCTGCGACGTGAGAGAAGAGAGAGAGGCTGTAACGTTGATGTTAAACTTAATTCCAAAAAACATAATTCCAAAGTCATTGGAGGACAACAGTTGGAGGTAGTTGTTGTCGATCTAAGGATAACGTTTGTAGTTCCCTTATATAGTTTAAAACAGTCATTTCCACAGGTGCTAACCGTTAGCACTAGATGTAAGGAGGATGACGCGTTGCCATTTAGTTTCTGCGACAGAAACAAGCAAACAGGTCTATAAAAAGTGTTGCCATATCCTGTTTTTTCCAGCAAACAGGTCTATAAAAATAAAAAACTGGGAAGGTCAGTCAAACAGAAATGTTGTTGTCTGATATTGTTTAAGAACAGTGGTTCTCAAACATTTTCATGCCAAGAGCAAGGACCCCAAATATGTATATAGTGTACAGAAAATCTTAAGGGCCTATTTGGCCTATTATTGTTGCTATTAACCATTATAGCCAAATAACCTTGAAAATAATGAAGGATAGACAATATTGCCACTGTCTTTATGAGAAAACCTTTTTGTTTTGTTTTTCTTGAGGAGGAATTTTCCTAGGACTAAAATGATTTACGATAATATATCATATTGAGAATCGAATCAAATCATGACCTTAAAATATAAAGTTGAATTGAATTAATATATACAATGTCAATGTTGTGTAAGAGGAATCATTAAATATATAAATGCTCCGACAGTGACACAATAGAAGAATTTATGGATTTCACGCTGTGATCGATCGGTAATATCGTTGGTAATATCGGTGCTTTGATCGATCGGTAATATCGGTATCGGCAGATATTGATTCCAGCTGATCGGTGATCGGTATCGGCCCCAAAAAACCTGATCGGTGCATCTCTAATAGCAATGATTACTATCAGAATATAGAGCAATTTAGCCCCCTTTAGATTAACCCTACATATTTTGTTGTGATACTCTTACAGTGCAGTTTGTGATTGGTACTGTTGTCTGTGTCTGTCGCGTACATCAGCTTCTCTGTTACTGTCTCTACCTCCTCTGAACATGATTAAGCTCGTAAGATGGATACACTTTCATTGCTGTCAGGCAGATACCTCTCCATATTTTAACTTTTTTTTCTTTTGTAAATTAACGTCATAGATCACCACACAAAATGCATTAAAAGTAGCAGATCTGCAAGTTGAAGCTGTTGTAGCTACTTTTGATGTTTTTTTATTTGAATCCTGGAAAAAAAGGGACTTTAAGGATTAAAGTTGTCAGTTGCCACAACTAATTTGAGTCATTTTTACAAGATTAAAAGATTGTCAGAATGGGTCAAACTAGCAATAGAATACATTGCTTTAAATCGTAAATCGATGTTCAGATGCATCATCCGTAAAACCTTAAAGGTCTCGGATATTTCATAATATACTGTAGGCAAAGGTTAACGCCTCAGTCTGCACTGCAGTTCCTTTCTTTATGGGCTCGCTGGGTTGTACTGTATAGAGCATACGGTATAGCAGGGTTCCCCAATGTCCAAAAAACGTTCGTTTTGCATTTATCATTTTAAAAATGATTTAAACGGGTGAAAACAGCGATCTACAAGCACACAACGCCTCGCACCGCGAGGCGTTGTGTGCTTGTAGATCTGCTGTTTTCACTACTTTTGTGTGATGGCCTTGTATGATTTGCGAAAGAACGTACACATTTGGAGATACGAGATTTCCACCTGACAACGACGATATACTAGTGTTGTTGCTGCTCTTAGACCACCATTATTACTGGGGTTGGTGGGGGCCAGACAGTAGCCCCCTGCGGGCCGCAAATGGCCCGCGGGGCGCCTATTGGGGAACCCTGCGGTATAGGTTTGTGAATGATAATATCTAATCCACAAGCTCAAAACACTGCAGTGATTTTGGATCTGCTGCTTTTGATGCTTGTGTTTGACACAGTATGAAAAAACAAAAAGTTAAAATATGGAAATCTGCCTGACAGCGGCAATTTGTAAATGAACACAACACGATGTTGCTGTGAGTGGGTACACTCATACTGTACGTAGACTAGACTGTAATGCTTGGTAGCTTATTTACGTTGGAAGATTATGAGCGCTACATTTTCAGGCATCGCTAATGGTAATAAGAGCACTACGTCACGCAAAGCATCAATGCATCAATAACGTCTAAAACAGGAGCGGTCCCGCTATTTTCATCTCCTCTGTTCTTAAATGCAGCCGGTGCAATCTCAGGCTGAAAACTCACCCCATTCTGTCAAGAGTAATTTATGACAGACCTTTTACAAATCCTCATTACAGACTGCTTCATAGAGCAACAAATGCATTACGGTATACTGTATATGCAGATGCAGATGAAAACGCGAGAGAGCAGGCTAATGAATGAATGAGTTTTTGTTTAAGTATCTTTTCTCACGACCCATCCCTTACGCGTTTAATAAGACACCAAAAACACAATTCTAAAACATTACGTTCACTTATGATAGATAGAACTTTATTGATTGTCGTCCGTCGTACCGCAGTTGTGTGTGTTTGTGCAGGTTAGTACCTTATGTACCGTAGTAATAAGCCTTGTCGAGCCATGAGGCCCATAAGGCAGGAGGAGCCTATCTCCTGTTTCCTTAGCGTGACACGGATGGACATGACGCTATACAGTATATGTCTTTGGTATGACCCGGCTGGAGATCGAACCCCGACCCCCCAGGCTCAGGGCGGATACACTAACCCAGTTGTTCTCAAAACTTTTTCATGTTTTCATGTCAAGGACAAATTGATACGTATTTGCCTGCGGACCCCCATTTAAAACTATATGCCAGGGACCCCATATAAGAGAAGATTTTCATGGCTCTAGCAGTGATTCTCAACAATTTTAATTTGAAGGACTCTCAGTTTGACATGCATTAGGCTACGGAGCCCCATTCAATGGCATTTATATCTCTGAGACCTCAATTTATATCGTAAAATCAATGTTAATTTAACTCAATGGATCCAAATGGACCTTGTACAACTCTTTGAGTTACAGACCCATAATGGTCCATTTGGTTCCTAACTATCATTTAGCTGGGGACCCTGTAAAAGTCCCTCCGGACCCTACTTTGAGAACCATTGCTTTAACCACAAGGCCACTGAGCTAGTCCATGTCGGTATGTACCGTATGTGATGGTGTGCGTACGCTACAACAACAGCGGGGCCTTGTCCCTGAGCACCGCTAAGTGCCAGATGACAATGAGTGTATAGCAGCACGAGGAGCTCAACGGCCTCTTAAAGTGTGAAGACATAAACAGCACAACGGTATGGCTGCTATGCTGGGAAGGCCTGGTGACAGCAGACTCTATCATTCACCCACTAATGAGACATAGAATGGAACATGTTACATATCGTTGTTGTCGGATGGAAACCTTGTATGACCAAAACCGTTCGTTTTGTATTTATCATTTTAAAAATGATTTAAATTAGTGAAAATAGCTGATCTACAAGCTTTTGAAGCAGGGCTTTACTTTAAGAAAAAAACATACAAATTTGAAACTTGGAGATACAAGGTTTCTGCAGTAGAAGTAGCAGCTCTACAAGCTTGAGCTTGTAGATCTGCTACTTTTGATGGTTTTGAATTCTGAATCCTGAAAATGAACAGTTGATCAGGTATTTTTCTCGTTGAATCTGTCTTTTCATAAATGAATGCCCTATTTTATATAATATGAAATAAATGATAATAATTAAAAAGATTGGAGATACAGGGTTTCTGCCTGACAACATACTGATGATCCATTCAGTTGTGGATTAAAAATGTCTGCCCCCTACAGTTCAGCTGTGTTGACATCCCTGGTACGGACCAGTACATGATAACAAACTGATAACTTGACCTAAACAATGTTTTCATCCATTATTACGGCAGCATTATGCTAATGGTGGCGTTTGGTTTGGAACAAGGTTATCGTGTCCCTATCGGACACACACGGCGACACACGGAGTAAGACATCCATCATAGAAGTGAGGACTGTCCTCACTTCCCTGTACACTCAGAACCTTTAGTTTGAAGGGGCATTTCACCCATTTATGCATCCCAGTTGCGTTGTCTGAGAGAGCTTATTTTATACCTAGTTTATACCCCGTCGCACGAGTTGTCGTGCATCAAAAATGGCGGCCCTACGGATTCAGAATGCCGTTTCTGGTGCACGACACTGTCATGCAAGATGATGCGACAAAGCATAAATCAACCTTTAAGCCTTGACATCAGCCTTGCTTTAGATCGATTTAGTTCTAATCATTTGTGTAATCATTTACATTGATTTTATCTAATATAAATCATTGTACATAGTTTTTATTAATTTGTTTTTATTGACAAAGATTGATATGCATGACAACTATCAAATCCATAGCTATGTACAAATATATGGATATCTCTAGTCTAGACCTTCTTTCAGTGCAGTACCAACCTGTTCATACTGTAACTCAGTGAAGCCCTATGAGCAATGCTAAATGATTTCTCTAATTTCCGTCATTTTATTTTAACTTATCCTCCTCACTTCTATCATTGAAATCATCCATCATTTATCATAGTGTTGGATATTATATGTGTCATTATGTGTGCAGCTTGTTCTTTTGTTTGTTTACATTTTTGGTGAAATACCCCTTTATAATGCTGTGTGGGTTGCTTTTACTTTTCCTTTCTTTTATGTTTTTGAGTAAAAACCTTGGTCCCATTGTGTCAACCCTCCTCACATTCAGAACCGTATGCTGTCGTCCGGCCCTCCCGTCAGTCTCAGAAGCTGCAGCGCGTTGTACGACAAGGTAAACTCCTCCCCCTTTAAAGCTCCTCCCCCGGTAAAGCTCCTCCCCCCCTTTAAGCCACTCCCTTCCCTTCACCCAGTGCTTCTGAAACATTTTCATGCCAACGACCCCCCCAGCTTGATATGTACAGTATTTGGCTTTCGGACCCCACATTTGAAAAGATTTAATTCCAGGGGACCCCCATAAGAGAAGACAAAAATGGCTGTCGATCAGCTATTTTCGGATAGCTGAAAAATCTAGTGTTTGTTCGTTATTCTAGCTGGGGCCCCCTTCAGGTACTCTTTGAGTTTCCCCGGACCCCATTTTGACAACCAGTGCCCTTCATTTTACCTCTCTGGCTGGCACCAAATTCCATTCTCTTCCCAACTCCTCATGTTAATGTCAATACGGAGTGTGAAGCAAATGACTGCACGGGCCATTACCTTACCTTACCCTAGCTCTCAGCTTGTCAATTTATGACATTTTACAATGCATATTACAGCAATGCTTTTGCACTGGGAGACCAGACCATTGCTGTCAGTCAGACCATAACAGTTTTTTTTATTTTTAGACATCTTAGACCAAATTTGAAACTTCGCGTTTCACAATTAGACCACCTGTCAGTCAGCAGGGCTAGTACGCATGCCACGGAGGATTGTAATGAGCCACATGCAGCACGCTACTTGTGCATGTTTTAGTTGATGTAAACATTGGCTACAGTGTGATCCCACATCAACAGCCTACAGTAGACACATGGCATGGCTCTGTCAAACACTAAATGACACCATAGCATCACTTTGCTCTGCAATAGCTCTTGTTTATATTTATTTATTTTCAAATGCAATAGCCAACTTTTAGCCACTTGGTGAATCATTTATTTTCTAGATGTATTACTTGGTTTGATTCAACTGGCAGACCAGGACTCTGTAATATAGGTTTGAATAAAATAGCAGATCTACAAGCTCAAAACGCATCACACTGTGACACATTTTGAGCTTGTAGATCGGCTATTTTTGCTACTTTTGTGTGACATGTCTATAGAATGACAAAGTAGGACATTCATTTATGACAAAAGTTAAAATATGGAAATGAGAGGTTTCTGCCCGACATTATATGCATTGTGGCCCTCTGGAGTGAATGTCAAAATTCTCCATCATCACAGTTGCCCACCACTTGCTTTAGAGCCTCTAGTGTCCTCTGTTTACTTTACTCTACGTTCCTTACTTTAGATTAATTTAGTTTACTTTACTCTACTTAAAGGAGCTGTTGTCAACTTTTTCTTGAAAAAGGGATGCTAAAATAAAAATAATGTTTCGAAAATATTTTATACAAAAATAAGTGTAATTTAGTTTAGCTTAGTGAAAGCGCAAATCGCTTATTGCACCTGTTCTTTCCTATATAGTGCAATGCTTTGGGACACAAACTGTGCAATAGTTTATTAGGGGTATTGACATTAAGTGGCAGTCACCTTTTTGTACATTGGTTATCGGTTAATATGGTTAAAATGCAGTTAGGTCCATCTACGTTACACAGTGACACTGAGTATGCTTTACAGTATCAGACTGTCATTTTGGATGTAACGCCTCCTCCCCCTCCTCCTCCCCGCTTCTGTTTCGTCTTTAGTCACGCAAATGTATCAGAATATAAATCAAAATCATAGCATATAAGCATATACTGTATATCGTCGTTTTCGGGTGGAAACCTCGTATCTCCAAGTTTCAAATGTGTACGTTCTTTCCAGTGGCGAAATTAGACCTTATTCCCCATGGGTTTTCAGATCAGGGGGGCCCTGATCAAAGGGGCCCGGGTCTGGGGGGGGGGGGGGGGGGGGTCACGCACGCGCGCGAAGCGGGGGGGGGGTCACGCACGCGCGCGAAGCGGTTTTTCGCGGATTTGATCGCGTTTTATTCGGGTTTCCGCGGTTTATTTCTTTGCAAGCTGTATACCATTTGAAAGCTAAGATTCTTGTGATTCTGAATCCGCAAACCATTTGATTATAGCACCAAAACTCAAGTCCGACATAAACAATAAAGCCACTTAGCCACAACAGTGTACATTAGCCAGCAGGCAGCATAGCATTAGCATCCATTCCATCATCATTACTCTAACTCTAATATAATATAGCCACGAGTCACGACTCACCATTGTCAAGTGTTGAGTTAGGATGAGAGGAGCAGAGGACGATGTGTAATGCCTTTATAGCCTACATGGTCTTCAAGGTCTTGTCTTGGTGTTATTCCTTATGCCTGTAGTGTGTTGTTCATTTCACCATGAGTCCATAATACGCACGGAAGACAGAGAGGTAAAGGGACTTCCTATGAAAGCCATTTCCTCTCTGCACAGAAGCGCATTTCAAAACAAAAGCCTTTATTTTATTTTTTTCATATACAATCGATCATTCAACATGTTTATTTTGAAATTGTCCTGGAAATATAAGTAGCCATAGCCCCTACTACGCGTTTGTGTTGATGATAGCCAGCTTGCAGCGCAGGGGAGGAAAAAAAGCTGGCGCTTCCTCAAGTCAATAATGCTAAAATAAAAGCATTTGTACTGTTGTGAGGGGGCCCACCGCCCACAGATTAGGAAAGTAGGGCCCTGGGACCCCTAATATATTGGAAATGACAAAATACATATAATATCCTAGTATGAATTTATGTAGATATGGGCCCATTCTTTTATTTAGGCCTATTAAAAACAATTTTTATTTTCGACACTAGGGGGGGCCCTTGGGTTATTAAAACCCAAAAACCCGTCCAATCTACGCTTGTGGTTCTTTCGCAAAGTAAAGCACTGCTTCACCATACAAGGCCGTCGCACGAAAGTAGTGAAAACAGAAGATCACGAGGCGTTGTGTGCTTGTAGATCGGCTGTTTTCACTTGTTTAAATATTTTTTTAAATGATAAATACAAAACAAACGGTGTTAGACATACAAGGTTTCCACCCAACAACGACGATATATACCGTATATACGGCAGAAATGGAAATCCTGTCTCGGCTTTCGGGACGTGTAGTTCCAGATAGTGCTCAAAGATTGTGGAATAGCACAAGACTAATTTAGGACAGGTAACGTGCTTTTGACTTGTGGAATGGTATCTTGCAATCACACAAGATAGATGCATCTACTTATTGCATACAAGATACGTATGCAATACATCCATGTTGCAGCCTGCCTGCGCTCCTCGCTATGAAGCAGTATCACATTTCACAGTGATCTTACTGTCTGGGCATTGGGTCTGGGCTACCACTACCACTACCACCACCGCACCCACAGCTATGGTCGGACCAGTTCCTGTCTGTCTGGCACTAAGTCCACCCGTCAAACAGCAGAGAACCACACCTCACTGTGTTAACACCTGCCTTTGTCTACAACGCTACCATCACCACCACCACCAGCACCACCTCCTCCACCCCCTCACTCACAACGCTGTCTAGCTCCTCTCATTGTCTTGATTCCATTTTTTCGGTCTGCTGTGATTTGCTCTTGTATTTTCTTTTTTCTTTTAATCGCCCTTGGGCAGTATTTTAATTCCAAGGACCCCCAGTGTGATATGCATTATTAGGCCACAGACACCCTGGGGGGGACTCCCTGAAAGTGACCTCAAGGACCGCTGCATGCGGGAGGAGGGGGTCTCCGTTCTGAGTTTATATTCAAATCACCCTGGCAACCACTATCAGTTACTTGTGCGCTCTAAAGACACGATGATCAAAATGTGCACTTGATACGGATAATACGATAAAATGACATAAATTGATTAGAATTTACATAATTGATGTAACTGCATAGTCTTGTCTTTGGAATAATTTGCTTTGTTATATTTTGCACCTCAGTCATGCAGAAACCTACTGTAACTTCGGGGCATAATCAGTGATTGTAAAGCGCCTTGGTTAAAAGGCGCTGTATAAAAGCCTCATTTACCATTTATAATCTGTTTTGATTCCTTAGAATTCCTTTTGACTCCTTTTTAGTGATTATTGTCTGGTTCAAACAAAAAAGAATGTTGTTAAGAAGTTAATGCTCTATATTCTGATAGTAATCATTGCTATAGAGCAGGGGTCTTCGTTTTTTTTCAGGCCAAGGACCCCTTAGTTGAGAGAGAGAGAGATGAAGCAAGGACCCCCCCACAACCTTATCCATATAGTTTCATTGTTTGACAGCACGATCAGTATATTTTGGATTCATGTTAATGTGGGTTTTCAGATATTTAACCACTTGAACCGTCAAGACTTAATAAACTTGACCTTTCACTGTACTTAGTCTCCTCATTTCCCCCTCCAAAGCTCTTTGCCAAAAATAGCTGATCTACAAGCTCACAACGCCTCGCGCTGCGAGGCGTTGAGAGCTTGTAGATCTGCTATTTTCAGAGCGCAACACCCGAGCGTTCGATCTCTTCTCCACTAGTCCCTCCCTAACATTTTAATCTTGTTTTTATGGTCAATTGTCAATATATTTAGTCATAGATTAGTTTTTTTGTCAGTAAAAAAAAGGTAGTCGATTTTCTTCATAGTTTTAGTCTACGAAATGAACACTGCGAGTCATCCGGGTGCCGTCTTCTTGGTGAGACTGCGTTGGCCACCCTGAGCGTCACCCGGTCCGCTCTGACACCCTGGCTCCCGCTCTCTCCCTCCACTCAGGCAAGTGCCAAGACGTCCACCACAGATATACCTCCCATCGCCCCGCCCGTGTCCGAGGAGGACGACGAAGAGGAGGAGGAGGAGGATGAGGAGGAAGAGGAGGACGATGATGACGAGCCACCACCGGTCATCGCACCGCGGCCCGAGCACACCAAATCTGTGAGTTCAACCACCCCCCGAGCACACCGCATTACACCAATTACCTATTACTATTAGGAATTACGGCGGTGCGGCCCCAAGGTCCCGTTATCACGTGCAGGGATGTGTTACCTGGTTACCATGGTTACCAGGTAAACAGGCACTGCTGCGGCCGCTGGTGGGCGAAAACGCTACATATCCCATGATGCAACTCGGCCGCCAGCATCAGGAAGCGTGTAATCTCCATAGGCCCCTATTCATTGCTGCTGCAAATAAATAGCTTTATCTTGGAATCTACTTCCAAAAACGCTTTGATCGCCGAGAAGCGCTTTTTTTCAACACTGTGCTGCGGCGGTCGGCCGCGGTTAGAATTTTTCATGTCCGTGTGAAAGTAAACATACTGATGGCCATTTCAACATGGACACGATCGTGGCTTCCGGGGCTCTTCAAAATAAAGTGCAGGTGAACGGCAGCACTCTGTTAATAATCTGCCAAATAATTACAAAAATAATGGCATCCAAGTGTTAAGGGAAGCCGTTCATCAGCTATTAAAGAAAAAGGGATAAAAAAAAAAAAAACTACAGTGGTTTTCAACCTTTTTCATGTCAAGGTCCATTATTTATTCTGCGTTAGAGCCAAGCAAGGACCACTATTTGATGACATTTAGCCTCTCAGGTCAAAAACATATTAATATTTTGTTATAGTTGGATAAGATTTTGTCCACGATTCCATGCTGTACTGATGTTGGTACCATATAATAGGAGAGATGACAATTCTTCTACGTTCTCTAATTGTGTAGATTCTTACACTCTCAAGTGTTAAAGATCTATAAGGGTCCATTTGGTTACCAACTCTCCATCATTTAGCTGGGGACCATCTGGAACCCCCTCAGGGACCACCGGTGGTCCCCGGACCACTGGTCTACACCAAAGAGGTTTAGTTGATCCAACCCAGACCAACTAAGTTTACTTTTAAGCACAGAGGGTTTGTAGTTGTTAACAGGGGATCCTATTATCTCCCTACCAGATCTACACGCGCTCCGTGTTGGAGCCCACCACCAAGCCCCCCACCCCAGTGAAGGAGGTGGTGACCCCACCGGAGTCCCAGGTCCAGCCGGATGACACGTCCAACACCATGTACCGTCACACCGACCGCCAGAGGAAGAAGTCTAAGATGACCGACGAGGAGATTCTAGAGAGGCTCAGTATGTGTCCCCATGTCACCCTGATGTGTCCCTATCTCACCTTGATGATGTGTCCCAATGTCACCCTGATGTGTCCCTATGTCACCTTGATGTGTCCCTATGTCACCCTGATGTGTCCCTATGTCACCCTGATGTGTCCCTATGTCACCCTGATGTGTCCCTATGTCACCTTGATGATGTGTCCCCATGTCACCCTGATGTGTCCCTATGTCACCCTGATGTGTCCCTATGTCACCTTGATGATGTGTCCCTATGTCACCCTGATGTGTCCCTATGTCACCTTGATGATGTGTCCCTATGTCACCCTGATGTGTCCCTATGTCACCTTGATGATGTGTCCCTATGTCACCTTGATGATGTGTCCCTATGTCACCCTGATGTGTCCCTATGTCACCTTGATGTGTCCCTATGTCACCCTGATGTGTCCCTATGTCACCTTGATGATGTGTCCCTATGTCACCCTGATGTGTCCCTATGTCACCCTGATGTGTCCCTATGTCACCTTGATGATGTGTCCCTATGTCACCCTGATGTGTCCCTATGTCACCCTGATGTGTCCCTATGTCACCCTGATGTGTCCCTATGCCACCCTGATGTGTCCCTATGTCACCTTGATGATGTGTCCCTATGTCACCCTGATGTCACTCTATGACCAGTGTTGATTTTGACAGCAAATGTTTTATTTCTTTTTTAGAAGTTAGTCATTTGAATAAAATGTAATTTAGTTTAGTATACAAACCCTTTGCAAACTGGAAAACGCCCATCCTTGGTTCTGGTGGCTCATACTGCCCTCCTAAGGGGGATGATTCTATTTATTTATTTCCTTTTTATTTAAAGGAGCTATAGTCAACTTTTTGATTGTAGGGCCCACACTTTGTTTACATCCTAGTCTATAGACTAGAATGTAAACAAAAGTGTCGGTATGACAATGGCCAAAATGATTATTTTATCATTATTTTACGCTTTTTGTGGTCATTTTTGAATAGAAACACATATATGAAGCTTATTTTTTATAAAATATTTTCGAAACATTATTTTTATTTTAGCATCCGTTTTTCAAGAAAAAGTTGACTATAGCTCCTTTAATTTTTAATTTTTAATTTTTTACTTACTTTTAAATGTTTTTTTGGGGAAAAACATGGTCCCTCAAGTATTAGGAGGACAATATCAGTCACCAGAACCAAGGACGGTTGTTTTTGATGAGTCTATCATGGTTAAAATGGACTTATAAAGGAAGGTGAAATGGAAGTCTGATGAAATTAATATCAAATATCTAATTACTGAATCGACCCCGTTCAGAAAGCCTGAGTAGATAGATGATAAAATGACCAAAACATGTTTTTAAAAGTGAAATATCAAGCAACTTTTTTTAGGAAGGTGACCATTTGTAAAATGTCGTCCTAAAAGTTAATAATTCATGTGTGTGTGTGTTGTGTTTGTGTTTAACCTGTTATCTCTCTCACACAGGGAGCATTGTGAGTGTGGGGGACCCCAAAAAGAAGTACACACGCTTTGAGAAAATAGGACAAGGGTGAGTCACAGAGTCCCCTCATCCTCTCTCCTCCCCTTTAATCTGTGCTTGTCAACAGGGAGCTGGAGCTGGAGCCCAGGTGGATTATGGGGGATTGTTTATTAACCCTGTGGTGGACAAAGTACTCAAACCCAGAATTAATACTTGGGTCAAAGTATAGATGCTCTCCTCCTGGTCAAATATTACTGTTACTGTGTCCAATGTGCAAAGATTTCCATAAATCTTTCAAAGTCAAATAAGCGATTAATTTCAACTGTCTCTAGTTATGAGCTGCCGAATACAGCGCATCTCACCCAAAAATGCAATGGAAACACCGGAGCCAAGAAACGGGCATGTTCGCGAAAATCGTTTAACAGGAAGGCGGATCTCATGTTACACTGGATGGAGCGCTTCGCTAACTTATGAAAACCCTTCCAAAATGAATCTGTGAAAGCAAGTGACAAAAGACGAGAAAATACATTACTTTCAATGAATGAGTTAAACACAGTACTGAAGAAAGTAAATGTAGTGTAGTGGGTTGCTTGCTGGAGCCCAGGTGGATCATGGGGGATTGGGTTAACCACTTGAATCCTACACGTAGCGAGGCCAAGAGATTTGGAGCAGAAACAGAAAAGTAGGGGGGCCTATCATAGACCCCTGGGGGTCACTGGGCCAACAAAGTATATATCGTCTCTGTCGGGCGGAAACCGGCTCATAATTATGTCCCAATAAAACTCTTACTTTTCCAGGATTTAAATTCAAAAGTAGCAGATCTACAAGCTCGAAATGTGGCGTTAAGCTACTTTTGATGCTTTGTTTTGCGTGACTCGCTGTAGTATGACTAAGTAGAGTAGTTAATGTTACGAAAAGACACAAAAAGTTTAACATGAGGAGATGTGAGGTTTTCTGCCCGACAACAACGATATAGGGTTTATTTAATGTGGTCCATGGCTCCAGAGGCCCCATCGCCGGCCCCTGGGGTCCAGTCCCTCCCTCGCCCGCCCCCGTCCCCTCTCTCTCTCCTGTGCTGGTTCCCCCCTTGGGCTGTCTGTCCGTCCGTCCCTGCAGTCTATCTGTCTTTCTGTCTCAATAAACACAGGGTAATATTGCAGCTTTAAGGGAAATACAATTTAGCAGTTTGTGGTCGTGGGTCTCGCCAGCAGAGATTGAGGCAATAGTGGCTATTTACAGAGAGAGAGAGAGAGAGAGAGAGAGAGAGGTAGAGAGGGTGGGGGCTTGAGAAAGAGAGAGAGAGAGAGAGAGAGAGGGAGATGGAGATGGAGAGAGAGAGAAGAAAAACGAGTAGCCGAGAAGAAAGGAGAACCGTTTCAAGAAATGGCCAGGGGCCAGTATAGCTCAGCCCTTTTTGATCTCTGCTCTCTCTCTCCCTCTCTCTCTCTCTCTCTCTCTCTCTCTCTCTCTCTCTCTCTCTCTCTCTCTCTCTCTCTCTCTCTCTCTCTCTCTCTCTCTCTCTCCCCCTCTCTCCCTCTCTCCCTCTCCCCCCTCTCTCTCTCTCTCTCTCTCTCTCAGGCACTCACTCACTCACTCACTCACTCTCTCCCTATATCAGTCCCCCCTGGATTCCGCGGAGAACAATTCTTGATTCTGCGGCCTGATAGTTAATATTCCGCGAACATTAAAAAAAACAACCTAAAATGACCAGTTATTAACTCTTTGAGTGCCACCCCGTTCACCACTAGAGGGCGCCCAGTGGCCATAGAAAATCCCATAGAGATATGCTGGTATATGCAGAAGCCCTGCAGCCATGACTTGCCTGAACACTTTCCTTTGTGCATGTACAGGAAGAGGATGAAGTTAGCTTGAAGTTAGCTATTGGCTACCAAGCATTTTAGAAGATCTATTTTCTGCAATTTAGCCACGATTAAACCTTGCACACCTCATGCATGGGAAAAAACAGAGAAGAATGAGCTCTAAAAAATCCAATGCAATCCTGGATTGCATTGGAGTGGATTTGTGCAGTTTGTTCACAGCTTTCAAACAAAAAAATCCGATTGGAAATCCGTTCAGGCATTCTTGAGATAATGGCCATTATGTTTTACATGTTATGTAAACAAAAATGGCTGCCCTGTATGTTAGATGGGGTTGTATGGGGTGGAACATGCAAAATCGCGATTGAAATCATGTTCACCAGATTTGATGGGGTCCAAAAAAAAAAAAAAAAAAATTCAAAAATTTTTTTTTCAATTTTTTATTTTATTTTTTTTTTTTTTTTAAAGCCGAACTAGTTCGGGATCGGCACTCTGCGATACGCTAATAAAGCCGAACTAGTTCGGGATTGGCACTCAATGAGTTAAGCAAAGCGGCCGCTCTGCTATCGCGCCGCTCTTCCGTCGTCGTGACTGTTATTCCGCGGACCCCAGAGAAATCCGCCAGTGGCCGAGAAATCCGCAGTAATTCTCGCTATTGCGAAATCGCAGATTCCTGGGGGGGGACTACTACCGGTATATACAGTATACAGTACATCCCTCTCTCTGTCACTTCTCTCGTATGCCCTCCACAATGTTCACCACAGAGAACGGTCTGCGTAGATTATAAACTCTTCTAGCCGATGATGAGAGGCTGCTCCATTGTTCTCTACTCCTCTGATCAAGCTAGGCCCGCAGCCTCCTCCAGAGGGAGGGACTCACGTCTTATTGACTGACTTTGCAGAGTTTATCTGTGAAAAGTTATTAGGCCCTGGAACCAAAAACAAGAACACAGTGTGCTTCATTATTCATAGCTTACTGACAATACACTGCCTGGTGTGCCTGACAGCGAGGGGGATAGAGAGGGTGCCAGCGAACAGGGGCATCACAAGGGGAGGGGGGGGGGGGGGGGGGGGGGAGTGGGACTGAGTTACCAGGGCCCAAGGTGGAGGGGCCTTAATTATTTTATACTTTAGCTATTGAAAAATAGAAGATCTACAAGCTTGCAGCTGCTATTTTTGAAAACTCGTGAAAATGTGTGCAAATCTTTGAATATATGTATTTTCTAAGCAAACATTCGTAACTCAAATTTTGCTTCTGGGGAGTCCCTGGAACTAAATATTTTGAGATTGGGGTCCGTGGCCAATACATATCATTTTGGGGGTCCTTCACGTGAAAAGGTTTGAGCACCACTGACATAGAAACATAGTTTTTGTTCAAAAAACCTTAGTAGGATTTGAAACAGAAATGTTCAAGATTTTTCAAAAATAGCAGATCTACAAGCTCGCTGTGTGGCACGCGGTGCCGCGCTGTGAGCTTGTATATCTGCTATTTTTCAATAGTTAAAGCACAAAATAATGTGTAATATTGCGTTCCCAGTCTAAATGGGTTAAACCCCCTCCCCCTATGAAGAACATTCATAGGGGGCCCGCAGTGAATCCTTGTACCCATGACCCAGAATTTATTGCGACACCCCTGGGTGCCAGCGAAGGCTTGAATGCACCTGGCTAGACTGCGTGCATCATGATGTCGCCCGGCACAGCTCCGCAGTCAGAGCAGGATTATAAACTCAAAACTCTTTATCTGTCTGCACCCACCAGATAACCTCCAGCCTGCGTGACTCCTGTGAGGCAAAATCCTGAGTTTTAAGTGGGGGTTTTTTTGTGACTCACTGCCTCAGCCTATTGGGCAGAATATTCACCATCGACTGTCCAGTTGTGCAATACCCGTTGTATCAGTCTGTCTGGCTGGAACTCTTTTATGCCCCTATATGGTGTTCCTTGTCCAGGCTAGTCTGTGATGTCATCTCCAAATTTGGGTACTGTCTGTAGTGATGTCAGTCAGTGATGTCAGTCAGTGTGATGTCAGTTGGGCATGGTTACCATGGTGGCCACACTGTTTAGTATCAGTGATGTCAGCATGCAGTCATTCGTTAATATGACGGCGGAACAAGCACTGCACAGATAACAGGTCTTTGTACACCACGATATTCAAGGTAAGTAACGTTACACAGTAACGTTACTTACCTTGAATATCGTGGATTTACACTTCAATCCAGTTACTTTAGCCCTTCTTTTGAATCTTTTGGGGACGATGACGTTTCCAAATCCACCACTCACTTCAAACTTGATTGGATTTTGATTTGTATTTTTGGATACGGTGCTCATGACTCATGACTTTTTTATGAACTGAGTACAAAAGGACCCCGATGTAAACAAGCCATTGTACTTTTTTGTAGTTTAAATCCTATTAGTATACCTTGTATCTGAACTGTACTGTCCTGTACTTTTCCTATGCGAACTGCTAATAAAGCATACAATCAATCAAAACCTTCACTCCACTATATTTCAAGTCAAATATTGCCCTTTTGACTCCACTACATGTATAGGAATGGAAATGGCAAATTATGAATGACCCACTTCTATTTCAAATATAGTGAAAATGACAGTAATAGCATTCATTTGACTGAGCAGCTTTCACTAGAAGTCGAGTCATAATTGACCAGGAGTTACTATATCTATACTTTGGCCCGAGTACCGGGGTTGAATACTTTGTCACTGTTACATAGAACAACGCTTATTGTGAAAAGATCAATGTCATTTGGCTCGAGGCTTGTTCTATTTCTATCGATAAATGATATTCTATATACTGCAAACTGCTGCTGGACTATTGACCTCTTCAGAAAATAGCTGTACGCCACTAGCTATTCTAACGTGCAATAAAATGCAAACCACATTCTGCATGTTCACCAAACTAACATGCAATAGCGCTCGCTGGATGCAATGCAATAATATAATATACATTTTGGAATGTATTTATGATGTACTCACTGTATGTTCAGGGTATTTTGATGGATGCAAATCGTCTCTGTCGAGTGGAAACCTCATATATCCTGAACTTTTCCGGATTCAAATTCAAAAGCTTCAAAAGTGGCAGATCTACAAGCTCAAAACGTGTCGCTTCGGGCCATGTTTCGCGCTTGTGGATCTGCTACTTTTGATGCTTTTGTGTGACGTAGTATGATCAAGTATGGCGTTAATTTAAAGGAAAAAAAACACAAAAAAGTTAAAATGTAACAAAACTATTACTAATTCTGAAACTATTCGTTGTCAACTATTCTTCGTCAAATATGGAGATAAGAGGTTTCTGCACCCCATCGGCGAAATCTAACTTTTAATAATGTTGTTTAATAAAAAGCGTATCATTTTGTGATAAGCTGTTCTTGTTTTTCCACAGAGCATCTGGCACGGTGTACACAGCCATCGACATCGCTACTGGCCAAGAGGTAAAAGCCGCTGCATTTCTAGCTTGTAAATGAAACCGCACGGTAATTACGGGTTGCAATTAAACCAGCAACGGAGGAGTCCTTTTAAGACCTTTTGTTTTAGTGAAATGGAGGCTGGTAATTTGCATTTTTGGAAACATCGACTGTTGAATTTCAAGTGGTTTTGTTTGTTTTGTTTTTGAGGGTTTGGGTTTTTTCTTCCCCCAGAAGAAGGGATTAACTGCATTAACCCTGGCGTCCCTACCAGTACTTGGGCATGTCGTCATAGGCGAAGAATCTCCCCAGTAGCCGAGGCCTGCTACAGAATAGTTAATTTGTAGCCTACGAAAATAACCAATCTTCCAAGATCTCCAATCTGTATGCCTATATATGGGCGTTATCGGTCAGATGGCCAGTCCTGGACTAGCCTCCTGTCCATCAGACTGAACACTGGCCATATAAATGTCCCTTGGGACGTCGGAGACGCGCACACCGTGTCTGAAGTCGGCAGACAGACGGACGAACAGAGACTTTGTGCATTTATTGTGCAACTATTGTATAAACATAGAGTTTTAAAAATCGTCAATAGATGGCAGTGTTCACACCGACTATAAAAAATAATACAATGGTATAGATATAGTTATCTTTATAGTTATTGTGCCCAGTGGGAATGGAGCTTAAAGGACCAGTTCACCTCTGGGACAACCAGATCTTATTGTATGCTACAACTGCTAGCATGCTACAACTGGTCATATGATGCATTTCGTATCATAATGACCAGTTGTAGCATGCTGAAATACTAAAATATCTACAAACACAGATTGAACACAAAAAATAACTCAGGATTGTGTTGATCGTGTCCCAAACAACGATAAAATAAGATCTGGTTGTCCCACAGGTGAACTGGTCCTTGAATCATTTGTTGATATTGTTATACTGAGGTACTGCACTACACTGTGTCTATGCATTTGATGTATTACCTTGTGTTTAGCTTGCTTACTGTAAGTCACGCTGGATCCAAAGCAACCGCTAAATGCCTACATTGTGTGTGTGTCTCAGGTGGCGATCAAACAGATGAACCTTCAGCAGCAGCCCAAGAAAGAGCTGATCATCAATGAGATCCTGGTGATGAGGGAAAACAAAAACTCCAACATAGTCAACTACCTGGACAGGTAATAACGACTCCAATATGCAGTGGTCAATTACCGAGTCTGTTCCTTAAACATCCGGGGACAACGCTCCACGCGTCCCAGACTCTTCTCCCTTCTTGCTCCCAATCTCACTCCCCAATCTTCCTCCATAATCTAAGTATTGCCGATCCAAATAGTTTCCACGCAACAGCGACAATATGCAGCACACAACAACAACAAAAGCTTCTTTCTGGGGGGCGTGGTGGTGCTGCGCGTAATTTTTTCCATGCACTGTATATAGTGTTTTATCTCTCTCTCTCTCTCTCTCTCTGTGTAGTTACCTGGTAGGAGACGAGCTGTGGGTGGTGATGGAGTATCTGGCCGGGGGCTCTCTCACAGATGTCGTAACAGAGACCTGCATGGACGAGGGCCAGATCGCTGCGGTCTGCAGAGAGGTAAAGACGCCAAGATAGAGTTAGATGTAACATCAGCAAATATACTCTATCCCCACCTGCTGTGCAGAGGAGGAGACTGGGACTGTAGAGCTGACCCCCTTATTTACACCTTGGCATGCACACCACGCATGCAAATATCACCCTGCACTTCTTTTTTTTTTTTGCATTTGACACTTTTTGCTGCAGCCTTGGCCCGACTCGAGAAAACGGTGAGCTCATCATCGGTTTATAGCAACAGACATTCAGCTGTTTCTCTCGGCTTGTTTTCTCGACACATTTAACGAAAGCAGGTTGAGCTCGGCTGACGCAGGGGAAAATACCTGTCCTCCTCCTCCTCCTCCGCCGCGATTAGATTTGACCTAGTCTAACCTAGGGATCACTCATTAAAACCATGTCTCTGTCTTCCAGTGTCTTCAGGCGTTGGACTTCCTGCACTCCAACCAGGTGATCCACAGAGACATCAAGAGTGACAACATCCTGTTGGGGATGGACGGCTCCGTCAAGCTCAGTAAGTTACACTGCAGAGGAAACAACTCAGAGGCTTGCGTACTGTAGATGCCAAACTCCCATGTCACGGCACTGCAGACTATATTAGCTTGAATCCACCGTGGTGCATCCTCCGGCTTGCCCGGGTGCTTAGAAAAACACAGTTGCCCATTCATGGGATGGATGCCGCCTGGCGAGGGCGATCTCTGTTGCTGGACTAGCGACTGCTACAGATAGGTCGGGAGTGCCTGTTCAGTGGGGTGTAGGAGGAATAGCATTTTCCTCTGTATAGTTTGCAGGAGCAGTAACGACTAGTTTATTGAGAGAAAAATAAAGAATTAAAACAAAACTTTGATGTACTGTAATGCAGGGATCTGAAATGACTTCAGACCTTCTTTGAATTGCATATCAGTCTCGTCCTTCAGTGACGAATCGTTCAGAAGTGTTTATCTGTAAAAGACCAATGACCGTCAATTTGCACCATGTGTCATACTGAGTCAGAGATGTATGATGTACGTTCCCATGCCTTTGACTGTGATATTGAGTCACTGTGGATGTATAGTATACTACTGTACAAAGAGACAGATTACATACTACTGTATAAAGAGAAAGCTACAATAGTTTGACTGATAATAAAAATAAGAAGTAAAAACAAAAGGAGAAAATTTGTACTGTATGCCATTTTGTTGCGTTAGACAGTCATGTTGATCATGAGTGCATTCATTTTGGCAACAAATTCCAAACATTTGCAATGTACAAATGTCCTCAACTGTAAAAAGAAAAATAATGTGCTTATATACATTTTCTTGGTATATTTTCTGCACCTTCCATTGTTCATGCAGTCTGTCTCACAGTGTATGTTATTGCACAGTATATTTAGTTTATTAGAACCTCTATTACGCTTTAAATCAGCCTGCAAGTACAAGCCATGTCGTCCCGTTTGGGTAAAACTGAGCTTTGTTGTATTGAATGGCAGTGTCAAAATGGACCCCTGAGGCTTAATCTTTACACTTTCAGAGTCAATTAATATTTTAGTCAATATTTCCCCATGTACGTATCCAGTGGCCCACATAATATACAGGGACCTTCACTTAACCCTGATGTGAGTTCCTGTGAGTTGGGGACACTAAAGAAAGTGACACATCATCATCATCTCTGTCTCTTCCTGTGCACAGCGGACTTTGGCTTCTGCGCTCAGATCACCCCGGAGCAGAACAAGCGCAGCACCATGGTGGGCACGCCCTACTGGATGGCACCGGAGGTGGTGACCCGCAAGGCCTACGGGCCCAAGGTGGACATCTGGTCCCTGGGCATCATGGCCATAGAGATGGTGGAGGGAGAGCCACCCTATCTGAACGAGAACCCCCTGAGGGTAAGAGATGACACACACACACACACACACACACACACACACACACACACACACACACACACACACACACACACGTACCGTTGTGCTCGAAATTATTCAACCCCCTCTGAAAATCAGGTTAATTAGTCTAGCCACTGTTCGTTTAACTTTGAACTTGTGAATTATGCTGAAAACCATACTCAGCATTCAGTGCCTTTGCAATTGTTTTATATCCTTTTCCTTTTTTGTACAAAGTAATAATCTCTTCTCTGAACTTTTCTGAATATTCCTTACTGCTCTAATCACAGTCAACAAGTCACCAAACTTCTAGTCAGGCCAGGATGCACATCTGATGCAACTATTTAAGCCCTTGATTAGTCGATTGCACTTGATTACAGATATTTTCAGGTGTGCTTAACACATTAAACGCCCACGTGGTGCCCACGCGCCAATCTCTTTGATGTTTACGTGTGCCCACGACGCGTTCGACGCGTTGTACAGTAAACTATACTGTACTGTAGCTACTGCACTTGGCTACCGCGGTGATGAAACAAACTCCATTTCCCAACATGCAGCGCGAAATTACGTCACCCGGACGTGCTGTCTGTCTCGTTGACTTCCTGTTTAGCGGCTGCACAAAAATGCTGTTTTCTCCGGATTCTCTTCCTTTTTTCTTTTTTTTCTCAAAACAGCAGCCTCTTCTACCGGCCGTAACACAAACACTGTGGCTTAGAATTGATGAAAAACGGTCCTGACTGAAAGAAAAGATTTTCGCGAAATAAACAGGACATACTTGGATTACATTTACTCGGATTACTTTTCTCGCCAGTACTTCGAAGGTAGGTAAAATGGCGGAATGCCATGGGCACCAGCAAATTAAACGTCGAATAATTCTGGGCACCCGATGTGTTAAGAGTTGAATAATTGAAAGTGAAAGTGGCATTTGAAAGTGGCATTTAGCATTGAATTTGAGAAATACAAATACTACAAATATTACTTTTGTTGAGCTATTTACATTGTTCTTGTATGACTTATTTATTTCATTCAGTACAGTTGTGAATTTAACCAATAAACTAGATTTGAATCATTTTGAGCACAGGCTGCCGTGACACAAGTGCAGGGTTGCCACAGGATACCTTTTAATTGCAGTTTTAGTCATTGAAAAACAATCTAAAACGTCCTGCTCATATCCGTCCGTCTGTCACGCTAATACATAACATTCGTTACCTAGTGACTTCAGTTCCTCCCTCCCATTCCATCCATGAAGGCACACAAAAAGTTTTAAGTACATCATTTGTAACACACATCACATGGATCTGTGGCGCGTCGCTGATTGACTGTGGCTTTCACAGCCTTTAACACGCTGTTTAACCGAACGCTGGCTCAGTCGGGTGCTTTTCAGCGCGATTATAAATGTGCTTTAATACAAGGCATTATTGACCTGACATCAGTATAACAGTTGTAGGTGTTGTGATGATGAATAAATGATGTGGAAAATGCGTTGCAAATATTTCACATCCAATTAATTATTTGGTGATGCCTCTTTGTCACTCGGGTTGATACTTTTATCTGCAGTGAAAAACCGACCTCATTTTTACATTTTAATTATAACATCGCTTAATATAACAGTTGTACCCATATGTTTACCTGCATAAAGGCCCTGTACCTGATAGCAACCAATGGGACGCCGGAGCTGCAGAACCCAGAGAGACTGTCGTCTGTGTTCAGAGACTTTCCTGAACCGCTGTCTGGAGATGGACGTGGACCGCAGAGGATCAGCCAAGGAGCTGCTGCAGGTACATAAAGGCCTAGAATTATTGAATGCTTTAACTATTGAAAAATAGCAGATATACAAACTCAACAGCGCGGCACCGAGTGCCGCGCTGTGAGAACCACTGATTTAGAAGAAGGATTTAGAATAAACTTATAGAATCGGGTCAAAAATATTCATAGACTTCACGATTTCTCAAATAGCAGATCTACAAGCTCACAGCACACGGCCCTCGGCCGCGCTGCTGTATTTTGCTCTTTTTTTCGATAGTTAAGCTAATATTTTTAATAGTTAAAGCATTCATAATCTAAGTCGATTCAAATCTAACATGTCACCGATTGCGTTCAATGGCTTAATAAGACTAAGAATATATGAGCTATCAAAAATATTGACTAGCTTCTAAAGATGAGAGACGCGGCTGCTGAGGCTCACTGAAACTACCTGTTGCCAGCTCCCCCGTCTTGAGGGAGTTGGCGTTGTGGAGTGTGATAGGCTGACAGGAGAGTGAGATGCACACAATGTTTGGTAAACAAAACAGGTTTGTATGGATTTCTGTGCCGTACAGTGTGCGTGTACGCAGCTGCTGCTGCAGAGAAAAACTCCACACAAGAGAACGGTGAATTGGAAATGTGATGCCAGAAGGTGTGTAGTGTACCACTTTCAGGAGTTTCGCTCCCTTTTCGGTGGTGGCGCCGATTTGTGAGAATGTGCGAGACACAACAGTTGTAAAGAATAAAGGAGTATAAAGCCTCTATCAGAGTCCAGGGTGAAGAGCTATTCACTTCACTGCGGTGTAGTTTTCTAGCTATCAACCTAAAATACATAAAAAGCCTAGGGTGATAGCTAGGATACTACAACGAGGTGAAGTGAATAGCTCTTCACCCTGGACTCTGTTAGAGCCTAAGTGCACACTCGTAGCTGCCGCCTGCCAATATTTTATAGTGGACACAGAACTCTTGGAAAGAGATTGTGTCCTATACAGTAAAATATTGTCATCAGCAGCTATGAGTGCACGGTTACTGTATGTATACTCTTTATCTTTCGTGTTTACACATCGTTCTCTACTGTACCTGTGTCCATAGAGTTATAAAATATCTAAAGGGCGGACTGCCCCACCCCCAAGCTATTCATTTCTGGATCGAAGTAGCTCCCCAGGTTAGCGCTTCGCCTCACAGCTAGAGTCCTGGTTCGTTCCCCTCCGGGGATCAGCTGTGGGCACTGGGCGCGTGTCCTCGCGTATCAGCGCTCACACCCTAGGTGGTTGGCATAGGGCCTTCTGTGTGAGTTTGCATGTTCTCCCCGTGTCTCCTAGGGTTGATACCCTCACAAAAACATGCACGTAATCCTGGTCTCAATAATGCCTCCCCCTGGCCAGCCGGGGCGCCTGATGGAGGGGAAAGGAAACTGGTTGGAATAAACGTGTTCCTTCCACGCGCTACGTTCAAACCACTGTCCGGTGAAAAAAGAAACAACTTGGACTCCTCATGCATAGAAGGAAGCATGAGGTCAGTCCGTTGTCTCCCCAGGCGCGGCAGAGGGAGAGCAGAGCCCAGGATTACATAGGCAATTGGCACTGGGTGAAAAAAATGGGTTACAAAATTGTGGATACATTTTTTATTTTTTTTTTAAAGAAAGTTGCTCCCAGGTGTTTGAAGCACCCCGGAAGAACGCTCTACTTCAGCATTTGGACACCCAAATGCGGCAGTATTGAGCACCAAGCAGGCGCACTAGGATTTCAAATGATAGAAGCATGCGCAGTAGCGTTTAAAAATGGTGGAAGTGTTGCTATCCCAGATTTGCCTGTGTCCTGTTTAGTCTTTTAGCCAATCCAGTGTGTCTAGTGCATTTGCTTTCTATTTATAACAGTCAGTTTCTGTTGGTGTCTCTCTGTCACATCATCTGTTCGTGTTACTGTACTTGTCCTTGTTGCCAGAGTACTGTACCTTAAAAGCCTTGTTTTTCTGTGCCTGCTCTCTCTTGCATTCGTGTCCAACTTAACAACTCCCCTTACAGTTTCATAATGTGATAATTAGTGTTGTGCCGAGTGACCAAGACAACATCATTTTCTACAGTATAGTGAAGCAGGACACACATCCTCCTCCGCTCATCACCTCTCTCTCTCTCTCTCTCTCTCTCTCTCTCTCTCTCTCTCTCTCTCTCTCTCTCTCTCTCTCTCTCTCTCTCTCTCTCTGAAGTTCTGTGCCGCTGCTCATCTTGTCATTTCGCTGACACAAATGTCCTTCGACTTCGAAATTAAGCAGTCAAATCACGCGCGTGCGGAAAAAAAAAAAAATGTCCGGAATCCATGATGAAGTTACATTTCATCATGATAAAGTTTCAGTGACACTAAAAGGTCTTGTGATGATGAATAAATGATGTGGAAAATGCCTCGCAAATATTTCACATCACATTAATTAATTTGTTTGGTGATGTCCTCGTTCTTACAGGTCGATGCTTTTATCTGCGGTGAAAAAAATCAACCTCATTTAAAGAAATAATAAGATTGCTTTTTATGGGCTCGTTATTTGCGTTCTGTGCGTGTACAGTTTAAATTAATGCAAATTAATCACACAAAATAAATGCTGCCGGTCTGTAAGTCCCTAAAGCATTGGTTCTCAAAGTGGGGTCCCAGCAAAAATAGTTAATGTAGCGTCACATCATTTTAACCACTTTATCCATTTTACATGTCAGGTATTCAAACATTGCAGGTCTACAAGCAATCTACAATATCGATGATCTTTGAATAATTTCAAGAATTTGTTTTTAACTTCTCTTCTGGTGTCCCTAGCACAAAACATGTTCATATGGGGGGGTCCACGGCCAAATGCATATCAATTTGGGGGTCCGACCTTGACATGAAAAGGTTTGAGAGCCACTGTCTGGTGGTCTGGGTCCCAGCCTACTATGCTATGTTGGGTGATAGTGCAGCAGGCTTAAGGCCTCTCCATACTTCGACCGAAATGTTCGGTGAGTTGTGTTTTCCGACGTGCAAATTTCCGAACTCTCGTTCGGTCCAATGCTTTTCAGAAGTCCCGAGGAATATAATTTTATGGTAGAAAAGGACCTTTTGACCGAAAACGGCGGTTTCGGTCGAAGTATGGAGAGGCCCTTAGCCTGATTTCAGACTCGGCTTGAGTCTGACATTGTGCCCTGTTTGAGCGATTTCTGGATTGGAGGGACTTTGTCACTTTGTCTTTCCCTAAATCAATCACTACAGATGTAACGCACTTTTCTTGGACTACCATCAACAGCAACAAATGGACTCAGGCTAGTCCAAAACGCTGCAGCCAAAGTACTAACCCGGAAAAGGAAATACGACCATATCACAGTAATCACACCAACACTCATAGCACTTCACTGGCTACCAATACAGGCCAGAGCCGACTTCAAGGTCCTGCTCCTGACCTTCAAAGCCCTACACGGACAATCCCCATCCTATATGTCGGACCTAGTACAACCTTACATCCCAGGAAGACCACTACGGTCCCAGGACGCTGGTCAACTCACAGTAACAACACCCAATAAAGTAACCGTCGGGGGCAGAGCATTTTCACACCGTGCCCCCCACCTCTGGAATGCTCTCCCTCAAGCTGTCAGGGATGCTGACTCCCTAGACATTTTTAAATCCAAGTTAAAAACTCATCTTTTTTGCCTGCACTACGGTTTGCCATAATCTATAAACATTGCCATGACCATATCCTACTACCCCATGGTTTTTAACATTGTGTTACTCTATTCTATATGATCTTTTTGTCCTGTTTTTGTTGTTTTTCAAAATTGAATGTTTTTTGTTTTCACATTTGACTGTTTTTTATTTTCCTTGAAATTGTGTGTATGGCCCTGGCCCTGTTGTGAAGTGCACAGAGACCCCTTGGGGTGATTTTGTACTATAAATAAAAATAAACTGAAACTGAAACTGAGATCACCTTGTCTTCTGATGAAGACGCACTGATGATGATGTCGCTTGAAAAACGGGCCGCGGCGGCGCGGATTGGTTATTTGTTAAACCCACCCCCACCCCCTGCGCTTGTCATTTTGGACGTGATAAATCGCTTATGAACACAACACCAGACCAGAGAAACGGTCCACTCTGAGAGTGGGCGGGTCTATGGGCTGGAACCAGGCTATAGCAGGCTGGAACCCAGGCTACTTTAACTCTCCTACTGCCAGATTATTTATTTATTTATTGGGTCTGGTGCCATCAAAAAGCGGCTTACCTTTGCAACGTTATAGTAGATAGACAGACATTTATTTATTTATTTATTTATTTATTTTTTTATGGTGCAATAGTGCACTTTGGTCTGCCAGGCAGCAGAGGGCGGCGTCATGCGAGAATGAATGTGAATTTGCCTGTTATGTGTTGCCGTACATTCAGACCAGTCACTGGCCACAGAGCCTTAACAGCCAGAGGAAATCAACAAGGAAGTGAATTGGTCTCCGTTGATGTTAACGCATAATGGATTTTTTACACCATCACCGCGGAAAATGTGTTTACAGTAGTACACGGCGGCGCGACCCCTCATCAGCTTCAACAAGGTAAACGAACGAACGAACGCGAACGAGCGCCGTATTGGCGCGGAGGTCTCTTGAGAATTGGGGCGAACAGGAACGTCCAAAGCAGTATAAGAGTTAACAACAGAGGCATTTTAACATCAGCATTGGCCTGTGTGTACTTGGTATTTTCAGGGCGGACACATTGTGTATGGAAGCAGTCTCTCCACAATTAAAACCATAACTTGCTGAATTCTCAACTGATTTACAAGGAAATATTTACAAACCCTTTTTACAATTTCCCAACCCTTTACATTTTGTTCTTCTCAGGCACCTTAATGCAAGAGGACACAGTGGAGACAATTAAAGCCTTGTTTATTAAGGTGATGATCCAAATAGAGAATGACTGATGTTTCAATGCTTCATCATCGATGGATGCACTAGCATCGAAACGAAAGCACATTTAGCCTAGAATTATTGAATGCTTTAACCAGTGAAAAATAGCAGATATACAAGCTCACAGCGCGGCACCGAGCTTGTAGATCTGCTATTTTTGAAAAAGTCGTGAAAATGTGTGCAAAACTTGGAACTAAATATTTTGAGACGCAGGTCCGTGGTCAAATAAATATCATGTTGGGGGTCCTTCACATGAAAAAGTTTGAGAACCCCTGACATTGTAGTCTCTCAAGAACAGACTAACTGAGCTCCAGTTAGGTGAAAAGGACCTTTTCTTTGATGATGGCTGGCCAGATTGCTGAATAGAAACACAGGTTTTTCAAAAGATCTTAGAAGGACACTTAGAAAGACACTTATAGAATTCTAATTTTCACGATTAAAAAAAAAATAGCAGATCTACAAGCTCGCAGCGCGGCACTCGGTGCCGCGCTGTGAGCTTGTATATCTGCTATTTTTCAATAGTTAAAGCATAAAATAACGATACACAATAATGTGTACCCATTCTATAAAAAAAAGAGGCTTTAATTGTCCGTGCTGCTCCACCGTGTTCTCTTCCACACTTGCTGTTGTCCTGTGACGCACCAGCCTCGCCTCGTTTGGCTGAGGCGCGGCAGTAGACTCGAATGCGAGCCAGACAGTATTTCTTGCAGTGCAGTTATGGCGAGCTACCCTGCTTGATACGTTGACATGCTGGCCCAATGAGGCGTCTAGGTGTTTATGACTACAGTATGTATGGTTGACTGTGCATCGATCTGGTTCAGAGAGCCCTAAACCCTGATTTATACTTAGTTACACACGGGTGTCGCGTAGTGAAAATAGCCAATCTAACAAGCTATCAATCTGCAAGCTCTACAAAGTGTGAGGATCTATTATCTCTATTATAAGGAAGCGACCAGCATATCCCAAATATAATTGGAAGCATGGCTTCCTTGTAGAATCGTTTAGAATAGTATAGAATAGTTTGACCACCTCAACACCCACTGTGCGATCCTGGATCGCTGCCCTCCACACTCTCCTATCCAACATCTGGGTCTTAAGCTCAACAGTGTTGTTGGCGAAGCTGTTGCGCCGCAGTGCATCTACGTAGGTGGTGCACTTCTTGCCCCTCCTGGCTTTACCCTGGGTTGACTCCCATAGAGTCGATTAGTAGCAGAGGACATTAAGGACGGTATCCACTAAGACAGATGAACTGAATCATGACAGAGAACTGAGGCATGATAGATGAATTGCACTATTATTAGTTGCACTGTTTTTTGTTAGACAATGAAGTACTTTATTTGTTCTATTAGCCTTTTAGGATAGGCTCTAGGACAGTGTTTCTCAAATGGGGTACACAGGGGTACTGCAGCGGGTACGTGAAAAAAAAAAACTAGAAAATTGGAATATGCATTTTAGTGTTATGGTCCATGTTAAAACACTGACAGACTTTGTGTGAACCTGCTCATCTGTAGATTGTTAAACCAAATGACATCAATACCTTGACTAGTACAGTTATTGAAAAGAAAGTTCAATAACTATATAAATATTTGCCATTATGTTGTTTTGTTTTGAACATATTGGCATGAGAACTGGACTTTTGATATCGTTTTTTCTAAGCAAACTGCTGGGGAAGGGTTACTCGGCTTCAAAAATCAAGCGACTTTGAGTACTCAGAAAAGCGCTGTATAAATTCCAGCTCTTAGTATAAAGGGGTACTGCAGCCAAAAAAGTTTGATAGAATTCATGGTAGGATATATGTTTTTTTCCCCCCCGTCTTGTCTCTTTTTAAATGATGACCCTGGGTTCTGAGCTCCAGCATTTCCTATGCATTCTATTTGTGCAAATGGGAAAATGAAGTCTATTCTCTGATCTACAAAGTGTAACTCAGGCTTTAGTTCTTCTTAGCAGCACTGACGGTGTTCCTCCATGTCGTCTCTCTCTGTGTCTCTCTCTCACTGACGGTGTTCCTCCATGTCTTCTCTGTGTCTCTCTCTCACTGACGGTGTTCCTCCATGTCGTCTCTGTGTCTCTCTCTCTCTCTCACAGCATTCCTTCCTGAAGTTAGCCAAGCCTCTGTCCAGCCTGACGCCCCTGATTGTAGCTGCGAAGGAAGCCATTAAGAACAGCAGTCGCTAAAAGACGACACATCCAGTGTCCTTACGTACGTGAGGTCGGAACCCTACACTCCCTGATGTGTGTGTGTGTGCGTGTGTGTGTTAATTAGGGAGAGGACTGGGTGTGTGTGTGTGTGCGCGTGTGTGTGCGTGTGTGTTGGCTGTGGGGAGGCAAAAACTGTCATCCGCAGTGCAAAAAATGGGGGATTGTGCACAAAACTGGTGCACAAGGACAGATATACCCCCCCCGCTATAAAGGCCTCAGACATGAGATGGACACCAGGCCTCAGGGGGGGTCCTCAGCTACACCTGGGGGGTCCTCGGCCCCCCACGAAACCCTGCTGGAAGCATCCAGCCTCCTCGACCCACTCCTCCAGCACGCTATACTGTAACTCTACACCTTTAAGCAGTCCATCACAAGTGTGCGTGTATGTATGTGTGTGTGTGTGAGTGAGTGAGTGAATGCGTGTGCATGCGCAGAATATACGCGCACATCTCTTTGTGTCATAATAAACGCCCCCCCTTTTCAGGAGGAGGAGGAGGGCGACCGCTTCCCGAAATCTCACCCCCTCTCAGCCCGCCCGCACCCACCTCCTCCCCCCCACACCCCTTAAAAAAACTAAAAAGAGTTGAGAACTGAATCTCAATGAGAAGAAGAAGGATGCGCGCTCCTTTTCTGAGGATGGAAGGACAGGACCTGATGAGGACGAAGGAGTTACATGGACACGTTGAACTGGTTGATTCATTTAAACCTTACCTTTGTCATCCCAGCCTACACGGTACATCCTCGGTTTCCTTCTACGGTGTAAAGATCGACCAAAACCTTCTACCATGCACTCATCAACTACCAAACCTTCTACCGTGCACCCATCAAGCTACACCTGCATCTGCGGTTAACATTTGATAAAAGAGAGAGAGAGAGAGAGAGAGAGAGAGACTCTGGCTGCAACCCCTGACCTGCATGAACTTATTTAGCGACCTTTGATAAATCCTGTTAATTTAAGGGTTTAAGGGTTGACCAAATGGACCCTTTTTGGTTACATTTGTAACGCTCTTGGAGTTGCAAAATGGATAAATTAACCCGAGGATTTGGCTGTGTGTGTGTGTGTGTGTGTGTGTGTGTGTGTGTGTGTGTGTGTGTGTGTGTGTGTGTGTGTGTGTGTGTGTGTGTGTGTGTGTGTGTGTGTGTGTGTGTGTGTGTGTGTGTGTGTGTGTACATGGCGTTTTAATGGAGGGGACGGGGGATACCTTAAAATGTGTCGTGACATATGTAGTGTTAGGATAATCTATTTATTTATTGCTGACACCTAAATTGACTGTAATTACAATTTTCCAAAACGACTCTGAACCCTTGTGATTTATCTGATCAAAATGCCCCCTTTTTTCTGAGAGCAGTTTCGTCATCAAATAGACAACATTTCAACTTTTCTCCTTAAGCTACATGGTGATTATGGGCCTGGAATATTGCACGCAGGCCAACAAAATGTTTTGAAATGATGGAAATACAAACGCTTTTGAGGTGCAAATGGGCCGCATGTTATACTGTGAACGTGTTACAGATGTGGAGTCGCTGCTGTTGGTCACCTTCAAACAGCTGGATGTCCCAAAACTGCAGTGTTCCTGAAAGTGGCCTCTTAAAATGTCTGATTTGGAGTTTTCGTCACATGACCAGGGGTCATCAACATGTCCGTACATGGACAAATGTGTCCGTGGCAAATTTGAGATTACATTTTTTAGGCCTACACCATTTTAATGTTCTTATTTTTGGTCATAATACCCAATTACTGAATGTCAAAGTCTCCAGGATTTCCTCAGACTATGTATGACACTTTACTAGTGTCATTCCACTAGTACTAGTGGTTCTCAAATGTTTTATTTGCAAGGACCCCCAATAACTCTGAAGGGTCCATTTGGTTCCTTTTGAACACTCAGAGTTACAGGCCTGTTATGGTCCTTTAGGGCTAGCTCTTAATGTGTTTCTGGTAATATTATTCTCCACTCATTTTATATGTCCATGGCAAAAAATATAATCTTGACAAAAGATATCCACCACAAGCCAGCCATGGTGATGACCCCTGCTTATGACAAAAGTTTAAATGAGTTGCCTGTCTGTCTCTAAAGCTCATGCAGCACAATATTGTTTTATGTTTGCCATTTAACACTGGGGGAAATACAGTATATACTGTGAAGAAAAAAAAGATTCAACAAAGAACCTTAACATTGTAATAACTGTAAGGAATGTTAAAGAATGTTAAAATGTAATGCTGTTACCTTATGGATAACTCTTGCTCTTTGTAAACACACTGATAAGGTTTTCCACTTCCACAGGAAATGTAAAAAATGATAATAATCACAGATTATAACATGATAAGGTTGAACATGGGTGAAAGTGGCCCTTTAAGCCAGTGGTTCTCAACCTTTGGGTCTGGACCTTTTGTACCACGACAAAGAAACAAAGAACGCAAAAGACCATCGCTGCATCAAAAGTAATCAACAAACTATACTATAAAAACTGGTCAGACATTGGCCATTTGTCAAATAATATAAGAAAGTGGCAAAATGAAATTAAAATAGCTGGTCTACAAGCTCACAACGCCTCGCAACGTATTAACCAAGTCAAAATAAATGTAATGCCTCAAGTCCAAGTGCTTGTCAGGGTGGGGGTCCCCAGTTGACGGCCTGAAAAGGTTGAAATCCACTGCTTTTAAGCATCAGCTCACAGAACCAACAAGCAGCAGCCCATGATACAAGTGTGCAACACTCAGGAGTCATATTATTATTATTATTGCCTTGACAATGTTCTTATAATCCTAGAAGTAAAATGATGAATTTATATGATTATATTGGTATCTATGGCAAAACAGACATTTGGCCTGCATGTCCACAAGGACGAGTATGTACATATCATTATTATTATTAATGCCCCCCCCCCCCCCTCCCTCCCCCCAAACAACAATTTAACTGTAATAATGCTGATGTTTAGTTGCACTTCCGTGTCTCTCTGTTACTAATTCCAGTCTTATTCGGTACGGTATGTCGACCTGTGATCTTCTTGTTTGTACGTGTTTTAAATGTGTGTTAGTCGTGCGTTGCGAGTCAGTCGATTGATTTGTGTGCAGATCTGCGAGAGAATGCTATACTTCAGCCCTCCACCCCCCCCACACACACTCTATATCATCTCACCACCGCTACAAGTGGTGAATTTTGACATGTTGTTTTTGTGCCATTTCACGATTGTACGCCGCCTTCGAAGAGCTTTTTGAGGTCAGAATTCTGTTTGACGGTTGCGTGGGTTTGTCTGCCATCTCATAGAAAACAGCACCTCTCTCTCTTTCTCTCTATCGCTCTCTCTCTGTACATACGTAAGCTGTAAACTTCTCTGTGTTTGATAGCTTAGTAATGTATTTTCCATGTGGCCTCCTTGCGTGCGTGTGCCTGGGTCTTTGTGTGTGTGTGTGTGTGTGTGCGCGTGCGTGCCTGCCTGCGTGTGTGTCTGTGGCGCGTGTACACCAGCAATTCCTAACCTGTTGAGCTGGGTGCCCACTAGTGGTCATGCAGGATATTGCCGTAACTGGCATAACCCTAAGATTTCATTTATAATAAAACATTAATCGGCCAATAAACAAAATGATTTCTCGATGAAAACCTTAAGATGATTAGTTTTCATCGTGATACCAATGAATAGAAACTATTCTGTATACTTTAGGAAGTAATACGTTTGTTAGTATTCTATTTATCCAAGATTGAAACATTCAATGGTTAAACTAAACATTCTCTGAGAATGCACGCGGACAGGGCTCATCAACACATCCGTACACGGACAAATGTGTCCATGGCAAAGACTTAATTGGCCTTGTCCATGGAAAAATGTACATTGTCTTTTTTACGCACGATTATAATGTTTTTATTTGGATCATAAGACCCAATTACTGAATGTCAGTAATGACACTGATTTACTACGACTCTATGTGAGGGCCATTTGGTTCCATTTGTACACTCTCAGAGTTACAGACCTTTTATGGTCATTCAGGGCTATCACTTTATGTGTGTCTGTAAATATTATTGTCTACTAATTGTGTCTGTGGCAAAAATTTAATTCGGATAAAGATGTCCACCACAAGCCAGCATGGTGAATGACCCCTGCACCTGGCCCACACATCTGACCTCTTAAAGGAGTAGTTCACCCCCAAAATGACCTTTTTCCTTTTGATTACTGTGGCCCCTGATCCATGTTAAGGTTTTGGAACCAGCCGGTGTATGCGCGCACACGCGCGTGTGTTTAGGAGTGTTGGGGGACGGGGAGGAGGGGCTACCTCAATCTGCACTGAACTGCCGGACTTTTTACGGCGCCCCCTTGTGGCCTGAGGTGCAGGGTAGCTGCTTTAAAAAAAAAAAACATCTTGTTGTTCAAACTGTTCAGGAGTGACTTCTACACTGCAGGATGCTTGTGCATGGAAAAAACAAACATTGTATTTCATCCTCCAATAGTTTAAGATTGTTAGAATAATGTATGTATGTATGTATGTATGTTATGTAAATATGACCTTTTTTTTGTTCTGTTCTTTTTTCCCCCTTTCTTTTTTTAAAACGATTATGTATAACTTATAAAATTGCAATTATTCAGGTCGCTATATTGTATGTATCTATAAATGTTTTGCACCCTGGCAGAGGCATCGATTGGGTATGGGCAAGGTATGGCAGCTGCCATGCTACAGGGGGAAAAAAATGTACTTCTTAAAATAGATTCATCATGCCTGTTGCTAAGGTACGGCAACATGACTGGTGTCTTGAAGGCGCGCAAAGGCGCGCGTGCAAGACACCAGTCATGTTGCCGTACCTTAGCTTTGGCTGATCTGATGCCACTGCACCCCAGGGTGCAAGGGGAGGATTTACCCCTGCCACCCACCCAGCGCCACCCATACAAACCCCCCCCCCCCTGAAGAAAAAGGACCCAAGCACTCTGGACACTCTGGACCCCCCCCCCCCCCCCAAACCCACCCAGATGAAAGCCTCTCTCTGCTGGGAGTTGAACGGTACTGCAGACACATCCTCTGTTTCAGTGGAGAAGAGCTGTTTTCATCCGGCAGCAATGCTCTCTCTGTGTGCAGGCCCACACAGTCTGTCCTGACTGTGTGTGTGTGTGTGTGTGTGTGTGTGTGTGTGTGTGTGTGTGTGTGTGTGTGTGTGTGTGTGTGTGTGTGTGTGTGTGTGTGTGTGTGTGTGTGTGTGTGTGTGTGTGTGTGTGTGTGTGTGTGTGTGTGTGTGTGTGTGTGTGTGTGTGTGTGTGTGTGCGTGCACGTATGTGAGTAATGCCTAATTTGTGATCTGTCATACGATGCCGCTCACGTGCCGGGAAATAGCCGATAGCTCACTATTGCGTCCCGGACGTGAAGTCTCTCATGGAGCCATGGCATGTAGACAAAAGTATTCCAGCGCTGCAGAATCTGTAACTATATGCCTCCTGAGCGGAAGCTGTCATCTGTTTGTCGTTTCTGTTCCCGAAAATATATCTTAAAATATATTTTTGAATTTCCATTTCTGCTAAGCAGCAGCAAGCCCTAGACATGCTTTGTCTAACTTTGATTTACTGTATAGGAGGAGTTCTCCTTAACGCTTTTGGCCATTGCCCAGGAAAAAAAATGTGTTACTCCGCCGCGCCCACTACAGATCTTGTTAATAGAAAACAATCGCGATTTACGACATTATCGTGATAATCAAAATCCATTATCCTGGGCCGGAACATTCGCCAAAAAATGGCAGATCTGCAAGCTCACAACACGTCGCGTTGTGAGCTTGTAGATCGGCTATTCTTTGGCAAAGACGTTTGATAGAGAGTGAAAAACCTTTTTACCAATTAAAGAGGGTTTAAGTGGAACCGGATATGCAGCTCAGCAAATAAAAGGTGAATTGATGGAGGACGATAACACAATAAATTAAATCTCCGCGATACGATTATTGTGAGTGTATTTTATCACGACAAACGATAATATCGCTTAATATATCGTCCCATCCCTACGGTGAAGTAACAAAAAAAGAATACAGCCAGCGGTATGCGGGCAATGGCCGAGAAGTCCCATGCGTTAAGGAGAACTCCTTCTAATGCTATGGACCAGAGCTAGCGAGAGACTACACGTTGACACCTTGTGAAGCTCATAAATTGGCCATTTCTAGCGCGCAACCTTCGTCCGACAAAGCATGACTCGGGCTTAAATAAATGAAGGTGGCCTGACCTGCGATCGATGGACACTTGTCTTCGCTGCCCCCCCTTCAGAGCCCTGCGGCCCCACCCACATGCCCCTGCCCCGCCCCACCAGGCTCCGCCCCCCTCTCATGTACAGGTCTTGAACTATATGAGCACAAAGATGGATTGTGGGACAGAGAGACGGACAGACCGATGTGGCGGAGGCTCATCTTATTCTTCCTGTACATTCCTCCTTATCTTCTGAATGTGTAAAAGCTGTACATGTGGCGTGACAAGAAAAAAAGAATTCCTCTATTAATTGATTAATAATAATGTGTATCAAGAGAATGGAACAAAGACAAAAAAATCGTTCTTTTTAAATTATTATGATCAACTATTATTATTATTATTATTACTCTTATTCTTATTGTCTAGGTTTGTAAAAAGAAACCCCTGCTGATCCATCTGGCATACCTCAGCAGACCCCCCCCCCCCCCACCGCCTTCCCCCCATCTTTGGAAAAAGGACAAGACGAGCGACGGGGAACTATCGAGGTTTTGGATAAAACTATTTTTAATTGTGGTTGAAGCAATAGACTTTTTGAATCTTTGAATTGTGCATGGCTGTGTCTTGAGTGTAAAAACAAAACAAAACAAAAAAAAGATATTGCAGTTTGGGAACTGGACTGAAATAATAAAAAAACAAAAAACAAAGATAAAGAAACTGTCAGACTTTGGTGGCTTCAGCATCCTCATCATCCTCATGTTGCCATGACTACCCATTAAGACCTGGAACGCATTATTAACCGTTATTAGCCAATATTAACCATTATTAGCCATTATTTTATAATAATGAAATGGCTGATATACAAGCTGCACCAATAGCACCAAGTGCCGCGCTCTGAGCTTGTATATCTGCTATTTTTGAAAAATCATGAAAATGTGTGCAAATCTTTGAATATATATATTTGTTACTCAAATATTTGCTTCAGGGGGGTCCCTGTGGAACAACATATTTTGAGATGGTGGCAGGGACGTGCTGGGCACCTGATTCAGCCCGGGAAAAAGAGTTGGAGAGGCCCTCATTACGCGCTATAGAGAGAGATCTCTCTCTATAGCGCTGCTGCTACTCAAAGATTTGCCATTTCAGATCATGACAAGTGACAAGCCAGTGGGACAATTACATGAATTATAGGCCTTTATTTCGCTGTTGTCGGGTGGAAACCTTGTATGTCCAAAAACGTTTGTTTTGTATTTATCATTTAAAAGATTTAAACTAGTGAAAACAGCCGATCTACAAGCACACAACGCCTCGCGGTGCGAGGCGTTGTGTGCTTGTAGATCTGTTGTTTTCACTACTTTTGTGCAAATAGTTTAATTTTTACTTTTGTGCAAACAGTTTAATTTTTTCCTAATGGCCCGGCCTGGACCGGCCCGAGAATGAACCGGCCGTTCGGGAGTTGTCCCGCTTTTCCCAATGGCCAGCACGTCCCTGGATGGTGGGTCTGCGGCCAAATACATGTAATTTTGAAGGTTATTGACTAGGGATGGAGCCCTAAACAAGGGTAGCTCGATAACCCGATAACAGATTGATTACCCAGTATCAATAAGCTTTGGGTTTATCAAGCTTTTTATTGAGCATAGCGGCCCATGATGTCATGTTATCAAGACAAGAGGCAATCAAGAAATGATTACAGTTCATAATATAAAGCCATTTAACACTTATTGCACATTAATGAATGATTGTTTTTACAATATTTAATGATATTTGTCACTTTTGTCAATTACCATCTTCATAGATGGTGGTCAGCAACAAACTCAAAGTCGCAACAACTGGCCAATAAAAAAAGATTATTATCTTTTGTTCTGAATTTGTCGTCTCATACATTTCCACAAAATATTAGAAAACGCTCAATAGTGGGCTCGATAAAAGCCCGGCTCAATAAGCAGGATTGATAAGGTGCTCATTATCAATAAAAATGTATGAGCTCCATCCCTATTCTTGACATGAAAAAGTTTGAGAACCACCACAAGCGTAATTCGATAGGGTTTTTGGGTTTTAAAAACCCAAGGCCCCCCCCCCCCCTAGTGGCGAAAATAAATTTTGTTTTTAATAGGCCTAAATAGAAATATACGCCCAATGCGCCCATATCTACATAAATTCATACTAGGATATTATATGTATTTAGTAATTTCCAATATATTAGGGGTAATCATTGTAGTTTGCGCTTAAATCGCGCAAAGACAACAGACCCTTTGATCAGGGCCCCCTTGATCCGAAAACCCATGGGGAATAAGGTCTAATTTCACCACTGAGAACCACTGATTTAGAATGATTTAAAAGACATTTATAGAATTCATGGGTTGCCTTTGTAGTCCTACACCAGCCATGTTGAGGACCAACACAGGTGTTCTGATTGGCGTAGAACATTAGTTCTATGCCAATCAGACAAATTGAAACACCTGTGTTGGTCCTCAACATGGCCGTTTAGGACTACAAATGCAACCCATGAATTGGGTCAAAATATTCAAAGACTTGAACAAAGATTTTTCAAAAACCCACACACACACACACACACACACACACACACACACACACACCCAGACAACAGCACTTGGAATTGCAGGCATTACAAGTTTGACTTTGCTCCAGGGATAAAATATTGTGAAAATAGCCTACTGTAACTAAAAGAGCTTGTTGATTGTAGTTCCTCTATTTTCACGTTTGCTCCTTTCTTATACGCAATATTTGACAATTTGGTATTAAAAAGGTCTTAAGTCCTTACATTGTAACTTTAGAAAATGTGCACTCATATACACTTATACATACTGTACATGTTGGTTTATTTACAGTTGAGAAAACATTGTTGCTCATTAAGCTATAGCCTATAGATTATCTGGGGACCACAAAACATCACAAAGAAATCACACAAGAATGTAAATTCGTGTCTGTGATATTCTTTTTAAAATTCATAACAGAAATTACATTAAGCAAACACAACATTGTGTAATTGTCATGATAATACTGGAATGGAAACACAACATCACCCCAACAGCAGTCGTGTGGAAATGTGCTTGTGCATATTAATGAATAATGATACAACAACATTATATCTTCACAAGACGCTGTATATGGAATGTTGGTTTATACAGTAACTTAATACAAAATATTGATTAAAAGTAACAGGAACTGACTGTAAAAAATTGCCGCCGATACACTGCTGCTCTTAATCTGAAGAGTTGCTCGGACAGTTGTTCATTGGTGACGAGCTGCGATAAAACCATGGTTTGTAACTCTGTAGGTAACCGGAACGGAGCGCTCGCCCCAAAACACACTCACTCCCATTTTTTAGTGTATTTTTTCACGGACCGCTCGCTCCCTAACGGTTCTTGTATTTGTTTTAAGGATAGGAATACGTTTAGGTTTAGGCATTGTCTTACTGAGGTTAAGTTTTGGAATAAGGCTAGGTTTAGGCATAGTTTTTACTGAGGTTACGTTTTGGAATAAAGTTAGGTTTAGACATAGTTTTACTGAGGTTACGTTTAGGAATACCTGGTGGTGACCGCTACGAGGTCGAGCAAACATGCTTTGGGGGTGAGCGTTCTCGTATTCACTCTATACTGTAGAATAGATGTACTGTAGAAGTTGTGTCATGACCTTTACATCAGGGGTAGACCCCTTAGCTGAGAGGGAGATGAAGCAGGGACCCCGTCTACATGTTGTATAAAACTATTGCAGATTTTCATCGATTTCATAGGTAGATTCATAGACTTGTTTGACAGCACTGTTGTCAGTATATGTTGGATTTGTGTGTTTTTTCAGACATTTAATCACTTAAATTGTCGATACTTTGTAAACTTGACAAAGTTCTCCTCAGAATAGGGATGTGAGGGTTCAAGTTGTTAATCTAAAATAATTATCCAATCACACAAAGATTTGGCGCCCCCCCTGTTGAAGACCCCTACTTTACATAATAGTTGGAAACATAACTGCAACTAAAGAGTTACAACAAAACATGAAAACACAATTAATTCATTCATTCCTCAGCTCTTGTCGGGAGCGATACAGGCACTTTCTTTGTAATGGTGGTGTCACCGAATGTCACCTTAGTGTTGTAGTACAAGATATTGCATAAAGCTTATACGGAATTATCCTATTCAGTACCGATACAGTCGTATACGATGTCAAGGATGTTGCACAGCACAGTGCCACAGTATGTCAAATACAATCCCAGTGTCAGATAGTTATTCTATAACATTCTGTAACTCCACTTTTGGTCATAATATATCATACATATATCCCCTCTGCCATACCGCTGCAGTCACAGTACAACATATTCAGTACATTTAGCACAAAACATTATTAATACATTTTCTCTTTGTCATATCTCATGGATGTAAGGAATGCACTTTTTCCCTGTGCCTCTCCAAAATTCCTCCCATCGTTTGTGAGGCCAGGTGGTTTATAAATAGACGCATCAAACTTGTTGCTGTAGTGGAATAATTAACCACCATCAACCTATAGCATCTCTATTTGGGGTCAATATAGATAGATACTGTATGGGTCTTTGCTATTTGTTATACAATGAAGAATACTGTATAAAGCGACACTATATACCGTAGTTGCTGGACTATAAGCCGCACCTGAATATAAGCCGCACCAGCTAAATTTAGAACAAAAAACAAATGTTTACATAAGCCGCGCCTGACTATAAGCCGCAGGTGTCCTTCCTGCTTCCTGCTAGTGCGCCCCTGGTGGCCGTTAGCTGTAAAAATCTCGATATAAGCCACACCGTTGTATAAGCCGCAGGGTTCAAAACATGGGAAAAATGCCGCGGCTTATAGTCCGGCAATTATGGTAACTGTTTTAATTAATAAAATGTAATGTTGTCCAACATGTATCGAGCATGTTAATACGATATAACTTATACAATTATAAAATGCAGCAATTTGGACCAGGTGCCTTTTCAGAGCATGTATACCGTACTAACAGTAGATTGTTTGAGGACCCATTGTATAAGCTCACAGCGCCCCGCTGTAGATCAGCTGTTTTCCACTAATGTTACCCTCAGAATAGGGATGCTAGGGAAGTGGTTAATGTAAAAACTAATAATAATCCTATCACACAAAGATTTGGCAGCCCCCCTCCCCCTGTAGTAACTCTGAGGACCCCCCCCCCCCCCCCCCCTGTTGAAGACCCCTGCCTCAGACAGATCAGATGGCGGTGAGCTGCGTGGAGGTGACGATCCTCAGGCTGATGGTCCCGGGCATCTCCTCGGCCATCCTCTGGCCTCTCTTCCTCAGCTTCAGCTTCTGGGGGTCCGTGGTGTCCTTCACTGACCCCGCCAGCGTCACCTGGCCCATGAACTGGTCCTTCACAGCGTTGCTGTTCCACACCTTTATGGGAGGAGGAACGGCCCGGGAAACAGGGAGAGTTAGCGGAGAGGAAACGGTGGTTCTCAAACTTTTCAGGCCGTGACCCCCTTAAAATAATACTATATGAACCCTGACAAGCACTTGGAATGTAGGAGTTGAGGCATTACATTTAGTTTGACTCGGTTCCACAGATAAATATTTCTGAAAATGGATGTAAGCTAACCTAAACAACACAATGATGTAGAGTTGCGATGTTTAGGTATTATCGTATTAAAATTGCTCTTGTTATTTTATGTACAGCTGACCAGTTGAATAGAAAGAAATTGCAGGCTCTCAGGTTGCATTTATGAAAAATCAAAGAGCATTATGGTTTTTGTTCTATCGCTAGTCTGACCGCTTCAAATACTCTTAAAATAACTAATCACTGAAAATAGCCGATCTACAAGTGGTAAATCAGCTATTTGTTTTTTATTTCAGTACTTTTACCTCTACTCCACTACATCCCAGACTGATACAAATATTGTACTTTTACTACACTACATTTATTTGAAAACGTAGGTTAGTTACTGTACTTTGTAGATTTAGATTATTATTACAAAACAATACATTACCAAATTCAGCCCTATAAACATTTTTGGCCATTTGAAAATAGACAATCTACAAGCCCAGAATGTGATGCCAATACTTTTGTACTCTTACTCAAGTCAATGTTGAATTCCGGACTCTACTTGTAACAGAGTATTTCTATTTATCAGTACTGATAGTTTTGTGATTTCACTTAAGTTTCAGTTTCAGTTTTCATGTAGGTGACAGGCGGGGGCCTTCCTCCAATCATGATCAAGTGGGGGCAGGTCTTGGTGCACGTAAGGCCCGTCCCCACTCGACCATGATTGGAGGAAGGCCCCACTTTATCCTGATTGGAGGAAAACTTGTTGTCACCCAACAGTTTTTGAAACTGCTTTTCTCTCCTCACAGGAGATAAGGCTGAAGTCCAAATATGGACCAAACACTCTATACTAGTAACTAGTAGGCCTACTATCAGAACATAGACCCATTTTGTTATTATTTGAATTAAATGAAATCACTTACTATACCTTTAAGTAAAACATGAGTACGTTTTCCTCCACTGGTGTGTGGACAGTGATCTTACCTCTACGGTGATAGGCTTGCGGGGTTTCTTCCTGTAGAAGATGGCTCTGGTTGCAAACTCTGGCTCCAGGGTGTCGGGGTGGATGGTGGAGCGCACCGACTTCCCCTCGCAGTAGATGATAACGTAGGGGTCCGCACCTGCACAGCACATTTTGATCTAGCTTTAGTCTTTTGAATAAAATGTCATTTAATTTTAGTCACATGAAAAGTTTTAGTTTTAGTCTTTAATTGACTAAATATCTTAACTCAATAACTGCCGGGCGCCGCTAGGTGCCGCTAGAGTGCCAGCCATTCTCCCGTAGGCATTCACTATCACATCCGGGTCGCCAGCCTGAACTGGCTTGGCTTTTCACTCGAATGAGTGCTATGCTAGCGAGCCGGAGGAAGTTAGCTATCAGTTAGCAATCGACTATATAATTTTTTAGAAGAGCGATCTAAAGTTATTCAGCCGACAAAATAACTTGTCTGCTGGCCTCGGAACACAATCCGGAGAAAATCCGCTGTAAAGATGTGTTTTTCTATTGGAGTGGGCGGCGTGGCGCGGCCTTTTCTTCCCATTACGGGCCGTGTAAACAGAATCGCGGCCTTGTGCTATAGGATGCTAAATTAGACCGGGGCTTCGTTGATGCCTCCGATTATTTAATTCATTTTACTAAATGAACCGAAAAATGTCGGTTCTTGTAATCCTTAATACGTCTTGCTGAAACAGCGTTTTTTTGGGGGGGGCTCTAAACTTTTTTCTAAACCATTTTCAATGGAATAAATCATCGGGACAAGTAGAATGGCTCGTTGGGAAGCGGTGGAGGAGCCAGGACCACCCACGTCGCTACTAGCAGCTCAGGGTAAGCGAAATAGATTAAAAAATTAGTATTGGAATGGAAAAAAGAACCGATATTATTCGGTTTTCGCACAGAAAGAGTTAAGATTTTAGTCGACTAAATTAACAGTTGATTTTGCAGACAAAAAATAATACAAAATTTGGCAGGCCTTGATGGCTTCCTAATGCCTGATTTTACCCATGATTGCATGCTGAAAATAGCCGATCTACAAACTCACAATGCGTTGCACGTGATCTGCTATTTTCAGAGAGCAAGACAAGTTACAACTTGTAACTTGTGAGCTTGTAGATCTGCTATTTTTGGTGAATCGATTTGTGCAGGGTGAATTAAGAGCATACCAAATGCTCTCTTTACTGGTGAGTTTTATCACGTACAAAGGGTTTAAGTGGTGCTGAATTTGCAGATCTACAAAAGCTAATATGACGGAGGACAATTTCACTGTAAATTCAAATCTCTGCGATACGATTATTGTGAGCGTTTCTTTTTTTTTTTTATAACGATAACGATTATCTTCCCATCCCTAGACTCCGGTCAACTAGGTACATAGGGTTTAAGTGGTTAAAAAGGTTGAGAATCTCTGACATAGAGGATCCAATATCTGGCCCTGTTACAGATGTTGTCCAAAAATCATGCAGATCGTTACACAGTATCTCTGTAGCCATTAAACGAAACGGGTATTTACATTGATGCTCCTACATATTATCATGCAAGCACCAGTTAAAGTTACTTTCCATCCCTCATATACTGTGTGCACAGTGCACACCCCATAACCCACACACTGCACATCAGTTCGGAGCTCATATCTTTGAACGGGTAAGGGCTAGTTGAACAAATGAAATGGTTCAATGGATCATATACAGTATCTATACTGCATAATATAGATTTCAGAGTGGTTTACCTGCGTTGTCTTGCTTCTCCAGTCCCTCGGCTGCATGGATGTAGATATGAGTGACCATCTGAGGGTAACCAAGGAAGGCACTCCAGCACTTTATCCTGGGTTTATCATCTGTTAGCTCCCTGTTTGAACAGAGGAATATTTTTATTTAACATTTTTATTGCACGATTTTGTAACCCATTTTTCACCCAGTGCCAATTGCCTAAGCTGTAATCCTTGGCGCTCTGCTCTCCCTCTGCTAACCCGGGGAGAGCCCCAAACTGAGCTCATGCTTCCTTCGGTGCATGGGGGGGGGGGGGGAGCTTCCCCGGTTGGACGTAGCGGGTGGAAGGAACACTCATTCCAAACAGTTCCTTTCCCCTCCATCAGGCGCCACCGGCTGGCCAGGGGGAGGCAGTATAGCGAGAACAGAGGAATATGACTGTTAGCTCCCTGTGAGAACGGAGGAATATGTATTGTCAGCTATCAGGAGGCTCAGAAACATGGACATAATGGATGGAAACATTTCTGGATCAGATAATGAACTACGTGGTTTATAATATAGACTCCAAACTAAAGTCATCCAAAAACTGTAACAACTCTCAGCTAATCTGCACCACAGAAGACATGTTGTCTTTGTTGAAGGCTGTTACGAACAATAATAGTTTTCGCCTTGTTTACTTGGATTGAGACAACATAATGTTGCCTTTTTAGCTAACTTAAGACAGTTTAGCTGCTACAGTTTTCAAACGTTTTAACAGTTCAGAAGCTCTGAAAAGAAATCGGATGTCCCGCACCCCCGCCTCCCAACTAGGGTTGCCACCTTTCAGAAATTGAAATAAGGAACACCTCTTCCGGGCACGCGGTGCGTGCGTTCTGTGCGTTCCGTGCGCGTGGCACAGCCGCCGGCCGGCGAAGAAATGCAGTCCCAAACCCATGAAATGCATAGAATAGTTATAACTATAACACACAACATGATATAACCTATATTGTATTTTTGCTATGTTTGATTTGTTCTTTTCTTATTTAAATAAAAAATGAGAACTTCCCCATAGGGGTGCTGTAACACCTGCACCATCCCTAGTTCCCATGCTGTTCCCATGCTCCTGCACAGTGACCACTGTGCCAAAAAATCACATTCACTTTGTCTTTCAGCAGTGTGCTGTGGAGATGCGTGGAAGCAAAGAAAGTCATCACAGTTTGATTTGATCATTGCTTTAGTCAATTATGAAGGGATTTTAAAAATTAAAACGTCTCCATGTTGCTTGGGAAGACTACTTCGCAGAGAAACCGTGGCCTTTGCGATTCGCTAATCGCGGGATTTCACATCGCGATTTCGGTTTGAAAACGATTAACCATGGAGCACTAATTCTTTTCTGCTTTTAAAGCGTGCGGTGTGCATCTGCCTGGTGGAAGGAGGAAGTTCAGTGATCACTGACTGTAACTAGGTAACGGTGATTGACAGCGACATGCAGCGCATTATGCAGACAGGGGCCGGGCAGCCCGGGCAGAGAGGAGAGGAGAGGACGAGGCAGAGCGCAGAGCGCAGCGACTGCGAGCCTCTCTCTCCTTTTGCTGTCTTTTCCTGTGTTTTATTTCATTCATTATTGTTAAATGCTGTGTTGAGGTTTGTGTGACAGGCCTTTATGGGGCATTTGGTTAAATACGGAACAAACCGCGTTCCGTATTGGTTCAATACGGAACGCATCTTTTAATTGTCCAATACGGAACGATTCCGTATTATACGGTACGGGTGGCAACCACTTATGTTTCTCCTTTGCAGTCAAATAAATACTGCATGTCCTACAGGAAAACAATGCTAGGTAGCTGCATAGCAGAACTGGGAATTCAAAAATATACTGTAGTTTAAAGGTATTTTAAAATAAATGTTACAAGATCAGATGACCTTCCTGTTCTCAACATTTAGAGGGTAGAATTAGAGACTCTCTACTAGCATCAGAGCCGTTTCTGGCCCCATGGGGGCCCTAAGCACGATTATTTTTTGGGGGCCTTGGTGCGTGGTATGTGCCGCCGCCCGATAGGGCGGCGGCGAAAAATTTGGGCTGTTTGAAGGTAGAATTAGAGGAATATTAACATTAGGATTAGACTGTTGTAATGTCCAGTGGCGTAGGGTAGTTATGACAGTTACAGGGGTGTAGTGTAAGTTTAAGAGTTGTTATCTAAACAAAACAGCTTCTTTCTTAAAAATGCAAAATCCTACTGACTAATATTGGATCACTGCATGTAAGCCAATTCTTGAGTAAAAGTATGAAAGTGTTGTCATCAACATTTACTTCAAAAAGTACCAAACCAACAGTAAAAGTACAAAATGTTTGAAAATAGCAGATCTACGAGCTTGTAGATCAACTATTCTCAAATCCCAAAGTAAAACATAGGGCTAAATATAATATAATATATTAATATAATATTACAATTAATGTCTGCAAACAAAGTAACTAGTTTTCAAATTATTGTGTAGTGGTGGAGTAAAAGTACAATATTTGGATCCAAGAGATGTAGTGGAGTAGAAGTAGAAGTACGAAAAATACACAAGTAAAGTAGCTACAAATACCTAAAATTGTACTTAAGTACTTAGTTACTTTATACCACTGTCTGCAGTGCACTGTCTGTGCATACACACACACCTCACAATCTCACATTCACAATTAAGAACCAGCAGCAGCAGCAGCTGCAGCACCAACAACAAACAAACTGGACCTAAAAATACAACCAAACAAAATCACAACTGTAGTCGCTAACTGCAGCGAGTCAGACGAGACAGGCAGCAAGTGATGATGAGAAAGGTCAGATTACACAACAAACGCCAGCATGCAACAACGTGGATGAGAAACAACACACAGTGCAAGTTGAACCTTTATTTACCTGATTGCTGCTGCCGCAGTTCTGTTTGACGCTTTTTCTTCTTTTTCTTATCGTGTCCAGATGGATACACACGCTTCATTATTCAAGTGTAAAAGTTAAACGCTAAAACCTAAAACAAACAAACTGTCACGTCACAGCTGTGAGACGCTGCCTGCTGCACTGCACTCAGAAGGAGGGGCGGGTTCCCAAAGAGTGTACAAGACAAGCACAGTGTTGTGACACAGTGACAGCCAATCAGAAGACTCTCTGATCAGAGATGTCTGAATCAGGAAAGATGGCAGTAGACTGCCTGCGCTACACTCAGTGCGCTTTGCGCTGTTTCTGATCAAGGTTGGTACATTCTTGTCAGCATCGTGGGGGGCCTTTTCACGGCGGGGGCCCTACGCAGAGTGCGTAGTCTGCCTATAGGGGGCGCCGGCGCTGACTAGCATTCTGAGATTGTAGAAGAGATGATCTGGTTTGAGAGGCTAATCTATTTGTGCTCCACACATTCTTCGAGGTTAGAGAACCAAGCTAGTTTTGATAGGCCCAAGCAGTAGTAAATAATGCCCAAGGAAGTTAAGTTGATGCTGTGCAGAATGCAGATCTGTTTACTTTCCACAGGCATAAAAACAGTGTTGTGATGGGTCGAAAAAGACAGCTTCTGGCGGAGGTCCTGCCCTACACATACTGCATTAGGTTAGCTTTACCTGAAGAGTGACCGAATACTGCGGGCATCATCCTCATCCACACTGACCGCTTGCCTTGAGGATACAAAGGGGTGTTTTACAGTAAACACGACTTCCTGCACACTTAACAGCCCCAAAACAGAGGGCATTCTCATCATCGGCACCCCACACCAGGTCCAGTCATCTTTTTTCCGGACAGAATCTCACCCTCACCAGTCACCAACCTGGGTGTTAAAGTGGGCCCTCACCAGAACTTTGATTCCCACATTAAACACCAGTGCAAAACCTCATTCTTCCACCTCAGAACTACTGCTAGACTACTGCCAACGCACTTCTCATCGGGAGAAATAGCATCCAGAAACTCCAATACATTCAGAGGTTCAGGGCTGCTAGGATGGAAATACGGGGAAATCTCGCTTTTGCGAACGCGCATCATTTCGACCGGAGGGTTAGCGACTCACTCCACGGAGGTTAAGGTTAGGGTGAGGGTTAGAGTCGGGTGTCGAAAAGACGAGATGTAGTAACAGCGACACGCTCCCGGAAATACGAGCATACTTTTACACCCATCTTCCATTCACTCTATACTCTAGGGTGGATTTAGATTACAAGGTCTCCCTCCTCACCCGTCATCAGTGCATGCACAGCAAGGAACCTCCAGGAACTCCTCTCACCACACAGACCTCCACCTGCCCACACTACTACACAGACCATGCTCTGCACCATGGGGGACCGACAGGGCCTTCTGTTCAAGCTGCTCCTCGGCTGTGGAACACCCTCCCTCCCTGACCATCTCAGTCCCTTGACACATTTATAAAAGGGGCCTAAAAACCTTGCACTGGTCCGATGCCTCAGTGTGTTAAACTGTCTTTTTTTGAGCGGTGGTAAACCGCTCCATAGAGTGGCTGTGCGTGTGTCTGTAGCCTTTTTCCTCAGCGTTTTGCCATAGTAAAACGTGTGTGTGTAGCATAGCCTGTACATCCTAGACTTAAATCCTAGTCTGAAGACGTTATGCAAGCACGACCACTTCACATTGGGTGTGATTTTTTAAATATTTTTGAAGCGGTGAAAACCGCTTCCGACCAGTGAGTGGCTTTGTGTGTATCACGCCCATATATGGTCATTTTAGTCCAGAATGAACAGGCTTTTTCAAAAACAGAATGTCCGTTTAATTACCATATATGGTGATCTCAGTCCAGAATGAACAGGGTTTTTCAAAAACACAATGTATGTCACCTCATGTCCATATATGGTCACTCCAGGCCAGAATGAACAGGTTTGTCCTGTCCCGTACGTGCAAAATATCAGTCCAGAATGAATAGGCTTTTTCAAAAAGCAAAATGTGTGTCCCATGTCCATATATGGTCATTTCAGTTCAGAATGAATAGGCTTTATCTGTCCTGTACGTCCAGAATATGTGTGCGGTGTCCCTCCCGGTCAGATGAATGGATACTTTGAGGATTGGTCAAGCTTCACATGATAATTTGGCCTTCTTGTCTGCATTAAGGCAGACAAGAGTAAATACATTGAAAATCTAGCAGAAGTTGAAAAATGTAGTAGGCCACAAAGATAACAGAAACTGAAATAATTATAGAGGGATGCAGTTGACAAACAACTAAGAGACCAGCAAGCAGGACTTTTTATATATTTTTTAAAAACCTATTATACCGGCTGTCATACCGTCTCTCCAGACAATTCTATACTAAGATTCACCGCTTCACTTCGAACCGAGGTTTGATTTTTTTAATTACTGTATAGTTGGGGGAGGGGGAATCTCATTTTGTAAAATTTGTATTTCCTTTTTTTTAGATTTGTTTTAAACATAGTGTGTTAGAAATTAAATGCATTATTATTATTACTTGCGCAAGCAGAGCGCGCAAGTACTGTAATCGGCTGGGTATGTACATACTGTACAGGTGACTGGGGAATTTGAAGACCGTAGCCCTGAAACGGCTGGGATTCTTGGAATGTGTATGTATGTACGTAGGTGTCCCCCTGCAGGCAATGAGGGACCAGCATTCCTGGTGATGATGTCAGTAGAGTTTGGTATATAAGAGCGCTCTTGGTAATGTCTTCATTAACGGGCGAAGACATTAGGGACATGAGGCCAGCAGCGCACACCTTGTGAGTCGTGGCGTGCTCTGCTTGCGCACAAGTAGGCCATGTGTGGCCTGCTTGAGTCGCAAGTTGGCACCTAGACAGAGTGCAGTTCTATTTATTATTGTGAGCTCGCTGAAAGCGAGAACACTATGTTATCTTCATTATTGCCAGACCCATGAAATGGGTAGGCCTACATAAGCAAATGTCGGTCTGTCCGGGTTTTCTATATAAAGGGTATATATGATGATGACATGATGATGACATGCCTACAAAAGGCATGATGTCATAAATGATGATGACAGACAGGGGGTTGGCAGAACCGGGGTCTGGCACAACCAGGTTGACCTGGTCTAGTTTATCTATCAAGTTCTCTTCAAAAATGACGTAGCCTATTACATCAAGTTCTCCTCGACAGTACAAAGGCAGGGCTCTTAGCCAATGAGGTTCAGCCAAAGGGTAGATCTATCAGTCAAGTTCTCCTCGACATACAAAGGCAGGGCCCTTATCCAATGAAGTGCAGCTAATGGGTAGATCTTTATGCCTATACATGGTGTTACATGCGAGCCTACACTGTTTCGTAGGAACAGTATTTCTAGTTGTGGCCTCGCCTGAAAGGCGAGACAAGTATGTTATCTTCATTATGTATATAGCGAGTTCCGTCGCAGACAGTACAAAGGCAGGGCCCTTAACCAATGAGGTGCGGAAGATCTGGGAGTGATGTTAGCTGGAGTATTGGGTGAGCTTCACATGACAGTTAGCACGCTGCAGAATATAGTCACGAGCGAGCCCACACTGTTTCGTAGGAACAGTATTTTATTAATATTGTTGTTGTTTATTGAAAAGACCCCAGTACCTGCAGCCAGAGTCGACGTCAGTGAAGACGCGCAGCATGAATTCCCCCAGGGTCTGTGGTTGGAAGGTGCTGGGGATGATGACGTAGCGGCCCTTGGGCAGATTGCACCTCTTGAAGACGGTGCGAGCGTTGATGTACATAGACGTCTCCACCGTCTGCTGCGTCAGGATGTCGTGCATGCGGTACTTCCTGTTCAGCTCCACCTGGAAAACCCACGAGAACAAGGAAATCAGTTAAAGACATTGGGCCGTGATTTATTTCCCCTCTACAACATAATCATCAGGTATTATTTATTATTCTACCACTTTTTCTAGTCACATGTTCAAATACTGGATTCTGATTGGTTTAAAACAGTGGTAAATAGGCCAACAACCTTGAGTTGGCTCATGGACCCCGCCAACTGAAACAATTAATGATTGTAAGTGTAACTAAAGATCCTTGCAAGATACAACTGTGTTTTCTTTCATTTATATGGAAAAGGTGGTAGAAAAGCAATTTACCATTCAAGGTTGTGGGTTGTTGGCTGATTTACCACTGTTTCAGGTTTCAACCCTGAAACAGTGGTAAATCAGCCAACAACTCACCCCCTCTCATGGTAAATGGCTTACTTCTTCACACAACAGTGCTGTTGTGTGGTAAAGGGGGAGGGGATTATATTATGATGTCATTATATCAGTGTATTTCAACCACAGACATAAAAAGGTAGACACCTCTTCCGGCTCTCTGGTACCCGTCTCGCATTGATAGGCATTTTTGATTGACAGGCTTGGAATTCTTCCGCATGCCGGTGTGCGTAGCAGACACGGAAGGTCGGTAGGCAAATCAGACGCAGGTGGGGGCGGGTCTTTTCGTACGCAGCTCTTAAAAACAGCTGCGTCGCGCAACAGCTGGGACGCGTTGTGATTGGCCTGTCGTTTTTTTTGAGTGGCAGCCTGCCCTCGACTTTTCCGCTTTTCTGCCTATCAAGTTGGACGGGTTGCTCCAATCAACTGCAGCGGTGGACGAGGTATCTAGCTTTTTATATCTGTGATTTCAACTGGCCCTCAGAGGCTTTCAGCCTTCAGGAAGTAACCAAAAATACATAATACATATTTGCATATTATAACCACACCTGGGGGTCTATTAGTGTAACGTTAACTCCATAGACAGATAGAAAAATACAAAACAATGGCACCACCTCTTTAAAACTTTTCATCAATTTCATGGATGGCTTCATACTTGTTTGACAGCCTCTATCATCAGTGGTTAGTGTAAATTATTGTATTTTGTTCTATTAATACATCTTCTATTAATATGTTGGATTCATGTTAATGAGTATTTCAGAAATGTAACCACTTAAACCCTCTATACTTATAGTAAACTTGACCTTTAAAGGAGTAGCTCACCCCCAAAATGACTTTTTTTTCTGTTGATTACTCATGCCATGGAGAGTAGATTTCAATAATATTATTTGCTTTTTGTCACATTCCTAAGACAAAAATTTGATTCGAGTAAATTTACCCCTATTGATTCCGGATCCGGAACGAATGGGGGTACATTTATTGTTATCACATTTTTGTCTTAGGAATGCGACAAAAAACTAAAAATATTATTGAACTCTAGTCTCCATGACGTGACTAATCAATAGAAAAAAAGTCATTTTAGGGGTGAACTACTCCTTTAACTAATTTAATGTCTGCCCCACAAATGGTTGCATTTGTACACCGATGTCTTTTAGATGTGATTTCTGGTTGTGTCAACAACAGCAGTGAAATACTACTGACTCACTGTTCTGTTTGGTGCAGACACAGATGAATTCTTCTGCCACCCTGTGGTGGATATTGGTACAACAATTGTATGGCGTGCAATGCATTCCCTCAGGAGACAAAAGTTCACAGTGTGGACCTTTAGTTGCAGACAAATAGTGCACACCCACAGTAAAGAGAGTCTTTATGACACTCAATAGTTCAATTAACACTGAGGATTTTACCGTTGTTGAGAGAGTTACTGAATATGGAATTGGAATCGGGCTTTGTTGTGGAAAGTAACTAATCATTTAAATACCATATAAACAATCTTTGCCAGCAAACTGTGGTGGAAAGACATTTCTCTACAGAAATGGAAACAGCTTCCCTAGACGGAAAAAAAATCCCCTTTCCTCCAGGAACAAGATTTGTTGAAGTAGTTCAGCGTAGTTCATGCTGCTGCTTCTACTCTTAATCCCCTACACCAGGGTTTCTTAAAGTGGGTGCCATGTCAGACCCGCTATACTTAAAAAGCTGACCTAAGTTGCACTGTACTTGGTGCGTTCTTTTTTCAACCACACCAAATATTGTACCCCCAAAAAATTGGTTGTAGATCATAGCTATTTTTTGGCCCAGAATATATAGCATCAGCGGATGCAATCTCCCCCCAATCCAAGCCCTGTACAACGAATGCTGTGTCAAAAAAGACCAGGGAATCATCAAAGATCTACATCATCCCAACCCAACCACACTCTGTTCAAGATGTTGCCGCATGGAAAAGGACTACGCAGTCTCAAAGCTACTAGCAACAGACTGCAAAAAAGCTTCTTTCCACAAACAATCAGGCACATGAACAAACTGTCAAAGACGAGAACGGTCCAGGGCAAAAATAATTGCTAACCCGAGATGTGTTGTTTTTTGTTGTTCTGCTGTTATTTTATATATACCACTGCATTATCTGAAAGAAAGCCAAACAAAAATACATTTTACACTTATGTACCTGTACAAAAGACATAACAATAAAGTACAACCTTGAACCTTGAACCTTGAATAGGGATGCTGGGGTTCAAGTTGTTAAATGTCATTACAGTATATAAATATTTTCAACCTGTCTAAACAAATGGCCTATACTCTTCTAGTTCTCGCTTGTGAAACATTGTACTATCTTAGGGGGAATAAACTACATGTAGACTCATTGCCGTAATATGAGGTAAGATGAGGTAAAAATCTACTCGTCCTGGGACCCAGACACTTCACCCTCCTGGCCCCCAAACTGTAGAATAAACTCCCTGTCGCACTTACAGTAGAACAACAGACTCACTCCCTAGCTTCCGCCGTGGCCTGAAGACTAACCTATTCAGACTTCACCTATAGGCCCATAGCACTTACCGTAGCACTCACCTTCCCCCAATGACCATACATGAAAGCTTGATAACTTTTTTATTTTTAGGTTTTTATATAAAGCTTTTTATTGATTTGGTGCTCTGTCTACCTACGTTATTTTTTCTAGATTGATATTTCTATGTATTTGATGTATTAGCTTGCTTATTGTTTTGATGTATTTACCTTACTTATTGTAAGTCGCTCTGGATTAAGAGCGTATGCTAAATGCCTAAATTGTAAATTGTAAGACGATTACCAAAACAATGTAATTCAGATGTTGTGGGTGGAAAAATGTTGTTTAGAGGGATGCCCTGCAGCCAAAGAAACGATAATTGTATTCACCATTGTAGATTCCTGCATGATAAGCTGCCTCTGTGTAATAAACATTGGTATATCGGTCTGTTTTAATGACATTGTTGGAACTCTTCCAACTAACATCGCGATCATGCTGGATGTGAACTTTGGACTCCATCATGGAATGACTGCCTTTCATGTTTATGGTTCCCCCAAGAACGCTCTGAATTTGGAAAAGACATTCTATTTAATTTAGTGCCCAACCTTCTTGGAACGACCTTTATAACCCACGCTAAAACAATCTACTAACCTATGGGACAATATAAAACCACAGCCACAAAATTCTCTGCCTCAATATGTAACCGATTAAAATTATTTTTGAGCTGTGTATGTTATATCTAATGTAATCTCAGCATCACTGAAGAGCTGTTCAAAATGAATAAAGGCAGGCACTCGGGTGGCACAGCGGTAAAGTCACTGCCCACCACCACGGAGGTCGTGGGTTTGAATCCATCCACCGTGGAGCATGTTGGGCATCTATACGAACACAATTGGCCTGTGTTTGGGGAGGGAAGGGTGATATTGGTCACTGTACATGCTCCTACGGGCTGACAGGGGTGCCTGTCAGCAGGGAGTGTTGGGCAGGAGGAGTATGACGAATTAGTTTCTACGTCCTCCCGGTGGGGGCTCCTCACTGGTGATTCAGTATAGGATACAACAGCAGTGACAACACAGAAATGTGTGTGGGGAGGAATCAATTGGAATAACGACTGAATTGGGGAGAAAACTAATGTAAGTCTATGTACTATATCTACTGTCTATGTATGTATTGTATTCCTTTAATGTCAACCACCACCAATACTTTTGGTGTTGAATCAACATATTCCACACACGGCCTCACCTGACACCTCTGGTGTCTACAGCAGTTGGACAGTATAAATAAGGGCGTGTTTTGCTCAGTGCAGAGAGATAACACAATGAGTAATTGTTGCGACACAGTTTCATGCTGTGACTCACTGTGAGGATGAGCTTATTTTAATGAGGAACATAGAGTGCACTGGTGTCTTCTAAAAGAGGAAATTATAGCAGAGTTCTAGAGAGAGCAGTGGTTCTGAACGGGAAAGTTCTATGTAAGGAAATGTTAGATTTAATAGGAGACAAAACCCTCTTTGGTTATTTCAATATCGTCTCTGTCGGGTAGAACCCCAAAAGTGTTACTTTTCAGGATTCAAATTCCAAATGTAGCTAAAATAGCAGATCTACAAGCTCAAAAGACAATCTCAATGTTTTGCTACTTTTGTTAATTTACGGGAAAAAGTAACTAACAGAAAATATAGATATTATGGAGATAGGAGGTTTCTGCTCGACAGCAACAATGCCTTTTCCGCACACATGCATGCATTTTGAGCATGTTGTAGATCTACTATTTTTGCTACTTTTAAAGTAAGGCATTAATATGCGAATGCATAAAGTGAATGGCAAATCGAGTGGCAAATCGAGTGGCTATAGTGAGTTTAACATTGTTTAGGACTTTTCTGTTTGGATATGGGCTGTCAAGGCCAGAAAGTAGTTTTTCGCCACTCAGTAGGCGTTCCCGCATAACTTCCGGGTATGATGATGATGTCACGTGCATACCCGATCTATTCCCCCCTTTGTTTTTTATTATTCTACTGTTCTTGGTTTACCTATGATCCTATAGATTACTATTTCTATGCATTTGATGTATTACTATTTGTGTTGTCCTGGCTTATTGTAAGTCGTTGTAGATTAAGAGCGTCTGCTAAATGCCTAAATTGTAATAAGAGGTTTCTGCACGACGACAACAACAACAATAGGCCTGTGCTTTTTCCCCCCACACGCATTGACACATGGCCCCGCAGTCCCCATGGTCATCTCGTCTTACGTGACTTGGCCGTGCCTCTGTCAGCTCCGTCCGTACAGACAGCACCGTCACCTCTGTCAGCGAGTGCAGACAGCCCTGATAAGAGCGTCTGTCTGGGGCGTGTTGTGTGAATTTAGCCAGGTCTCCCATCACATAGTAAATCCAGACCACTTGAAATGCCGAGGTCTGGCTTTTGTGTCACATACAAGTTATTTAAAGGGATATATATAATTTTATATACAGCAGCATCGCCATGAAAATGAAATACGGAAAGTGAAATATGAAATTACAGGCATGAGTTGAGTGAGCAATTTCCACTCAAAGAAAGTCAGGCTTTGTGTTTGACCTCAGAGCGCCGTTGGCTGAAGTTACAGTGCAGTATGTGTCTTTAATCATGATTAAACGTGGTGTTGAAACAGCCCTTTTTTGTTCCCCGATTATGATCCTGTTATTATGTAATGTCTGCGTGATCGTTATAAACAACCCAACGACTGACTGGTCAAACAAACGTTGTTTGCTCAAGAAATGAGCAGAAACGTGAAACGTGGGCCAAATTATTTTAAGACGATCGAGGAGCAAAACATGAAGCGTGAAAAAGAAAGACAGCTCTAAACCCCCCAAAAAATAAGGGAACCTTGGACTGACGCCTCATAGCTCAGAGGAACGGCCATTCCTGTCCTCTGACCCTCATCATCAATCCCCCTTCATTCCAGGTTTCATAACGTCTCTCTGTGTTGCTGGTTTTGTAACTGAAGAGGTGTCTAATAGTGGCCTCTAATGGTGTTTGTCTGTTAGCAGGATATCTCCACAACTTTTGGATGTGAATTGAAACGTCTTGGAATGTCTGGTGGAATAACTGATTCCATGTTCACACTGATTGGGAAAGGAGGCGGGGTCTGGTCTGGTGGTGGACATGGTTTCTCATGAAAAGATGTGTAACATCATGAAACTCGCATAATAAGTAACTCATGATTCACGTATAAGACAATGGCCGTTTCTCAATAACTGTTGTTCTTGTCTGTACATGCCTTGTGTTCCCATGGACTTGTGAAATGTCATCAGTCTCCACTCGCCACCCATGTACTGTACATGTACTGTCCCAAGTCAACGCTTTGCATGTAGCCAAGAACACTTGGCTGAAGATACAGTGAGAGTAGCCCTGATACAAAATAGGGTTTGAACTTTCTCCCTTTTTGGTCCGTACATCTACATAAACCTTTTGATTTCAAATGTAAAGTGCTTACCCAATGGCCACGAATATGGCCAATTGGCCATTCAGAAGTACCAATATATTCCATATTGTTCAATAAAAAGCATTTTAATCCGACCAGTCTACAGTAGATGCAGGCCTACAGACCAAAAAGGGAGAAAGTGCAAACTATTTTGAAAATCATACACGACCGAGCTACAACTGCTCGGATCTTAGAGTACAACTGCTAAAATAGCAAAATACAACTGCAAAATCAATCTACAAGTGCACAACCTCAGAACCGTGTTCTCACAAATAAGTCACATATCTACCTTCATACCGTCTTGTCATCCAAGGCTACGGTGAGATGTGACTTGGTGTGACTTTGGACAGCCAAATATACCAAAAATGCATTTTCCACAAACCAGCTACAAAAAGCTCTAGCAAACTTGAGAGAACGTTAATTCTCTCCGAGTTAGTTTGAAGTTTAAAGAGGACACTCTTCACAGGGACACAAGGAGGGCCGTTCTTTATGTCCTTGGTATTGAGACACAGAAACGGCTCATGAATCTTTGTGTGCCTCTCGGACATACCGTGTGAAACAGAGTTAGCGAGCCCTACATTATTGCTGCTATCAAACAACATTGGGTGCTGCAGTCTGAGCTCATTCCAAAGCCAATGAACAATATTGCTGAGCAATTTCTGCCTCCAAAACTCCCCATGAAACGGACAGATTTGTTATCTGGTAGATTATGTAGCAGTGTGGCTCAGAGCCTATCGTGTTAAAAGTGTCATAGTTCATTACCTTCAGAACAGAGAAGCCAACGGTGAGGTTTTCTCCCTGGCCGATCTGTCTGTGGATCTTCATGTCTCTCTGCTGTAAGGAGATGAGGACCTCGTCCACGTCCTTCGTCACGTCAAACAGGTACTGGAACACAAGGAGGGACCAACAAAATGTCTTTAGAGCAGAAGTGGATTCAGTACACCATTACATCTGTGGATGTCCTCTGTGTCAGGGTTTCTCAAAGTGGGTTCCGTGGCACCCTAGGGGTGAAGTCCAGGGGTGCCGCAGAATACTTTCATAATATTTAGAATTTATAACTTCAGTATACTTAGCAAAACGGAAAAAACTGACCTGACTTTGTGCATTCTTGTTTGATCTAAATCAAATCTCTTCACCAAAAATTGCAGATACAAGCTCAGAACTTAATTGTCCCAACCAGCTTTAGTCGGGGGCGTTAGGGAGATGACATGGTAATTTTGTGCTAATTAGTCTAAAAGCGCAGACTTTTGCACAGATGTAGCCCAGGGTATGCTCTAATGATTTAGCTAGGGCGCCCGAGTCGGCGACCTTCGGGGTCGCCACAAGCGGCCAAATCAACTTGGGCTCCCATTGACTTTCTATACAGGAGGAAAATACCCAGAAAAACACTTTTTTTCTGGGTATTTAAGTAGGATGTGAGGGGTCTAACTAGGGGTTTGTCATGATGCTGAATCCATTGCAAGCATTTGTTTTGCACAAAAAACCTTCCTTGGGCTACAAATGGCTCAAGAAAACGATGGTTTAGTGATGAAAAGTGATGAGACATCACTTTTCAGAGTTTTGTGGGTGTTTTCAGGAGCTGTGGTGACCCCGAAGGTCGCCGACTCAGGCACCCTAGCTAAATCATTAGAGCATGCCCTGAGCTACATCTGTGCAAAATGTTGCACTTTTAGACTGATTAGCACGAGAAAAAAAAACCCTATTGGCCTCCGACTAACATGAATGCTCACCCATACATGCATCGGTTTCTGAGGCCATTTCTAGCCCAAGGAAGGTTTTTTGTGCAAAACAAATGCTTGCAATGGATTTAGCACCATGACAAACCCCTAGTTAGACCCCTCAGATCCTACTTAAAGTTTTTCTTGGTATTTTCCTTCTGTATAGAAAGTCAACTCGGGCGCCCTAGCTAAATCATTAGAGCATGCATGCCCTGGGCTACATCTGTGGAAAATCTTGCACTTTTAGACTGATTAGCGCGACATATCCCTAACGCCCCCGACTACTTATAGATCTGCTATGTTTGGTGAATGTTCCACCCAGAATAGAGATGCTGGGGTTCAAGTGGTTAAACAATCTGTCCTAATCTCTCAAGTTCACCTCGATCGTGATTCGTGACATACTGTATCTTAGGGGGAAAGATTTACATATTTATGTAGCGTAATATGACATAAATGTAAGGTGATATAAAGTAACAATATAATTCAGGGATGTCGTGGATGAAAAAGTTATTTACAGGGGTGACCTGAGACAAAACAAACAAACAAATGAATTTAGAACCACTGCTATATTTCACAGCCCGATACTCAGCCCTTAAAACTGAAGAAATGTATTTCTTCAGTTTTTTGGACTCCGATTCAACCTGTGTTGTTGATTGTATTTTCCTTTCACCTGTGTTTGGTAAGCTCTCTGTCTACTTATAAACCATGTCAGAGTGAGTTAGTGTCGGCCTCACGTCTTCAAAGAAACATGTTTCATGTCCTGTGAGGGATATACTTATGTTTATAGCAACCACAGGGAACAGTTACTGTGAAAACCTGCAACAATTGTGTCACACGTTACTCTTGCCTGTAATGCTTGCCTGTAACACCACACACACACACACACACACACAATCTGTCTCTTTTGCGCTGCTCCACACTGATTGCACTCAGCTGCGACCCCTACAAACACACACACACACACCCACACACACACACAATTTGTCTCATTTGCCCTGCTCTACACTGATTGCACTCAGCTGCGAACATTTCTGCAGTTTATTTCCATGATTCAGAGAGACCCGACCATTGATTATTTAAAACTCCTTAATAGTGTGTGCCTTTGCCTTTCATGTGCCCTGGTCTCACTGCAGCCGTGCACTGTATCACTGATTGACAAGGCATGCAGCTAGTCTCTGTGTATGTGTGTGTGTAGTGTACATTGCCAGATTTACACTATTTTTTTAAGACTGTTGTTTCCCCGCACCCTGCGGTCGCTTCTCGCCCTTAAGGCGACTTACTTGTTATTTATCTGCGCCAGTTGTCCTGCTTTTGGTTCCTACTCGACACCCTTTTGACACTCTACACAGCAGTGCTCTTCTCAATATATCAGGAATGACCTTTTTCACAGCAACCATATTGACATGAAATGCTCGGGTGTTCATGAAGATTCCATTTTAGTGTAGCAGAGCCAGGAGTCTTAACAGGGAGCCAACATGTAGCCTACAATAGCAGCAACCCTGACTCTGACCTGAATGGAATGAACCTTCATTAGTAGCTTGATTGGTAACACTTGTGTTTACCCTGCTATTTATTTCATGTCAGCGCGGCTGCCAGGAAAAAAGTCTAATTGCACGGTTCAGTGCTCTCAGTGACGTGCGTTTCCCTTTCACACGTTTCAAATGGGTAACAGTGTACTGTAGCATCAGCTTAGCTGGTTGGTTCTACACTTGAGATGCTGCAATTAATTTTAATGTCTTTGCTGTAAAAGAACTGACAGCGATGACCAGATTCAGAATATGAGTCACTGTACTGTGTGTCTTGGTGTAGCAAGCAGTCTCATAGTCATAACACACCGACACCGCTATCAGATGACATGTCTAACATCCGGTCCTCTGTCCAGTACGGGTAACAACATGGCTTGATACACTACTACTATCGCTTGTAAAATTAAATACACCTCTGCTAGAATCAGTGCATGCTTCCTGACTCTCAGTCCTAGCTGTCTAGACGGTGTCACTAGCCACTTAATTGGCTAGAATTACAAGGCGAACAGGGTGACCATCTCAGGTCACCGATGGCACAGGCCTTTTGGGGTACATGATCAGTTACAGTAGCCGTTTTCTAAGGCTGGCATAATCACCCAGTGCCAGAAAGGGAAATAATCCACCCTCTCTTTTACGTTGCTTATACTGCCCTACAAAGTCAAAGTGCATAACTGAGCCAAATGAGATATCGGCATTCAAGTGATAATACACTGACTGTATATCTGTTCTTGAGATAATTGTTTACCCCCCAAAATCACGAAGGCTAATTTGACGGATCCGTGCGGGGATCACCAGGGATCGGAATGGACCCTTTACGGGTGTGTAACTCTGAGTGTAAAAATGGAACCAGCATGGTAGTGAAGCTTTAGAATTAGTTTATGCAGGGCACAAGAATGTACGTCTGATTCAAGCTTACAGTATATGTCATTATGTCAATGTATTGCTATTGTACTGCTATATATAAAGTCCCCTGATTTTGCATAGTAAGCTGCCTGAATAAAAATCTCCGAACACAGAGCCCTTTAACGCCAAGTTTAACTGTATTCCGCTTAAGCGATAAATGTAATCTACTTTGACGTGAGTGTCCCTGACTAAACTAAGGATTTTGCAGTGTAGATGGTACCCCATACCAGAGACAAACAAAACTGAATCAAATGCGGGGTCTGTGGCCTAAATTTATAACAAACACATGGGAACATTACCATTCTACTGCTCTGCCACCAAACCTTGGAATGCCCCGAAAAAAGATGTAAATCACTGGTTTCGTTTAAAGCTGGATTGAAAAATCTGCAGACCACAAGGGGAGGTATTTAAGCCAATTCCCATCACTCACTGCTGCCATTTCCCTTTTTCTCCTTTGTACATATACGTAGGCCTAATAGTGTTTTGTATTTGTTGCTGACATGTGTTATTATGGGCAGCAATGGCTCAGGAGGTAGAGTGGCTGTTTGGAACCCGGAAGGTTCCCAGTTTGATCCCAGGCTCCCCCGGAATACATTTCTGTCTAATTGCGACCGTCAGGTCACAGTTACTATCAAAACCTCCACCGGCTGTCTGTCAGTCACACGTCCCACTTTTGCCGTACACATCTCTGCCACCGTTGCCCCTATCCATGCCAAACTTTGCACACACACTCCTTGGCTGCCAAACTACAACCTCCACCCCTCATTTCTCACATGGCCCTCTTCTAGCGCCACCATGAGGCCGATTCTTTCAAAACACATTTTTGCACACTGCTCCTACAGATTTTGCTCTAAAATCACGCAAAGCGGTACACAGTATCTCTAAAGTCATGTCATCAACATGGATCTGTCCCATTTCCCATATTCCCTCCTGATTGGCTACCATTGCCTTCTAAAGTTTGTGTATACCGTATATGCAACCTGACGGTCGCTTATCTCCCGATTTAGGGAGTCTTACTGGTAAAGTATTCAATCAATCAATACCTGTGGGTTCTGCAGGAAGGTCTGCTTGTGGTTGGCACAGCCCCCACAGCGGTTCAGCAGCGGCTCGGCGTGCTTGGTCCAACTGCCAAAGTGCACCACCTCGTTCCACGTCTTGTGGATGCTGATGAGAGCCGTGTTGATGAGGCGGCAAATGTCCGTGTCCGTGAAGTTCTTGCACCAGTCTGTAAACGACATCCTGGAGGAGGGGGACACACAGAGGGATGCAAACATCTGTCATATAACAACACTATGACGGAGAGAGGACATTGTCCATCTGAGAGATTTGACTTATTTGCAAGAGAAATGTATGTTCTTTTTGTTAATATAGAAAGTATTGTAATGTGTTTAAAGGGGTAGTTCACACAAATAATTGCTTATTTTCTATCAATTACACACCCCATGAATCCTTTGAATTCATGAAGATTTATTTGTTTTTGTCGAATTACAATGCCAATAATTTTTTGACTCATTGAGTCATGAAATGTGACAAAAAAGAAATCAAGGCTTCTTGAAGAGTGTAATTGATAGAAATAAGTACTTTTTGGGGTGATATCTCTTTACATAATGGAGATCTGCAATGTCTTATGTCTTCCTCTTCCTGTTATTTTAGTTTTAATTGCAATTTAAGATAATGTGTGGACATTTTACAACAAGCATTGGGGGAAAAAAAGATATACAAGCTCACAACGCAATGCAATGTGACACGTAGGTACGGAATGTAGCCTACTGTAGGTTTTAAGTGGTTAAAACGTGTTAGTCAATGTTGGCATTTCCCTACATGTGTGCATGACACCAACAGTTCTCTAAGAGTGTGAAAAGGATATACTGTGTCCTGTATGAATTGTACTACATGTAACATTACACTGTAAATAAATACTGTAAGTACAATTAAAGTGTCTCACCAGAACTCTCCGTCGTCCTCCACTGTGATGCCAAGGTTTGCTCTCTCTGCCTCGCCCACCTTGGACCACTCCTCAGAGCTGGAGTGGAGGAACAGACAGTGAAAAGGCAGCAGAAATTGAGATGAAAGGAATTTTCCGTCCGCCCGGCCAGCCCTTTTGTTCCAAACATTCCTCAGTACATTATCTATAAAATCTGCCCCTGCTCTGCAGCGAACGAAGACTGCAGATTCTTGTGGCCACCCCTGTGACCTTACCTGCACTTGCAAAGAAGGTCTTATTATTAAGTCGCTCTGGATTAAGAGCGTCTGCTAAATGCCTAAATTGTAAATGGAATTCTCTCATCATCTCTTGAGCTTGGTGAGAATGCAGATTGCAGGATTCATTTGGTGACATATGCTATAGGCTACTACAATATCGTCGTTGTCGGGTGAAAACCTTGTACTGTATGTCCAAAACCGTTCGTTTTGCATTTATCATTTTAAAAATGATTTAAACTAGTGAAAACAGACGATCTACAAGTAGATCTTGTAGATCTGCTGTTTTCACTACTTTTGTGCGACGGCCTTGTATGATGAAGCAGGGCTTTATTTTGCGAAAAAACGTACACATTTGAAACTTGGAGTTACAAGGTTTCCACCCGACAACGACGATATACTATACTATACTATACTATACTATACTATACTATACTATACTATTGGCCTACTATAACCACTCCCAAATGAGGTCGCTGGAAGGTGAAGGCGGGATCGCTCAGGAAAAGAATTTGACACTTCGACCAGGCCCGGGAGGCAATCCGGTGTCCTTCTACTAATTACCAGACAGTCTCTCTACCAAGTACCCACTTGAACACTATTTAGCGCCCTCTTAATCTGTGGAGGAATATTCACCAGAAAAATAGCGGATCTACTAGATTTGGTGTAAAAGTGAACAAGAGAGGTCTAAGACCTCCGTGAAGTTGGCACCCCATATGTTGAAAACATATATAAAAATGGTGTCATTATTTAGTGCTGGATTCGTGCTGAATTGTGCCGTACATTTTATAATTTGTGCTGCTATCATTATTGAGATATTGATATTCTAAAGTTATAATTTTGCTGAGGCTTGCACCCCCACTTTTTTGGCTCCAAATCGGGAAAAAATGGGCTCAATCTTTTGTGCTGGATGTGCTCTAATTTGTGCCGTAAATTTTATAATTTGTGCTGCTATCATTATTGAGATATTCTACAAAACACCACTGTTCTGCTCCTATCTTCTACCATGAAACACTGCTGCTCTACACCGCCCTCTGTAGGTCCATCAGTATACTGCTGCTAAATCTGCTAATTCAACCATATAAATATGTAAATATATAAATATATATAAAAGCACAATTGATGATTTCAATGGCACAAATTAGAGCACATCCAGCACTAAAGATTGAGCCCATTTTTTCCCGATTTGGAGCCAAAAAAGTGGGGGGTGCAAGCCTCAGCAAAATTATAACTTTAGAATATCAATATCTCAATAATGATAGCAGCACAAATTATAAAATTTACGGCACAATTCAGCACAAATCCAGCACTAAATAATGACACCATTTTTATATATGTTTTCAACATATGGGGTGCCAACTTCACAGAGGTCAGACACCGTACAGCGCCAACTCAGTACAACTCTGTTTGATTAAATACAACAGGGTTTAAGTGGCTAAGCTAACGTCCACCCCAGGTATGTAGGCCTACAGTAGGTTGAAGGGTTGTGGAGGTGAGATATAAGGTTACAGTGAAACCAGTACGGCCAGTCAGTCAGTGCAAGCCAGCCGTTCCTTCGTTCCTCCTCACCTGTCGCTCCAGGCTCCGATCCACTCCGTCTTGCCCCAGGGGTTCCTCATGCGGATCATAGGGATGGTCTCATTCTTGAAGTACGCCAGCAGCCCGTGGCCCAGGCGCACCTTCTTCACCGCCGTCACCGAGTAGGCGTGGCCTTTCACCAGGCCATTGGCCAGCTTCAGCTCTATCTCTGTGGGTGATGCCTAGAGTGGAGACAAGCAAGCATGGATATTATGTTAGTGTTAAGGTTAGGTTAAGGGTTAGGTTTAGGTATTTATTTGTTAGGGTTACAGACAGTTAAAGGGATATTCCACTTTCAACAGGGAAACACCTTATGGGCTTTTCTCCACATACAGTACACACCCATTGTAACTTCAAACTTCATTTTAACCATGATAGATTCATTAAAAACACCCATTATTGTTGACTCATAATACCCTCCTAATACGTGAGCAGGCCGTTTTATTTTTTATTTTTCGATACCTTTTTTCATTTATTTTTAATAATTATTTGGGAAAATGGAAAAAATGAAATACAAAAAATAATTATTAAAAATAAATGAAAAAGGTTATCGAAAAAACACAGCCTGCTGACGTATTAGGAGGGTAGTATGAGTCACCAGAAAAAAATAATGGGTGTTTTTAATGAATCTATCATGGTTAAAATGAAGTTTGAAGTTACAATGGGTGTGTGTGGGTAGAGGCCCTGGGCCTGGAGGGCCTGATAACATTTACATCAAATATCTAAATATTGAATGAAGCAAATTAAAAACTGTTCAGGGTGTTCATAAAAGCCTGATTAGACGATAAAATTACCAAAGTTTTTTTTTAAAGTGAAATAGGCCTATCCCTTTAAGGTGAGGGTAAGACAAAAAGCAGGTACGGTATACATTTTCTCCGGATGCCTTATTGTTTAGGCAGTGCAGTGGGTGCTCAGCTATAATTTCAACTAGGTTCAAATACCACCGAAGTGGAATTTAAGCGGCACTCCAACATGAAGCATGCAAGACTGGCTCAGATAAACATTCTTTTTTACACTCTCAGCCTCAGCCTTCCTCAGAACAGATTTAAGAAGTGATAATGGGGTGATAACGCATCAAGTGTTCTCAATGAATAAGAATGTTTATCTGAGTCAGTCTTGCATCCTTCATTTTGGAGAGATGCTTTTTTCCACTTCAGTTAGTGGAAGGGATAATGCTAATAATAATAATACCCAAAGCACTCACAATACACAGTTATAGAAACAAGCAAGTAATAGCCTATTTCAAGACCTGTATAAAATCAAACAAAGCAGTGCAAAGCTCAATATGGGTGTATGAAATGGTAAGAATAGGGTCAGGACCAGATAAGCACAGGCTTCATTCAGACTCCTTTATGAACATTACTCATATTTTATTGATTATGATTATTATTAATTTGCATTGTTTTAGTTTTTAATCAAATCATAAATATTTTTTGTGTTTGAAATAACATTCAATCAAAAGAAAAAGGATGAAACCAAATATACAGTAACAGTTTGAAAAGGTACATTTTGAGACAGGATTTCAAAGTGAAGAGAGAATCGATATTGTTGGGAATGTCTTGTGGGAGAGAGAGGTCCAGAGGGAGGGGGGCAGAATGGCTGAATGCTCTAGTCTGGAGTCTCTGGGCCCCATGATGGTCAAGTGGGCAGACAATGAGATGGATGGCAGAGGCGAAAGACAATGAAGGAGTTCAGAAATATTTGAAGGTGCAAGGTTATGAAGATGAGAAGCCTGTGTGTTTGAAAGGGAGCCAATAAAAGGAGGGATAATAATATGAGCCATGGAAAGAACTCTGGTCATGAGGTTGGAGCAGCTGAATAATGGACCAATAGAAGATTATTATGTTTGTTCAAGTTCTTACAGGGGTCAGCAAGCAAGCATCAGGTTTCTGAGTTATTGCAGCAGAATTTTAGAGGAGAGTGAACAAGACCAGAGGTCAGGAAGGAAATCATACTGTATATTATAATGTCAGTTATTAAAGAAGACAGAGAAGGTAGACTTAATAGTATTACAGTAAATGAGTAGGGAGGAGGTCTTGCCCAGTGGTTCTCAACCTGTGGGTCGGGGCCCCCAGGGGGATCCACAAGCTGTGAGCTTGTGGATCTGCTATTTTCACTATATTTTTCTGTGGAACAAAATCTAATGCCTCAACTCCTATATTTCCAAGTACTTATTGTCAGGGCAGGAGGTCCCAAGTTGATGATTATTTTGGGAGGTTGCGGCCTGAAAAGGTTGAGTCTAGCCGGCAGGTAGCTTGATTTGGATTCATGAATGAAACCTGATATTTCAGCAATCGTCACACATACAGTACATCATGTATAAGGTCAACGATGAGTTTATGCGGTATTGTTCGAAGAGAGCATTTTGTTTTGTGAATATTTTCACAGTTTTTGGCATCAAAAGAGGTCATTAAGTTCATTCCGTGGTGCAATTGTACCCCTGCGAGGTGCAAGAGTGTCCGGTGGCCACAAAATATTGTTTACAGGCTCCTGTGTTCCCCTGGGCCTGACCTAATTAAATATGCATAATAGATAGATTTAGCCCTGGCAACAAGAGCATCCTTATCATGGAGAATGTGGCCGTTGTACTTTTCTTTATGAACAAGGACATGTTTTGACATTACGGTATAGGGGTTATCATTAGGCACGCTTATCGTTAGTCCCATACAGTTGCATACTTGCCTAAATCACTTACTGGTCATATTGTAATGTTTTGTGCAAAACTCTACGCTGATAACACTACTGCTTCATTGTGCTTTATTGCCTATGTCCTAAGCCAATCAGAATGCTTTGTACATTCCAAAAATGACTGCAATTATCCTATGAGGCTAAGTTGTTTTGTTTTGTCGCATTCCTAAGCCAATAATTTGAGGAGACTCCATAGGGAATGTGTCTCCATAGGGAACCACTGCTGGTCATCAGAGTAATCTTTGTTTTTTTTTGGGTGAACTATCCATTTAACTGCTGTGCCGCCTCTGGGTATCTGAATGTTCCCCGCTGGATAAATATTAAAGGTATCTTATCTGTAATACAAGATAATTAGAAACATTGAACGAAAAGAGTGACCGTACAGCGATGGATGAGCTGATGATTCCTCCGCGGTCCCAGACCTTCAGCAGGTTCTCAAAGAACTCGTCTTGCTTCTTCTGGTCTTTGTAGAAGGCCTCAGCCTCCAGGTTGACGGGCTCGGTCACCGCTCCACTGAAGTCCACCACCGCGTCTCCCGTGTTACCGCCCTCTAGGGACTCATAGCATCCAGACAGCCTGCACACAGACACAGACAGACAGACAGGAGAGAAAACAAGTCTAAATTACCGGTAACCTGCAAATCACATTGTAAATGATGAGACGCTGAATGAAAAACTAAATCACAGGAGTCATTTGAACAGAACGACAGCCAGGGTAATTTGCTGCCATGTTGGAAGCTGTCCATAATAATGCTCCTTGTAACTGAAGCATTTGGGGGGAATAAATTGAGTAAATGGCAGCAGTGAAAATGTAATGTCAGATTTATAAATTAAGCCAGTGTTTGATTTGTAAATCACTTTAGCCTTACAGTATTTGAAAAAAAATGCCCAAAATAGGGGAAATGGAATTCCCCCCAATTCCCCCCATCAAAATACACAATGGCAGGGGTATGGTTCTCAATGTGGGGTCAAATACTAAATCTACAGTTGAATTTGACAACAAAAAAATATATTTTAGTGAGCCTTGATGGCGTTCCAATGCCTGATTTTACATTTGGTTGTGTGGGACACGTTGTGAGCTTATAGAGCTTGTAGATTTTTTTCAGCACAGAACACCCGAGTGCAACCAAACATAAAATGACTTCTACTGGATCTCTCCTTCACTAAAGCCTCCCTAACAATTTAATCTAGCCTCCCTAACATTTTCTGGAAAAGTTTTAGTTAGCTTGTTGAAAGCTTTCCCCACAATATGAATGCTATACAGGTTAATGGGTGCATTAGGCCTACACAGCAGCTCACTGACTTGGCGTAGGCCTTCTCCAGCAGAGCGCTCCAGAACTCGTTGTTGAGCTTGGAGTGGCAGTAGATGAGCTCTCCGTGGATGGTGGGCAGGCGGTCGTCCACCACCACGTCCACCCACTCCCCAAACACCCAGAACTGGAAGTGGAAGATGCCTGCGTAGCTCTCTGGGTGCTTGGAGTCCCACTCCTGCTCCTCCCAGTCCGGGATCACCTGGGCATTAACACAATGATCAATGATCAGCCTACTATCACTTAAAAAATAGAGTGTGGGTTAAAGCCGTGGTTCTCAAGCCGTGGTTTTCGTAAATGATTTTGGGGGGTCCCCAGATGATTAATTTAATGTGCAAAATTGTTCACTCGACAGTAAACAAATCAACATAAAGTTTAAGTGTTTAGAGGGTATCTGCACATTTCTAAAATGAAAATTTAAGGACCTTTTAATACCTCTAAAATTACAAATTCCACCAGCAGTGACTAAATTGTCAAATATTAGAGGCAGATTTTGTGAAGATAGACGATCTACATGCTACATGTGAGCCTGTATATCTGATCTGCTATTTTCACAATAGAACCGTGTTATAAAAAATGTAATGCCTCAACTCTTAGTGCTGGTCAGGGTGCGTGGGTGGGGGGGTCCCCATTTAAAATATGGTTATTTTGGGGGTCGCGGCCTGAAAAGGTTGAGAACCACTGGGTTAAAGCACTGCATGTTTCCCAAACAAATATACATAATAGCTTGTTTACTGCCCCAACCCAAGAATCAAGAGAAATAGCCATTGGTCCAGGCTGCCACAGAATCCAGAGAATTGAATTTGATCGCTCCGCGGTTCCTAAGTACTAGGAGGTAGTGCTTCCTGTCTGGGCCAGAAACCAGCACCGGATCTGCATTTTGTGGCCGGCAAAAGCGAGTTTTCTGTTTCCTGATCCTTTTTCTGTTTGCTTACTGTGTAAACAAAGCTGCAACTAACTCTGCAACGGTTCGGATTAAGATGCGGTCTTTTGTGTTCCTGAACCGTGCACAGCTTTGCACACGTGTGGTGCACGATCCGAAAATCGTGGCAGACAACCCGGACTTTTGAAGTAATCACACATTTCCATGAGTTGAAAACTATGGAACTCTTAAAGGACCTACACCATGAATTTTTTTTTTTTTTTTTCAAAAAACTTTTTTTTTTTCAAAAACTTTTTTTTTTCAAAAAACTTTTTTTTCAAAAACTTTTTTTTTTCAAAAAACTTTTTTCAAAAAACTTTTTTTTTCAAAGACTTTTTTTTTCAAAAAACTTTTTTTTTTCAAAAAACTTCTTATTTTTTAAAAAACTTTTCTTTTTTTTCAAAAAACTTCTTTTTTTTCTCAAACATTTTTTTTCAAAACATTACTTTCTGTAATGTCTGGTCTAGCAACGGTCGCCCTGTGTCATTTGACAGTAGGCCTATAACATACAACATAGGCCTACATTAGGCTATAATCAGAGCTGCAACATTATCCTATTTTTGTATTGGCCCAATATTAACATTATTTGTTGTCAATGTGGGGTCCGGGGAGGAGTGAAGAGGAGGGGAGGGGGGAGGGGTGGAAAAACCCCACTAGATGCGCCCCTGAGCAAACAGAGGCCGTTTCGGTATTGCAGCTGGAGAGCCTCATTATAGTAGAGCTAGAACAAACAAAAAGAATGGTCATGTCTAAGACTCAATTTTGAGCATATATTTATACAAAAAATATAGTTTTAAAAGCATGGTGTAAGTGATGAGATGCATAATGCATTTCAAAATTAGTTGTAGCTATAAGGTCTTAACCCTGAAGAAGATCCACAGTATGTCGAAATGCTGGTAATTTTAAAATTAAAAAAGGTTTATTGCATCGTAGCTACGAGCTGTGCAACCTCTTTTCTTTTCAATTGTGTAAGGTTATCAATTATTTTGTGCATCTACATTTTATATATTCTCTATTTCTAAAACAAGACTATTTGCCCCAGAAATGACAGGGATGACTGTATGGCCTGAATGGCCCTTAAGGTGAATTACTTTGTTGTTCAACTTGGAGCTCAGTCAGGCCTCAGCTATTTGTTGTTGTAAAGCCACATTTATTTGTTGTATGACCGTCATAAAACAAATATGTGGTTTTACAACATGGCTGAGTTGAAAAGCAGGTCCTTTTTAGGAAGCAACACAGTCATCATAGGTCTGCTGTGACCATATTGCTTCCTAAAACCTACCTGATTTTGAACTTAGTGTATATATGTCGGTGGAATCCGGTATGTCGGTGGAATCCGGTTACTCTGGCATGTGACAGCCGTACAAGGATAAATCAATCATCAGACATTCTGTAGTGGCAAAAGCTTTATTTGAGATTATGCAATTATTTCGTATGAATCGTTAGAACATTGGTTTTGGTCATCGTCAGGCTTATCTTTGTGTCACACAGACAGCCATTTAAGTTAATTGCCATATTGATGTTATGTTTTGTTCTAGTTATTCTATAGTGACTCATATAGGAATAGACTATGTGACAACCAGGAATAGTCTGGTGACCACTGGAGAGACGGGTGACAGCCGTAATGTAGACGGCACCCAGGAGCAGTATGGGTTGGTGCCCCAGCCTGTGTCATCTGTGAGGAAGAAGCCCAACAAACCCACAGTGAGGCCTTTTAGGAGGGCCAGTCAAACCCACTGCTCCTGAATTAAATGTTTGGAACTTGGAGTCTGGTGCTACGCACAGGTCCGGGACCTGGTGCGAGCAGGAGTGGACCTGGTGAGACGTAGGAGGGGCCCGGCCAGGAGGCAACCCACAGAGCCTGGTCCTTCCACGCGCTAGATTGCCCCTCCCAGTCTCGGCAGAGTAGTTCCGGAGTGTCACCCTGTCTTTCCCTAATGGGACTGATCGTGGGTAGCTACTGGGATGCAAAGTTGGGACTTGATCACCCTGGCTGGGTCACCTGAGCGAGGGGTACGAGGGGTATGATGTTGCGAGACCCGAAACCCCCTTTGACCTTGGGCTACATCACTGAGGATACGTCCCAGGTACATCCATGTGTTTTCGTTCTATATCTGTCTTCGTTTACAAAGATTTAAAATGGGTAACCGAAATTGATTTATTTTTTACATTTATGGTCCAGTGTTTCCCAGTTGCCTATCTTGTCTCATCTGTCTTATTGTTAATTTGTTTCACCTGTGGTCAGTGTTAATTTCGTTGACTAAAACTACGATGAAAAATGTTCTGAGACTTGTAGAGAAGAGATCCAGTAGAACTAAAAGACATGTCATTTTATGTTTGATTGTGCTTGTGTGTTGTGCTCTGAAAACAGCAGATCTACAAGCTCTAGCAGATCTACATCTAGAAATAGCAGATCTACAAGCTCACAATGCGTCGCAACTAAACAAAATCAAAATCTGTGAACACAAAATCTTTGTGTCATCTATGACATGGCACCGTTTTGCCGCCAATCCCCTGATTGTTCTTCAGTTCACCTGACCTGGGTCTAGTTTCCCTATTTATACCTGTCTGTTTCCTGGTATGTTGGTTTGACTGTCCCTGTTTGTTCTGCCTGTACAGTATATCCTGGAGACGTAAGCTATTTACGATGAGGGGAGTGGGTTGTTGGCTGATTTACCACAGTTTCAGGGTTGGTTCACAACCCTGAAACAGTGGTAAATCAGCCAACAACCCACGACCTCGAATGGTAAATTACTTTTCTACCACTTTTACCATATAAATGAAAGAAAACACAGTTGTAACTTGCAAGGATCTTTAGTTACAATCATTAATTGTTTCTGTGGGCGGGGTCCATGAGCCAACTCAAGGTTGTTGACTGATTTACCACTGTTTTAAGCCAATCAGAATCCAGTATTTGAACATGTGACCACAAAAAGTGGTAGAAATAAACTATACTTTGTTTAAGTATTTCCGGGACAGTGCATACTAATAAACGGGGGGCACACGCCAGTCCGACGTCTCATTACTCCGACTACGTGGCAACACGCACGCCCCTAATGAACATTTCATCAATTCAATTCATAGTCTTCCCTTGCAAAGCCCTGACAATAATTCAGATCCTGACTCACCTTCTTCCAGAGATGTGGTTTCAGTGCCAGACAGGAGCAGGCAGCCACAAACCAGCAGTTCCCCACCACTCCTTGGTTCAGGTCATGAGAGCTGATGCCCTCCACGAACAGATGAGGCTCATCGCTGATCTCCTGCAACACAAAACAAACATTGTCCTTTTAAGATATGTTGGGAGGCTTTTTGGCTTTTATTAGCGACCGTAGGTCCCTGATCTCCATATATGTCTATCTATAGTGTGTGCCAACGGTGACGCAATTGTAGTCCAAGAGCGTATTTTGGGTCAAACACAGGTGTTTCAATTGTTTGATTGGCATAGAACTAATGCTTTACTCCAAACAGAACACCTGTGTAAGGCTGTGTTGACCCAAGAAATGGCCGCTCTAGAACTACATATTGGCACACCCTATACTGTAGCTGACCTATGCCATCACATTGTTGTGTGACATCACATTGTTACATCACATTCTGTTCTTGTCCTTTGTATGCCCATATATGGAGACAAATCTTTTCAAATGGTGGTCCTTGGCCAAATACACTTCAATTAACACAATTAGTGCTGCAGGGTATGAAGGGTTAACTTTTCGTTGACGCCCATTAGCACACGCTGTTATTGTGTAAGGCATGTCTGGAATGTGTGTACACCATAGAGCTATAATAAGGTGTACACACACGGACTGCTGAATGACATCAACGATTACGTCATCTAGTCACATGACATGTGTCATGTGACAGTGTGTCATGGCGGCCGCAAGGCTTGTCTTGTTGTTGTTGTTTGGAGCTGTGCTATGGGATATAAAGTCTTATTTGGAGTAAATGAAGTCTCTTTATGGGCCTCTCCATTGACTTAACATGGAGGAGCTTCACTTCGCGTGCACGCCCGACGTGCGTTTTAAACAAATCGCGGACATTACCGATGCGGCCGCGACCGGAGCTACATACTGTAAGTATTAATACATTTACTGTAAATACAGTAAGATTGACGGTGAGCGCTGTCAATGGCGTCGTGTAGTAACCGGTTTTAATGACGGTGAGGATCGTCAAGGGCAGCAGAACAGTTAAGGGGTCGGTCCCCCTTGGCACGAAAACGTTTAAAACCCACAGCATTACAGTAAACAAAACAACTTTACAGTTCATTTCATTTTTATTTCTAGCAAAATGTCTGTATTGAAATGTCCTTGGCTACATCTTCTTTCCTCGAGAAAGAAGTGAACTTGGATGGGAGAAAACAAATTACCCAAAAAGGAAATGACCTCTTGAGCAACAATAGCGATGATTTATACACAGGCTCATTTAAATCATTTCCAAATCCCATAGCTGGGATTTACACGGCTAGCGTACCGCTGCAGAGCCAGGAGAGAGGGTTGAGTGTGGGGGCGGGAGAGCGGGAGGTGAACCGGTTAAGATAACACTAACAATTCTGCAGTTGTCTAACTTGTTCATTTCAGAATTTAGACGACTGTGTAGCCGGCTGGTATCGATTTTCTCATGGTTTCAAACATGGGATGAGGTCAGAGAACTGGCCAACGCTACAATAATTGTTGTTCTGGGGATAATATTGTCTATATTTTAGTCTTTGCTAAAGTGATTATATTAGTAAGACCTTGGTCAAGCCAATTCTTGGCTATGTGGCCAGTGATGTATATCGGACCAGTTACCCAATCTCAACAGTGCCTGTTGAGAAACTTTACCCAGACAGTGCCTGTTGAGATTGGCAGAACATGCCCATATATGGGCATTACCAAATATGGGCAATCGGGACAGGGATCTCCATATATGGGCATAAAACGGAAAAGGATGTAATTAATTTGCAAGTGTGATCTGGGAATATATATGGGCATTCCCAGATCACACTTGCAAATTAATGCAAGTGCATGTTCTGACATCACATCGTCGTCTATATATGGGCATAAAATATATGGGCATAAAAGGACATGAAGCCAGAGTGTGATGTCAGAGCAGCAAACCAATTCTGTTAAGAGTGGTTCCCCTATACATCACAGTGACATCAGAGCATGATGTCAGAGTGATGTCACAGTGACAAGGGAACCAATTGACAGTAAAAAATGTGTACTGACTGACTGAAGGAAGGACTGACAGACGGAGACAAGCTGCGACATTTCTCATGGTATACTGTGACCTTCGGTCGCAATAACATGATACTATTGTATGACAGTAGGCCTACAACCCATTGCCTAACACTCAGTTTGATAGCATTTCCTTATAAACACTTTCATAAAATCCCTGTGTGGAAAACAGGATTTGCGATTATGAATCTTGCCATGTAGTATCGATTTGGTTCTGGCCAGAGAGAGCTGACATGATTGTGTTGGCAATAACACCGTCCTAACAGCTTTCTGAAACAGTGTTTACTTTGTAGAAATGTTCACACACTTTTCAGGCTGAGTTCCAACGTATGATTCACAAAAAATGACTCTCTGACCCTTGTGTTCTTGACAAACGTCAAGGTCAAGGTAAACCTTATTGTCCACAAGGGAAATTTGTCTTGGGCTTCACCCCTGCTGCAGTCACAAAACATCAGTGACAAAAGGCATAATAGAAATACATACAGAGGGGGGACCAGCGATACATATTCACCTTTCCCTGTTTCACCTTTTGTGCTAAAACAATCTTATATTTTACTCTGTTGCCTCAACTATGAGCAAATAGAATAAGTTCAAAATCCAACTCAGTAAAATCATCTCCATCACTGCATACTGTATTATGAGGTTGCTTGCATTGGCCCTTGCGACTAGGAGAGATCAGCGTTGTTTTTTATCTATCTAAAGTTTTAATTGGGAGTTCAGTTCACCCGCTTTAAATTCTCTTTTGCAGTGGAAAACTATGGTGCCTTATCACAGTGCTCTCAGGACTGTTTGATACTCGAGATTCTGCATGTCTCCCACTGAGTTTGGAAATTCTGCTTTCAAGTTTTGTGCCTAACTGTAGACTCGTGTACGGACACGTACACCTACAGTACAGGCTTTATTAACATACAGTAACCTGAAACATCCTACAGGGTTTACTTAAGTACAGCTCTCATATATAGGTCACTTTTAGTCTGATACAGTATCAACTTTGGTCAATCTAAATTGCAACTGTTTTAAAATGTGTTCATAAATCGTGTTTTCCGATAATTAATTAAAGATTGAAATGAAAGTGTGTACAAACGTAACCAAATCTGATTCCATTTATATAGCCTACTCACAGAGTTACAAATGGATGTAAGAACACTTTCTTTTTTACTGTGTGTGCCATTGTCAGTTGTCCTTGTATGAACCCAACTCTACAGCTGTGAATGTCTGTCTGTCTGTCTGTCTGTCTGTCTGTCTGTCTGTCTGTCTGTCTGCCTGCCTGCCTGCCTGCCTGCCTGCCTGCCTGCCTGTCTGCCTGTCTGTCTGTCTGTCTGTCTGTCTGTCTGCCTGTCTGTCTGTCTGTCTGTCTGTCTGTCTGTCTGTCTGTCTGTCTGTCTGTCTGTCTGTCTGTCTTTAGAGAGGTGCTACTTGGTGGTTAACAGATAAGATCAGATAAACCTCTATTGGTCCCTGGGGAGGGAATTCAGGTGTCACAGGCTCAGCACAGGTAGAAGAGTAAAAGAATGAAACCCTTGGGGAGGCACCGGTAGAGGAGTAAGATGGCCTACTTCATCATACTGCAGCATCGCACAAAACCATGCAAGCTTGTAGATCATCTGCTATTTTCGATGCTTTTGAATTTGAATACTGAAAAGTGAATCAACAATAATTATGATATGGGTGGATATACACATACAGTACATGTTCCTAAGCTTTAATTAATAGTCTATCAACACAATTAAGTATATTAATAAATATTCTGTATTAGTTGAATGAGTGAATTATTGCGACCGTCAGGTCGCAGTTTAGTATCAAAACCTCCACCGGCCGTCCGTCCGTCGGTCACACGTCACACCTTTGCCCTGCTCATATCTCCGCATCAGTATGACATCACACTGCTGACATCAGTATGACATCACACCATATATGGAGGGATGTGTTGGTTATCTCCATATCTGGAGATTCAACCTTCAACGATTTTGACATCTTTTTACTAATCTGTCGGTAGATAATGCCGGTCTTATATAAGGGTCATTTGTGTACGGTGTGATGTCATACTGATGTCAGCAGTGTGATGTCATACTGATGTCAGCAGCTATGTCTCTATATATGGAGTTATATGTTGTTTGTGTCCAAATATGGGGCTTGTGAGGTCAGACTTAGTGAGATTCGTCGGTTATCTCCATATATGGAGGGATGTGTTGGTTATCTCCATATCTGGAGATTCAACCTTCAACGATTTTGACATCTTGTTACTAATCTGTCGGTAGATAATGCGGGTCTTATATAAGGGTCATTTGTGTACGGTGTGATGTCATACTGATGTCAGCAGTGTGATGTCATACTGATGTCAGCAGCTATGTCTCTATATATGGAGTTATATGTTGTTCGTGTCCAAATATGGGGCTTGTGAGGTCAGACTTAGTGAGATTCGTCGGTTATCTCCATATATGGAGGGATGTGTTGGTTATCTCCATATCTGGAGATTCAACCTTCAACGATTTTGACATCTTGTTACTAATCTGTCGGTAGATAATGCGGGTCTTATATAAGGGTCATTTGTGTACGGTGTGATGTCATACTGATGTCAGCAGTGTGATGTCATACTGATGCGGAGATATGAGCAGGGCAAAGGTGTGACAAGGCCCTGCAGAAAATGCATGACACGCTGCTGCGCCACACTCAGCACCCCTAAAAACCAGTACTTGGGATTTGTTGATGTAAATGTTCACATAGAGTGTAATAATTGCGACCGTCAGGTCGCAGTTTACGGTCGCAGTTTAGTTGCGACCGTCAGGTCGCAGTTTAGTTGCGACCGTAGGTCGCAGTTTAGTATCAAAACCTCCACCGGCCGTCCGTCGGTCGGTCACACGTCACACGTCACACCTTTGCCCTGCTCATATCTCCGCATCAGTATGACATCACACCACATGTGTACACAAACCTTTGTGTACGTTGCTGTGGCAACAGTCTGTTGTTGCTGGTCTGTTAGTGTACGTTAGCAACCACCTTAGCAACCATGGTTTTACCCTAGCAACCAACTGTTTACCCTAGCAACCAACTGTTTACCATAGCAACCATGTTTTTTTACCCTAGCAACCAACTGTTTACCATAGCAACCATTTTTTTACCCTAGTAACCAACTGTTTACCATAGCAACCATGTTTGTTTTTACCTTAGCAACCAACTGTTTACCATAGCAACCATGTTTTTTACCCTACATCCCTCCATATATGGAGATAACCGACGAATCTCACTAAGTCTGACCTCACAAGCCCCATATTTGGACACGAACAACATATAACTCCATATATAGAGACATAGCTGCTGACATCAGTATGACATCACACTGCTGACATCAGTATGACATCACACCGTACACAAATGACCCTTATATAAGACCGGCATTATCTACCGACAGATTGTGGAGATAAGCGACCAACGGTCGCTTATCTCCCAATTAGGGAGTCTTACTGGTATCAAAACCTCCACCGGCCGTCCGTCGGTCACACGTCACACGTCACACGTCACACCTTTGCCCTGCTCATATCTCCGCATCAGTATGACATCACACTGCTGACATCAGTATGACATCACACCGTACACAAATGACCCTTATATAAGACCGGCATTATCTACCGACAGCTGCTATAAGCCAACCCTGGCGATAAGGTCTGAGTCGAAGAAATGCTTCTTTCCTGGCAAGAATTGCCCCTTTATACTGTAGGGCTCGTTTGTGTATTGTATGACATCACGCCACATCATCGGCTGAGGACTGTGTGATGTCATCATATCTCCATATATGGAGACATAAGTTGCTCATGCCCAAATATGGGCTGGTGAGGTCAGACTTAGTGTGATGCGTAGGTTATCTCCATATATGGAGATTCAACTTCAATGAGTAACCATGGCAAACTGTCAACTGCCCGTATGTCTTGATAATTGGTAAAACAAACTTTTGGCCTATTTGTGGAGATAAGCGACCAACGGTCGCTTATCTCCCGATTAGGGAGTCTTACTGGTATCAAAACCTCCACCGGCCGTCCGTCCGTCCGTCCGTCCGTCCGTCCGTCCGTCCGTCCGTCGGTCACACGTCACACGTCACACCTTTGCCCTGCTCATATCTCCGCATCAGTATGACATCACACTGCTTGGTGTGTGCCGTCAGGGTCATTTGTGTACGGTGTGATGTCATACTGATGTCAGCAGTGTGATGTCATACTGATGTCAGCAGCTATGTCTCTATATATGGAGTTATATGTTGTTCGTGTCCAAATATGGGGCTTGTGAGGTCAGACTTAGTGAGATTCGTCGGTTATCTCCATATATGGAGGGAGAACCAGCTTATGAGCCGATGAGTTGTGTCAGAGTCGAGATCCTGCTTGCATCTAATCTGTCGGTAGATAATGCCGGTCTTATATAAGGGTCATTTGTGTACGGTGTGATGTCATACTGATGTCAGCAGTGTGATGTCATACTGATGTCAGCAGCTATGTCTCTATATATGGAGTTATATGTTGTTCGTGTCCAAATATGGGGCTTGTGAGGTCAGACTTAGTGAGATTCGTCGGTTATCTCCATATATGGAGGGATGTGTTGGTTATCTCCATATCTGGAGATTCAACCTTCAACGATTTTGACATCTTGTTACTAATCTGTCGGTAGATAATGCCGGTCTTATATAAGGGTCATTTGTGTACGGTGTGATGTCATACTGATGTCAGCAGTGTGACTCCCTAATCTCCCGATTAGGGAGTCTTACTGGTTGGTAAAACAAACTTTTGGCCTATTTGTGGAGATAAGCAACCAACGGTCGCTTATCTACCAAATTAGGGAGTCTTACTGGTTGTATCTATTAAGGAAGTAATTCATTATGAGGGACAAAAATGTCAGGTTTGCGTGCCTTTTTTCAATCTCCTTCCAACTGATTTTTTCCCCATTTCATACAAATTCAGCAATTACTGGAATTACCATCAGCAATCTTCCTTTGTATTTTCAGGAAGGAAGAGATGATGATGATTGCGACCGTAGGTCGCATTTACTACCAAAACCTCCACCGGCTGTCCGTCCCTGAGTCAGTCAGTCAGTCACACGTCACACGTCACACTTTTGCCCGGCTCATATCTCTTATGCAGCTCACATAAAATGCCGTAACTCGGGCTAGGAGCGTCCGGGAGAGCCGGGGCCGGTACCTATTCGTCCGCCAAGGCAACGCGGAGACCCCACCCCTCATTTCTCACATGGCCCTCTTCTAGCGCCACCTTCAGGCCGATTTTTAAAACACATTTTTGGACACTGCTCCTACAGCTTTTGCCCTAAAATCACGCAAATCGCTACACAGTATGTCTACACTCATCCCATCAACATCAATCTGTCCCATATAGCGCCACCTTCAGGCCGATTTTTAAAAACACGTTTTTGGACACTGCTCCTACAGATTTTGCCCTAAAATCACGAAAATCACTACACAGTATGTCTACACTCATGTCATCAACATGGATCAGGAACATTTTGGAAAAACAATTTTTTGCCCTATTTGTGGAGATAAGCGATCTACGGTCGCTTATCTCCCGATTAGGGAGTCTTACTGGTGTCTTCTGTTGCCAATCCACCATCACCATGGTAACATGGTAACCGTTGGTAACAGGGCAACAGGGCAACTTACCGGTATATACAGAGATTCTCAACCTGTGGGTCTTTTCTTTTTTTTGGGGGGGGGGGTCCCTTTATTGTCATCTGGGTCCCCAGTGGCAGCCAAATTGCCTAAAAACCTATTGTAAAAATATTTACTGTGGAGTCAAACAAAATTGAATGCCTCAACTTCCACAATTGCTTGTCAGGAGGGGTCCAAATAATTATGATAATTTTGAGGGTCACAGTCTGAAAATAGGGGTGTTACGATATAGTAACTGAATCGAAAAATCGATTTAGCAATTTTAGCAATTCTATCGTTGTTGTTAAAATGTATCGTTTACACCCCTATCTGAAAAGGTTGACAACCATTGATATATATATGGCAACTCTTGCTGAAAGTGTATCCCAGAAGTGTGTGGCTGCTTTTTTGAGGGGGAATATATCCTCACATTCCAACAGCGCGCACACACACATCTTCACCTTTCACTTTTTCACCTTTTGTTCTAAAATGATGTTATCCTTTATCGTGTTCCCTCAAACATGACACAAATAGAATAACTTCCAAATCAAACGCAGTAGTCAGTAAAAATGATCTGCGTTCATTCAACAAATTGAACCAAATTTACTTCCATTTATAACCTGATATGTCCAAAACTGTTCTTTTTCGGGATTCATATTCAAAAGTATCAAAAGAAGCAGATCTGATCTACTGTACCAGTGTAAATGTTTTTAATTTTGTAAGACTAAGGCAAAAGATATTTTGAAAGTTAGTCGAATTGTTGTGTCTTTTTTCGAAAAAAGACACAACAATTTCAGATGACTTCATGTAAATAGGACTGTCACTAAATCGTGTGTTATCTATATTTTCCTCCATGCCTTACCCCTAAACTCTGTTGCCTTATTTTATGGCTATTTTGAAAAACAGCAAAAAAACATTTGAAATTATTTAAAAAGGTTATTTAAAAATAGTAAAAAATGGCAAAAGGGTTTAGGGATAAGGGGTAAGGCATGGACGAAAATAGAGCACCATGACTATAAGACTAAATCTGAATTTCTTGTCAAAATGAACACTGGCAGGCACACACTCACTCACACACACTCACACTCACTCACACTCACTCACACACGCACACGCACACACACACACACACACACACACACACACACACACACACACACACACACACACACACACACTCACACCTGTACACAGCCCAAGCGCCCGTCCCTCCAGAGCGATGACGTCATTCACAATAACAGCAGCAGCTCACCTGCGGCCTCTTCCACTCCACGATGCCCGGGGGAGGTTTCCTGAAGAACAGAGAGGCGTTGGTGGCAGGGAACTCTGGGTCCTCGAACAGAGTCTTGTCCCTGACGCAGTCTCTCTTCAGCTCGGCGTAGCGCTGGTTCTTGTATGGCGTGGCGTAGGAGAACATGGTCTTTGATGTGGAAGAGAAGCCCTGGTCAAAAACAGAGTCACAGGAGGAACCATCAGTTGGTTTTATAGCTTGATGCAGGGACGTGCAGAGAATTTTAGAGAGGCAGGGCCTGACATTTCTAAAAGGGCCTTTTGGTGAAAATAGCAGGAGGTCGGCTATTTTCGATGCTTGATTTCTACACAGAGAGGGCAATTCTTTCAACATAAGATGCTGCACTCAAGTTCAGGAGAGTTTGGACAAGGCAATTCTCTTGAATGCTGCCTTCGGGTATGGCATGGAAAGAGGACGTTTGCATTTCTTTCACCATAGTAAAAAATGCATTCATGGTCTGGAGAGGGCACTTTTTACAGACGGATAAAAGGGCAGGGGCTCGAGCCCCCTTTGATGTCTATGTGTGCACGTGCCTGGCTTGCTGGACAGGATCTCACTAAGTCACTCAGGACCTCTGACTCATGAATATGGGGACGAGGAGAACAAAGCGAGCAGAAATAAATACGTCCGAGACATTTCTGCGGAACTCTCTCTCTCCGGGGAGACATTCCCGTGGTCAACGCTGAACTGACCTACTGTATGACACCCCCAAAATCCCATGGCATAATAGTCATGTAGGACTGGATTACTTTAATGTTTCACATGCTCATCTGTACAGTAAATCTCTTTTCTACTGGCATTTTATTTTAAGTGATATGCTCAGAACAGTGGGTTATATATTGGTCATTAAAAACAGTTGATAAACGTGCCACAAATGACAAAGTGGGTCTTGGGGCATGTGGACACATACTGTAAGACACACAGTAAAGATCTACTATACACATCCTATTCTCTCAAACGCAAGTTCAAACCCAAAACCAACTCAGCGTTAGACAATCAATTCTTTCAATAATTCATACACACCCTTGTACGGTTGTACTTTTTCCCCCTTGTGTGTATGTTTTTATGCTTTGTTTCCTAATGTAGGTACTCCCTTGTTTGCCTGTTTTGTTTCATGTTTTGGTGTGGGGACTGCAGATGAAAATGAGCATCTTTGTTAAATCCGGTGTATTTACATTGCTGTAATGACCATTATGTGAATATGTGCAACATCAATAGCCTACAGGCTGGAACGTTCAGGTTTACAACATACTTATTACAGTACTTACAGTAATACAAACATTGACCGCTTTGTCTTTTAAAATACCACAAACCACAGTATAGCCTAATGTAGCTGCAGTGTTGAATTGGTTTAATGGGTCTTGTACATTCCTGTCAACAATAAGTTGGGCTCTCCTATTTGTCTGCTCTTTGTCTGTTAATTCTGCTCCTGTTAGTGTGACAAATTCTCTTACGTTTGGAATACGTAAAGATCTTGACCCAAGCTGTCTAAAGAGTCCCTGTGATTTCTTTCTTCCACAGATGAAAGTAAAAGTATTTACGAGGCAACTGGTGGTGAAGGCGTATTCTCTGGAGGGAGGTGATCATATCCTAACCCTTTGACTATCGACCATAAACTGTCAACCTTGCCCCTACGGAGCCCTGTCTGACAAAATAAAAGAAGAAAGAAATACATGGAGTCAGAACAATTCCAATTATAATCTGTTATTATAAATTTGCCAGCAATAACAGAGGGCAACTTGCCAAAGGAATGTGATTATCTGCTCGTCCAGGGGGGGCAACAAACTCTAAATCGACAGCGAGGAATTTGATAATGAATCTTTTCCCCAAAAAACACACACACAAGCCATTTTTAGCCCAACCTCTGAATTCCTTTTACTGTTGGGGATTCATAAAGCAGAGCATAGTCATTTTCACTGGTAGGATAAAGAACATCAAATAAACACTTAAAAAGATCAGGCTGTAAATACACATATCATACATATTATATATAAACAAACATATAAAAGAGCTAAAGAGAGACTATGGTAGTACAACAAATACCTTCCACCCGTCTCGGTAGTGTGTCTGTGATATCCACTCCTTCCTGCTCTAAGAGAAGGTGATACCATGTCTGTCTACCTGGATTTGTCGCCCCTCCCACACGACCCACTTTTGTCTCAGCATGCTCATAGCCACGCCCAGCAGTATAGGTATACATGCACGCTGCAGCCATGCATAGTGCATACCTCTGTCTGCGGGGCTGTTACTGTACGTACAATATAGCCATGCATGATGTATGCATGTCTGTTTTATACTAGTATAGTATACCCTACATACCAGCCCTGAATACCTCTGTATGCATGTCAGTTTCATTGTACAGTATATCGTCACTGTCGGGCAGAAACCTTGTATATCCAAGTTTCAAATGTGTATGTTTTTTGGTAAATTAAATCTCTAGTTCATTATACCCAAAAGTGTCACACAAAACTAGTGAAAATAGAAGATCTACAAGCACACAACGTCTCGCACCGCGAGGCGTTGTGTGCTTGTAGATCGGCTATTTTCACTATTTTTTTTAAAAGATAAATATAAAAAGTTATGGACATATAATGTTTCCACCCGACAACAACGATATACTGTATGCTTTCCAGCCCTGCTTACCTCTGCACACATGCTGTTTTATATTCCATCCTACATACCTGTCTATGCAGGTTTATTTTATAGTAGTCTATGCTAGACACTAGACAGCTCAACCTAAAGCCCATATTACTGGTGAGAGATTGTACATGATACTTATCCCTATTATAGTTGTATGTATCAGTATCAGTCCAATTGCATGTGGCCAGACCAGACCTTTAAGACTTCTATTTAGTTTTTCTTACTACAAGCTTAATATTATTGTGAATTTTTGAATGTTAGCTGTACAGTATCTCTCTTCTCTTATACCTGTATCTGGGTTTCATGCCTGCTGCTGCAGTGCTGCTGTGACACCTGGATTTACCCCACAGGATCAATACATGTCTGTCTGTCTGTCTGTCTGTCTGTCTGTCTGTCTGTCTGTCTGTCTGTCTGTCTGTCTGTCTGTCTGTCTGTCTGTCTGTCTGTCTGTCTGTCTGTCTGTCTGCCTGCCTGCCTGCCTGCCTGCCTGCCTGCCTGCCTGCCTGCCTGCCTGGGGTCTAGTTATACAGAGATGTGACACTGAGGAAGATTACAAACTTATATGTAATCATAAATATACTGTTTATGTATTTTATGGTGGTGGTGGGGGGGGGGGGGCTATAGGTTTATTTAGATACACTGTATCTAAATAAACCTTATGACAGTGTAATAACCTGTGCATCAACTCATGGGAAAGGCACACTGTTGGATATGTGGTGGTTGCCATGTATTGCACACCGTCGTCCACATCCTATTGAAAGTTGACATAATGTATATTCAAAAGGTTTTGGTATGCCTATACCAATACACCAGAGTAAGGCTGTTTTGTAAAGCATTGTGAAGCGCTGTGTAATGACCATTGAATTATATTTGTTCATATAATCAAACGGTCCATAGGTACATTTCTCCCCCTTGTGGTATAGGCCACCCATACAGTCTTCAAGGCAACAACACTCACCTGCTTGCAAGCCTGTTGAGTCCTGGCGGTCCGTCAGCGAGACCACAGCACACTTCACTGTGTTGTTAAACTCCTCTGGAATGTCAGCACACTTTAACCACTTCCATCAGACTCACTGTACTGTATATCCTCACCTCTGTGTGTTCCACAACGTGTGCTGCTGCTGCTGCTGCTATTGCAGTGTTCTCCTATAAGAAGTGAACTAAAAGGCAAGACGCCGGGTGTTCTGGTAGCAGAGGTGCCTGTAGGCACACGAATCATCTCTTCACAAACTCTGTTGTAGAACCGGTCTGACCAGCAACTCTTTGCAGCCGCAGCAGCAGCAAGAGGAGGAGGAGGAGGAGGTGTTTGGCCGACATGCGAGGGAAGGTTTGACCCAACTGAAACTGAACTCCTGTTCTCCCACTATACCAACCAGCCAGCCAGCCAGCCAGTGGTCAGACAAGTAAGAGCCTGTTCTTTGAGCTGTCTGCTGTTTCATTCACACACGACTAAGAGTCTTTAAAAAGCCCCAAGGCTATAGCAGCCCCTGGTGTCCTGGTGGAGGTCCTTAATACACCCAACCAGATGGAAATTGGTCCAAGGGAGGCATTATAGCCATGGGGGGTATACCAGAATCACTAGGGCTCATCCTGGACTCTGCCTGTTAGATTAGGAGATGTCTTGTGTGCTAGAGGAAAAGGTCATAGGGTCACTCAAATGATTAGTGTTCATGTTAGATATTTTGGGGCTTTTCTGCCTTTGGATAGTACAGTGAAGAGCGAAACAGGGATAGAGAGAGAGAGAGGGACTGACACGCAGCAAAGGCTATCAGACTAGAGCCTATTATTTGTAAGTAAGCCTTGCTGAGCCATGAGGCCCATAGGGCAGGAGCCTATCTCATGTTTATGTAGTGTAAGTACACCCCCTGGACATCATGACTCTAGTTAGTATGTTGCAGGGCCTTACCCCAATCCAAGCCTTGATGCTGAGTGACAAGCAGGGAGGCATTGGTCTTAGGTATGTCGTGGCCAGGGATCGATCCCGACCTCCCAGTCTCAGGGTGGACACTCTAACCACAAGGCAACTGAGTGGTTGAGTCTTTATTTGTGGTATGGGCCTAAACCACTAGGCCATCGGCACCCCAGTGTTCCAGGGAGCATCTTGTGTGGTAGTGGAAGGTTTGCCCTAAGGGTGGCATTACAGGAAAGGTCAGGGGGTTTTGGACATCATTAAGGGGTTCTTCTCTGGGAATCATGAACGTGCATAAAAAGCCAGCATATACCTTGTTCCAAGATATCGACTCTGTCAGGTGGAAACATCACATGTCCAAAACTCCTGCTCCTACTCAAAAACATCAAAAGTAGCAGATCTACAAGCTCAAAACGTATCGCTTTACGCCACATTTCGAGCTTGTGGATCTACTACTTTTGCTACTTTTGTGTGACGCTGTAGTATGATCAAGTGGGGCGTTAATTAGGGCTGGGTGCAATAACCGCAATTCACACCACGGTGTTGAATTCATAACCGCGATTAGTTAACTACAGATATTATTTCAAAACGTTCTAGCTTAAGGTGATGACAGAGTTCACACCAGAACTATGACGACAGTTATCATTATAGTGCTTGGTGTGAACTTCCCTTTTAGGCCAGTCCACACCAATGCAACCCAACTCCTTGCAACAAAACCGTTGCATGCAATTACTTGCAACCATTATCCCCAATGACTGTTGCAAGGAGTTGCATTGGTGTGACATGGCCTTAAAACTGTTTTGTTGAGCCTATTTGCAAGGAGTTCCATTGGTGCAGTCTATGGCTAAGTGGAATAACCGCAATACCGCAGGTGTGTAATGCATACCTCAGTGTGGTTGTTTTTTTATCATTCAAAACAACCTTTTGGGGAGATACAGCGATACCGCCATACCGTCTGTAAACAGTGACTTATTACCGCGGTAACGAAAACTCTATACCGCCCCTGCCCTAGCGTTAATGTACGAAATATGGAGATAAGAGGTTTCTTTCCGACAGCAACAAAATGTTGTGCGTCGGTGCCCATGCCGTTCAACAGAGCAGCTGCAAATGTGCGTCATTATTACTGACAGGATAGTCTTAGAAACCAGGCAGCCGATATGTAGCCTTGCCCAGGCCTTACGGCCTGGGCATAAATATAACGATTGCATTCACCACTGCTTCGTAACTCGCGCGGCGCTCCGCCGGTCGCGCGGCCCCCCCAAGGTCCGCTGGCCTTCACGCCGCTTGCAATGTCGTGGACAATGATTACAGTCTGTTCGCCCAACTGGGACACCGCCCAACTGGGATTTTCCCAGATCTTTAGCCTCATAGCATAACTCATAACTCATATTTGTAAGGTTTTCAGGAGAGACAAAAAAAAATAGATGAGTTAGGCAGAAAGTCATGTTTATCTGCCTTTATTTATATCTGATATATCGATATTCCACTTACAGTACGTCCACTTTGGTGACATGACAGGCTGAACGTGTCTGCTTGCTCTGGACAGACAGAAATCCTCTCTGGCTGCCTCTGTCTCAGAGGCTCAAAGACACAGAGCCAGTGGAAATAAAGTTACAAATCCACGCTAAGATGGAATGGCTTGAGGAGGTTTCCTGAAAAGAAATCAGGTCATGTGGATTAACGGTGAGAACATACAACAATAACAAGACTCAGATACACGACCCACAAAGTTCATTCAAACACTCACGAGCTCTGACAAAACAACTCAGTATGTGTGTATATATACAGTATATTACAACATTTTAAATGCATTTCTATGTATTTTACATGCATCTTTGCTTTTTTGTTTTGCCTTCTTGTAATGTCTTGAACCTTTTTTCTGTGAAGCACATTGAACTTTTTTTCCCCCACAATTTTTGTAATGCATTTTCTTTTCACCCAGTGTCAATTATCTAATGTAATCCTGTGCACTACACTCCCTCTGCCAACCTGGGGAGAGCAACAGACTGACCTCATGCTTCCTTCTATTTGCATGAAGGAACACGTTATTCCAACCAGTTATTTTCAGAACTCATCAGAACTCATCGACCACATGAGACCGACACAATATGTAGTATGAAAACCTGCTGATCATGACCAAGACATCTTCATAATATGGAGCTGGCCAATACCTCTACATCTGACCTCACGGACTCCAGATATGGATATAGCTGACCCGTTCTTACATCACAATGATGACTCGACCAGTCAGATTAATAGTTTAACTCCTGCTTCTTAACAGTGCCGTGTTAAGAAGCTCTGATGTTTCAGCGCCCTTTGGGTGAGGTCGCTTCTCGCCCTTAGGGCGTCTTACTGGTAGTATTTTAAATACAGTGTTGTTCTAATTTAATCTGCATTCATCTCAAACTCTATACAGAGAGCACATTCCAATCACTACACACGGAGGCCTACTGTTCCCCAGAAATGGTGCTCTTTTTTGTTTTTTTTATTAGGTTTATTTTTAGATACAGTTGTCTTATTCCTGCGCAGATTAAGTGCAAACAGAATGTGTAACTTTCCGTATAGCTGGTGACTAATCACATACAGATGGTATCTGGATAAACTTAATTGCTGTCAGACAATGACCTGACTCGTTTTTCCAGGAAGGCAAAGGAAATGTTCCTATAATCCGGTTCACAGGTCACACTAGTTTACCATCAAGTACAACTTGTTGAAAACATATTTTATTTATGATCACAATACATTTATAGTCCAGGTACATGGTGTCTTGGATGGGGGGAAGGAACCTTGTGTTCTGGATATGGTTTGTAGCCTTTTGGTCCAGGGTCCTGGACAGTACACTATGGTTCTTTCTCTGTCCTTGAATTCAGTGGTGTAAAGTAATTAAATATATTTACTCAGTACTGTACTAAGTTTGAGGTATTTTTACTTTACTGGAGTATTTCCAATTTTCAGTACTTTTACTTCTACTCCACTACATCTCAGAGGCAAATATTCTACTTTCACTCCCCTTAATTATTTGAAAACTTTAGTTACTGGTTGCAAAACAAACCTGAATCACTTCAGCCCTATATACATTTCGACCATTTGAAAATAGCCGATCTACAAGCTCACAATGTTTTGTGATGATTGTGAGCTTGTAGAGCTGTTATTTTCAAAATATTTTTATACGTTTGAAAAGTTGTGAAAATCTGCCTAATGAGTAGCCTACTTTCTAAGTATATTTTGATACCAATAACTTTGTACTTCTACTTAATTTTGAATTCTGGACTTTTACTGAGTATTTCTACAGTGCAGTATTGATATTTTTACTTAAGTAAAAAGAATTAGTACTTTTTCCACCACTGCTTGCATTGATTCATGCCAGAATCCTCTATATATCAGTGTTTATTTTGACAGGAAATTTTCATTTAGTCTTAGTCTTCTTTCTAAATATTTAATTAGATTTAGTTTGAGTCATATTTTAGTCATCTGAAAAGCTTTTGTTTTAGTCTAGTTTTAGTCAAGTAAATATCATGTTGACAAAAATGTATTTTGTCGTAATGCCTGATTTTACACTTGGTTGCGTGCTGAAAATAGCTCATCTACAAGCAATATTTAGGCAATATTTAGGACATTAGTATTTGTATAATCATACAAATATGAAACACAGACATTCTTTTTTAGCCTTACATTATGAATACAAAACCAGTATTCTCATCTTTGGGCTTATGGTAGCATGGGCCCACAAAATGGATACAGTTCCCTGTGGTTCTATCTTCTTGTTCAAAAGGCAGTAGCACACAGCCACGCACGCACGCGCGCACGCACGCACGCACGCACGCACGCACGCACGCACGCACGCACGCACGCACGCACGCAGACACGCACACACACACACACACACACACACACACACACACACACAGTCACACACACACACACACACACACACACACACACACACACACACACACACACACACACACACACACACACACACACACACACACACACACACACACTCACAGCCCTTGTGTTGTGTTGTGTTGTGTTGTGTTGTGTTGTGTTGTGTTGTGTTGTGTTGTGTTCTGGCAGAGAGCTAGATATCCCACAATGCTATATATATCTCAGTCAGACTATTCACTGACTTGTCATGTGTCCAAAAACCTTTCATAGCTACGAGGCCCAGTGAGTATTCTTGTATGAGAGAGAGAGAGAGAGAGAGAGAGAGAGATAATGTAAGATATTTTCTGCAACCGCGTATAGGCCTATAGCAATTAACGCACCTTTGATATAAGCCAGTGGTTCTCATAGTGGGGTCCAGGGACCCCCAGGGGTCCCCCAGTAAAAGTAGTTATAATACTCTAGCGTCATCATCATTGTAATATCCATTTATGTTGGCTATTCCAAATGAGCAGATCTGCAAGCTCACAGCGCGTCACTTTGTGCCGTGCTGCGAGCTTGTACATCTGCTATGATTGAACATTTTGGAAACAATAGAAAATGTTGGATAATTTAGACAGAATTTAACATGAATGTTCTCTTCATTTTTTGGGGACTTTTCTGCCTTTATTGATAGTAATTACACAGTGTAGAGTGACAGGAAACAAGGAGAGAGAGAGACGGGTGAGTGACACGCAGGAAAGGTCGTCGCGATCAAGCTCAGAGCCTATGTGGTGTGCGCCTGGACCGCTATAGGCCAGCAGGCACCCCATGAATGTTCTCTTCTGTGGGAGTCCCTGGCACAAAACCTTTTCAGATATACCCAATAGGGCCCAATTTGGGATTCCTTGCCCTGGCATGACAGAGTTTGAGAACCATATAAACTACTCACAACAGTTGTGTGGCTGACGTTCAGCAGCAGCTGCTAAAGTTCATCATCATTAAGACGAGACATCATTAATAGACATACCAGGCAGACACTCATTTCCTGGATTTCATTCTTATTTCCTGTATTTTAGTTTAACAACACAGTTGTTCTCACCTAAAACATTTTACTGTCAAGGACCCCCAAATTAATATGTATTTGGCCGTGGACCCCCATCTGAAAAGATTTTGTTCCAGGGACCCCCAGTGCCAGATTATCCATGGAACTTAGTGGCGCTTAAGCCACGTGGCCTCCAACCTTCAAGGCCCTGTGTTCTCTTTTACCCAACACACCATTTATACATTTGTTGCTCATGTGTACGAGATGATTATAGCCGGGGACCCAGTCACCAAAATGGGAGCGTACTTTTTATTTCTGTTTTATCTATTAGTTTGGTCATTAAGGTCCACAGAATGAGAGGCCTACTCTGCTGGAAACATCGCGAAAAAAAGTTATGGCCATTTGTATATTCACTGTCCCATTGACTCCACTAGAAAAATTTTAAAAAAGAAAGAAAGTCTGCTTTAATTAGCATGTGAGGGGTCAAACTAGGGGTTCTTCATGATTCTGAATCCATTTTGTTTTATTCATGTCCTACTGTCCTACTTTTAATCATGTTTACAAAAAGCCAACATGTTAATTCGACAAACTGGTCTTCATCATGGCAAGTATCATACTCTACTTGCCCTGATTAACGTTTTGAAAACACGATTAGTTGTACTTTGATTTTACCCCCTCTCCTCTGTTACATCGTGCTTGATGGATCTCTCTTCTTCAGGTTTTGGTGCCTGTTGATCCAAGCAGCACCTACTTTCTCTCCATTGAGCACCTGGTTGTTCTCTCTCTCTGGTGAATACAGATCCCCCTTGTGAATGACCTTGTCACGATGGCCATGGCCGTGCCTGTGCGCTGATAGGCATGGTCTGGTAAGTTGAAATGAATCATTGTTAGTCTGCTTTGAAACGCAGCCATGAGGTGGCCTTGTGAATCGCTTCACATAGAGGATTTCCTGTTTAATTGCCAAATTGACTGATAAACAGTCCTCCTCTGGCCCTCGGCTGTTTAATCTACCACTTTACTGCGGACAGACACAAAGCAGACGTCTGTGAGCGCATGCCAAGTCCCCTATGTAGGCTGTGGACTCTTTAGAAAGGATATTATTACCCTCAAATTGTTGGGTCTTTAGGTTGTTTAGTGTTAACAAGCCTTAAGAGTGTATTGGGCCATTGGTTCTCAATGTGGGGCCCGGGTCAAAATTTGCAAAAGTAATTCATAGAGTGTCCACCACTTTAACCATATTTTAATCTTTGGCTATGGGGAACGTGCGTATGACGTTTTGTAGGCCGATTTGGAGTTATCGGCCTACAAAACCAGCGCCATTGCCGAGGGGGACCAGTAAAAAAAAAAAAAAAAAAAAAAAAATTGAAGCAACAGTACTGAGAGATCAGATGTTGAAACATTTTCCAGTGACTACATATAAAATAGCCTACAATTAAAAAAAAAAGTGTCCCTATTATGCAAGTAAACAACATTCGATTGTGATTTAATAAATAGGCTTAGGCCTAAAGAGATTATATTTTAATCGGCAATGCAACACAGGTCCCGTTTTACAATACAAAGTGAAGCTCACTCGACCATTTCTCTCTCTCTTTCTCTCTCTAAACGGAAAATGACTTACCTCTGTAGATAGAAAATAGCCTAAAAGCATTCCTTTCTCCCTGGCTTTTGTTTCAATGTTAATATTATAGATTCCTAGGCAACCAACCAGCAGCATTGACAATAATAAGTCTACATTTATGATAACGTTTACACCGCTCTGACTTCTGACAGTGCCTGTCAATCAGTTCACACAGCTGCAGACAGTAGGCCTATGTTAGATTGAGTAGACCTCACCACATGAAAGGCAGAGGCACGCATGGACTTTTAATAGCCTAATAATAAGCTAAATGCTCGGGTCTCTCTGAACCTCGGAAATAAACGGATTTCAGGACAATGTCACAAGTCTCAAAAAAAAAAAAAAAAAAAAAAAGGAATCAGAACGGGACGGAAATGGACAAGACCATTACGGGGCCACTCGGGTTTGGTTTTGTAATTTGGCATAACACATATTTCTATTTAATATATTATAGGCTTGAGCATGTCTCTCTCTCTCTCTCTCTCTCTCTCTCTCTCTCTCTCTCTCTCTCTCTCTCTCTCTTCTGTTGGATAATTAGAGAAAGCGCACCTCTCTCTCTCAATACAAAGTGATCCTTGCTTGACCACAATGTTCTCTCTCAGATGATCTGCGTAAAGTGGCAGAGTTGACTTAAGTGTCTAGGCTAATACATATTACACGGGAGGTTGAGGCCAGTAAATCTGTCATAAAAATATATCTATTGAATATATTATAGGATATAGCCTACAATGAGATTGAGCAAACGGTTTTGTTTAAAGAGAAAATATATCTGACATGGCTGAACAAGGGACAGACCCATGATGTTTACCAGGATAAGAAATAACACTAGAAAAGTTGTTATTTTGAGAGAGAAATGTCCCGCACACTTTGATATGGTTTATTTTGATGATAACTGTTAGCCTACAACAATCTATCTCAATACATACAGTAATAGGATCGTCATGGAGGTTGTGTAAACGTTGTAGTGCACTTATTATTATTATTATTATAAGTGACGTCCCTCGAGGATGGCGACGGGAAATACGTCATCTGGAGCGAAACTCCGCCTTACACTCACTTTCTATATTCAAAATTGCAGATGTATAGCCTACCATCTCATGGCACTTTGAGAAAATGGCACTTTGAAAGGTTGTGCAAATCTTTGAATATATATATATATATATATATTACAAAATATTATTTTGTAATATAAAGCGAACATTTCTAACTAAAAGTCTTTGCTTCTGGAGGTCCCTGGCACAAAATATATTTTGAGATGGGCGTTCCGCATTCAAATACATATCATTTTGGAGGTCCTTATATGGAAAAAGTTTGAGAACCACTGTATCAGGCTGAAGATCAATCGAGGCCATGTTTATGTCAGCTTTCAAGTGGAGTTCTCTCATTAGACCTGCAGGGAATGCTGCCAAAAATGAAGTATAGGCACGACAGTACCCAGAATAGCCAGCAGGTGGCGGAAAACTCACATACAATAATAGAGTGATGTGATGTCTTGCATGCAAGTAGTAATATTACACTATAACAGTGGTTCTCAACCAACAGACCGTATAAATGTATACTGGGTATCTGCACATCAAAGATTTCATGACTTTTAAGACCTTTTTAATACCAAATTGGCGAACTTGTCAAATATTACTAAGAAAGAGGCAAACATTGTGAGAAGAGAGAGAGAGAGAGAGAGAGAGAGAGAGAGAGAGAGAGAGAGAGAGAGAGAGAGAGAGAGAGAGAGAGAGAGAGAGAGAGAGAGAGAAAAGGTAAGATATATTCTACAACCGTGTACAGTATATAGCAATTAACACACCTTTGATATAAACCAGTGGTTCTCAAAGTGGGCTCCAGGGACCCCCAGGGGTCAAACTATTACATTAGTTTGCTTCTTATCTAAGCAAGCTATTCTAATGTATTTCTGTGCCTCATCATCATATTACTAGGGCAAGGTTGCGCCAATTCTTGGCCATCTGGCCAGTGATGTATATCGGACCAGTTACCCATATCCATGTACTGCATATGGAGATATGCTGTGAGAGCCCAAACATGCTTAGGCCTACTCAGTTATTCGTTATATGAAAGTCTTACGATGTCTATGAGATGTCTGTAGAACCAGCTGTTAGTGTGGTATATGGCCGATGTGGCTTCCATATGGCATTCCCATATGAAGTCCTGTTAGATGTGGGCTTAATATTGATGACATCCGGGAACTCCATACATGGGCATAAAGGGATTCTGTTAGCGTGACATGATCATCACAGTGAAGCCAAAGTGTGATGTCAGAGCGGCAAACCCATTCTGTTAAGAGTGGTTCCCCTGACATCACAGTGACGTCAGAGCATGATGTCAGAGCGACAAACCCATAGAACCACAGTGTTGGTTGTGACAGAGATACAAACATACGGACAAGCTGCGACCTACGGTCGCAATTATTAGGTACATGTATAAAGGTATTATGAAACCTTCACTCATACAGCAATATTTCTGGGTCCCATTATCAGTAACATTCTTTACAGACTACAATCCCTCTTGTCAAAGATGTTTGGGCCAAGATGTTGACCAATCAGAGAAAGTTCCAGTTTCCATGGTGATGGAAGATGGTCCATTAGTATCACTATACTTGAGACATTTAGAATGGCAATGTTATGAATGCCATTTATTTACTTTTGCCATTTTTATCCCTGAACCTAAAGCCAAAATAGTCTATAATACAACGCGTTGTGTGCTTGTAGATCAGCTTTTTTCTGTGTGCGACACCGGTGAAGAACTATAAGTAGGCCTATATAACAGGTATAATTCCAACTTTAACCCCTAAACTTAAACTCTAGTTGTCTAGTCTAGTGTTTCTCAAACTTTCACATTTCAAGCTGGGACGGATTAACCCCTTCGAAGGCCCCCGGCCGATAATTTTTTTAGGGCCTCCCCACCCTCCACCATAACCCCCTCCCTCCTTCCTCCCTCCCTCCCTCCCTCCCGACGTGCACTACCCAGCTCGGGTTTTATGCCATGATGATCATCTGTGGGCCAAGAAAGCACCTGTGGGCCCACATATTTGATATTTAATTAACGTATACATTTAATAGTAAATTGTCAATGACCACGTGGCCCAGTTCCCCCAAGGGCCCCTGGCAACGGCCCCACCGGCCCAATGCTTAATCCAGCCTGAGACCACTTTACTACCTAGTCAGAAACTCAGGGCATGGCTGTCTTAGTGTTTTGAAGTGTTTTTTTTTCTTCTCCTATTTCTATTATTCTAGCCTTGAAAAAAAAGAAAGTAGGGCTAAATATTAAATAAGAGACATGTCAAGAGAGCCTGAGAGGTGGTCAAGTGGTCTAATGATTAGTTCTTCGGCTTAGAGGTGCGATGTTCAAACCCCAGTCTTCCCATTGTTCAATGATGCACTACCTTGGAATTTTCTATGCAAACATATACATGGGTGACTCAACATGTCTTTATTAATGCATTCTGGGTTATGGTAGCTCTGTTGGAAAAGCTCTTTACTTGACTCATCATCAGCAGGTCCTGTGATCATGTCAGCACCAGCACCTCTGCATCTGAGCAATTGACACTGATGGCTTGTTTTTTTTTCTCTCCTTTAAAAGGCCATTGTCATTGACAATGCATTGGGTGCTTAAAGTTAAATATTTCAAAAACTACACATTATTAGTAAAAATCTCAAGCCTGCATGAGTGCATGTCCACAGTAAAGTGGAATTTTTTAATTGCGAATCAAGTTGCTCGGTTAAAGTATGTAGGAACAGCGAGGTGCCAAAGTTTTCAGATTTAAGTTTTAAAAAGTTAAATGTCTCCAAAACTACAAAACATTTCAAAGTGAAAAGTTCAAGCATGTGTGTCGGCAGTAACAGTTAGGTGAATTATAAAAAGTATGAATGGAGTTTCTAGGTGAACAGGTTTTTTTTATTTTTTATTTTATTTGCACAAATCTACCATTGAGCCTCATGTTAATATTTCGAATTTTGTAAAGACTATATCTCTAAAACCATGAAAGATAAGTACAAGGCCTCCATAACGTTCATGCCCTGTTTGAGATCATCATATCAAAGACGAGGTTTGTCATTTCACTTACAGCTGCACTAACCAGTTGTCTAAAGCACCTGGTCCACTAGGGGGCAGACATGCAGCCACTTGGTCAGATATGTGTTAGATTTATACCAAGATCATGGGTATCCAGGTGTCAATCAACCCTAGACAACAAGCAGGTACAAGAGGGGGGTGGGGCTAAAAGATGCAGGAAGGTAAACAATCTGACAGATTGTGGATGTATCAGCATGTCTCTGTGTTTTTGGAGCTGGGTTTTCACTCAGTATTTCTACCATAATCAGCTGACATTAATAACTACCAGATGGACTGTGGCTGCCTGGTCAACTAGTAACTCACTAGCCTGGAGGAGAAGAGAGTGTGGGAGACATTTCAACAGGTTTCTGTGAGTATGGGGACGCTATCTGACAACTTCAGCCCTAGAATGGCTGTGATATCACTTACATTTCACAATGTCACCGACACAGGAGGGCATAGGAGTGATCTATGGCTTTATACTGTATATGAAATACATACATTAAAGGAATATCTAGGACAACAGTGGGACCTTTAACAGTGTTGTGGTGGTGATTTGGATAGTGTGCTAATAGGACCTGCTACCAAAGTTGTGCAGTAGAGGTGATCAGGATTTGTTATTGCACACCAGCAGTGGTGGAAAAAGTACTCACATTCGATACTTAAGTAAAAGTATCAATACTGCATTGTAGATGTACTCTGTTACAAGTAAAAGTCCAGAATTCAAAATGTACTTGAATAAAAGTATGAAAGTATTGGCATCAAAATATTCTTGAAGTATCAAAAGTAAAAGTACCAAATGTTTGAAAATAGCAGATCTATCCACTTTGTGAGCTTGTAGTTTGTCTATTTTCAAATAGCCACGGTAATAAATAGAGCTATTATAATATTATAAAAATGTATACTATATCTGCAAAGCAACTAGTAACTAAAAGTTCTCAAATAAATGTAGTGGAGTAAAAGTACAATATTTGGACCAGAGATGTAGTGGAGTAGATGTAAAAGTATTGGAAATTGGAAATACTCAAGTAAAGTACAAATACCTCAAGATTGTACTTAAGTACATTACTTAAGTAAATGTATGCTACTTTACACCACTGCACACCAGAGGATCCAGGTACAGACAGACAGACAGACAGACAGACAGACAGACAGACAGACAGACAGACAGACAGTCAGTCAGTCAGTCAGTCAGTCAGTCAGTCAGTCAATAAGTACTGTGTTCTCCAGCTCACCCAAACTCATCTTGTTGGGGTACTGCTTGCAGGCAGCAGTCTGTCTAAAGTTTTCAGTTCAGAGGAACTGTTAGCACAGACAATACTTTCATTGAGGATTTCAAATCAACTCCAAAAAGCAACCAGGAAACAAGTGTAGTTTGTGAAGCCAACTACAAAAATAAATGTTCCTTTGGACTGGATGTGTCCTTCATGTTAGAATCATTTTTTGAAATGTGATTCACTACTTCTTTCTTACATGTATGACGTTGCTTTAATGATGTTATTGTTTTGTTACTATTGGTTGGTTGAAATGTCACTGATATGCATGTCACAATTATGATATAATAGCCATCATAATGGTCTCCATGTTGCAAAAAATATAGATATGTATATCTGATTCTGATCTATAAGCTCACAATGCATCGCAATGCGACACGTTGTGAGCTTGTATATGGGCAATTTCCACTACTTTTAATTTTGACTATAACATTATTAAATATGGCCTATAATTGATATATTCCTTCCAATGTTCAAAGGACAAATTAAATAAAATTGTTGTGGAATTATTGGCGATGATGACGTCTTCACCTGATTGATGACGTCTGATGACGTGATTGATCGCTCTTTTATTTCAAGGGTTTTCCCATTGGATGACGTCAGCGCAGACACGCAGACGTAGATTTCCCTAATTTATAGATAGATATGTATCCATATACATACAATATATTGTATGCCCATACATGGAGATCCCTATCTGAACCAGCCACACAGATATGGGCCATGTCTTGGCCATCTGGCCAGTGATGTATATCGATGACATCAGGGATCTTCATATATGGGCATAAAAGGGATTCTGGGGAATACCCATATATATGGACTTTTACATAGGTGATGTCACCTGTGATATCACCTGTGATGTCACAGTGACAAGGGAACCAACCCATAGACTGTAAAAATGTGTACTGACTGACTGAGACAGACAGACGGAGACAAGCTGCGACATTTCTCATGGTAAACTGCGACCTTTGGTCGCAATTAAATGTAACCTACCTATTAGTTGATTGTAACCGTTTCTCTCTCCACTATACCACTTAGGTTGAAGAGTGCATCGCTGCATGTCTGGCTGACATCTCACAGTGGATGTTTTCTTCTCGCCACCTCAAGCTGAACCCAGACAAGACTGAGCTTCTCTTCTTCCCAGGTAAGTCCTGCAGGATCTCACTGTTTCCATCTCTGGTGACTTCAAACAACATTCAAGGCACACATCGCAGACTCTGTATCAGGGGTTCCCTAACCTTTCAGGCTGCAAACCTCAAATAATCAACTGGGGCCCCCACCACCCTGACAAGCACTTGGAATTGCAAGCATTACATTTAGTTTGACTCGGTTCCACAGATAAATATTGTGAAAATAGCCGATCTACAAGCTCACTTGTATTATGCCAGCTAACTAGAGGCTGAGCTTTCGTCCTACTCCTCCCGCCTAATACTCCACGCTGACAGGTGTACTCCACGCTGACAGGTGTGTTCATGCAGACGCTCTGCAAAGCCAGATGCACCGCTGTGGATTCAAACCCACAACCTCCGTGGTGTTGGATGGTTGCCTCTTTCATGTGTAATATTTGGCCAATTTGGTATTTAAAAGGCCTTAAAGGTCATTACATTTTAACTTAAGTAATGTGCAAATACTACTGTATACACTTTGTATGTTGGTTTGTTTACTGTTGAGTGAGAAAACAACATTTGGGGGGCCCGGCTGGGGGTCCCGACGCCCAGTTTGGGAACCACGGCTCAGTAACATTTTAAGGTTCAGACCCTTCCTCACCCAGGAGTCAGCCCAGCTGACCAGCTCCTTATTCTGGATAAGGAGCTGGTCAGCTGGGCTGACTCCTCAATCTTATCAACACTACTGCTAGTGTAACTCTCTCCTCGCTGGCCCTCCCAGAATGTTTGTGCACTGAAACCCCAGCAAATGCAGCATGCCTGGTCTCAAACCAGACAAAGCGTTCACTCTAGGACAACATCCGGGACAACGCTCCACACATCCCAGACTCTTCTCCCCGTCCTGGCTCACAAACTGTGGAACTACAGTAACTCCACATTGCAGTTAGAATCACTCCTGACTTTCCATCGTAGTCTGGAGACTCACCTCTTCAGACCCCACCTCAGCCTGTAACTAGTGTGATAAATATCGTTGAGACGATACAATATCTCCACAATATTGCTTTTCAGAGATATCGTATATATATATATCGTGATGCAATGAGGGAGCCTTATAGAAAATCCTGTTGAATTGTTGATACAGAGATTCATTGCAAAATGCATTTAAACCTACATTTTGGTCTAAATCAGTAGTTCTCAAACTTGACCATGTTATCTCCCTAACGCCCCTGACTATTGGCCAAATTGTCAAATAATATAGGCAAACATTTTGAAAATGTCCGATCTACAAGCTCACAATCCCTCGCAGCGTTTTGAGGTTGTCGATCAGCTATTTTCACAATATTTAATATCTGTGGAACCGAGTCAAACTAAATGTAATGCCTCAACTCCTGCAATTCCAAGTGCTTGTCAGGGTGGGGGGTCCCCAGTTCAAATATGATTCTTTTGGGGGTCGCGGTTGAGAACCACTGGACTAACAAACTAGCCTGGAAGAGAAGAGAGCATCCCTTCCACATTGTGCTGGATTGATGTTAGTGACTGACCTACATGCAGATGTACATGTATGCTGGTCATTCTTGTGTTTTTGTTACTTAGGCTTGTTTTTCTTGACCGCAGTGTTAATTCAGACTGATGCTAGGTTCATTGTTTACCTGCTATCCCATAGTTTCAGTGTACAGATCAAACCTTCTGATGGATTTCATAGACTTGTTTGACAGCACTGTCATTGTTGTTTTGTTGAGTGTATTTTCATGTTGTGAGCTTGTAAATCGGCTACTTTCGGCAAATGTTCTCACTAGAATAGGGATGCTGGTTAAGTTATTAAGTGGTTAATGTAAAAAAATAAACAAAAAGGGTTCCTATATTGTTTGTGACCCCCTCTACAGTATGTGATCCTATAGTTTACTGAGGCACTACACTATCTCTCTGCATTCTATGTACTGTAGGCCTATGTGTTTACCTTGCTTAATGTACAGTAAGTCGCTCTGGATGGAGGAGTGTCTGCTAAATGCCTTCATTGTAATGTCACTGATCTAGGTTTTCATCTATTGTTTGATTGGGATGTTATTTATCAGTGGTGTAGCGTTACGGCCCCACTGCAGGCTATGTAGGACAGATGTAGCTCTTGAGTGGTGCTCCTGGAAGGAGCTAAGCTCCAACATCTGGCTTTGTCCGGGCTCTGAAGCGTGGCCTACATCTGGCCTACATCTTGGCACAAAGGCTCAATGTGTGTTGTTCGCCCAGGGTCACATTACCCAAGCTTTGCGGGACACTTAATTAACTCATAAATATCACCACTCACTTCACACTGTGTGCACATGTGCGAGTGCAGCTCAAACTCTGCATGCACACTGCCAGTAAATCGAGCATCATTTTGTTGTCATCAGACTATTTTACTAAAACAAAGTAAAACCATGGGTACAGTATATGCTGTATAGCAAATGGTAACAGGTCACTGATTATAATTGAATATGAGTCATAACTTCTTTCAACACAGGTGTACTTTAGAGTTACAATCTGAATCACTCACACAGGGGTGTTCTCCTCCCATTGAAATTTGAGGCCGATTTAGACCTCCTAAATCGGAGGGATCCAAACCTTTTTCAAAGGGGGCCAGCCGGGCCACATTAGAAAATATGAAAACACCCAAGGGCTGACTATATCTCCTGACAAAATGTGCTTTTGGTCGGACCATAACTATCATCATCACTATTTGATATCTGTGGTCTTTTGCCAGGTGTGTGCTCTGAACAAAACACAAATAACTCACAATACCAATGTAACCAGATGTGCAAGGTAAAAGAAAATCAACAAAGTAGCCTTTCTTTGACCCCTTCAGATTGAGACAGGGAACAAGGGTCAGATTGAGACAGGGAACAAGGAATCCTGAGTAATTATACTATAAAATGTGTCCTTGGATGGATTATAGATACTATAAAATTTGTCCTTGGATGGATTATAGATATAACTGTCTATAGTATCTGATCATTATTCTACTGTTGAAATGAATGGATTATAAATATAACTTTGCATCAGTTAATGACCTTTGTGTTTGACCTTCAGGGTGGATCCACTGTTGAGGGAGTGGATCAGGATCCTGATGCAGAGAACGAAGGTTACGTATGTAACCACGGTTATGTGAGCGATTGGATCACTCCAATATATGATAGTTCCTCCGCTAGGCGGAGCTACGAGCAGACTTACCGATGATTCCCGTGCATAAAGTACGGGAAGTGACGCGCGTGAGGCGGAGCCTCCGCATGCACTTTGCCCCGTGCGTCACTTCCTTCTTCCTCGTGCCCTTTCCGAGGCGCGATAGATCTCCGTAGCCAGATTGGAGTGATCCAATCGCTCACATAACCGTGGTTACATACGTAACCTTCGTTATGTAGCGCTATATTGGATCACTCCAATATATGATAGTACACTACCAGATCAGTCGGCGATCTATCAAAATAAATTAACAAAATAAAACTAGGAGCTCAAGCCCTCCCCGTGGGAGCGGCCCGCTCCAAGTCCAACTCACAAAGAGGTGCCCACTGTCTCCGCCGGAGCAGAGGCAACCTCCAGGACAGCTTGTTCCACACGATTCTCTGGAACCACATTGACCCGGTAGAACCTGGTGAATGTACCCGGCGATGCCCAACTGGCTGAGGCACAGATTTCAGACAGGGGAACCCCCTTAAGCTGTGCCCAAGAAGTGGCCACACGCCGAATGGAGTGTGCCACTACCGCGGACGGCATAGTCTGTCCAGCCAAGTTGTACGCACAGGCAATGGTGTCAACAAGCCAATGTGAGAGTCTTTGCTTCGAGAGCCCTTGACCCAGGACTCTATCTCCATAGCAGACAAAGAGCTGATCAGTCAGCCTGATCGCTCTTGTTCTCTCGATATAAGCATCCAAAGCCCTTACCGGGCATAGGACGTGCGGAGTATTACCCAAACCGTCCACACCCAAGAAAGCCGACAGGTGTAGCGGTCGGTTCACATGTTCTATAGACAGAACCTTTGGCAGAAAAGAGGGATTGGGTCGCAAGGTGACGCCTGACTTGTCAGGTCTCATCCTCAGACACTCCTCACTCACCGAGAGTGCGTGGAGCTCACCGACCCTCTTAGCGGAAGTGACTGCCAATAGAAACGCCACCTTCAAGGAAAGGTGATGGAGAGAAGCAGTCCCCAGGGGCTCAAAGGGAGGCTTCTCAAGCGCAGAGAGCACCAAACTAAGGTCCCAGATGGGAACCTGAAGGGCTCTCACTGGGTGGAGGCGTCGCACTCCCTTCATGAAGTCTAACACCAGTTCATTCTTACCCAGCCGTCTGTCAGAATGGCATGCAGCGATAGCGGCAACATACACCTTCAGTGTGTTGGCCGCCCTACCCTTATCTAGTAGCGACTGAAGAAACTGCACTACCACCTGCGTTTCACAGCGTTCAGGATCGGAGCCATAGGTCTCGCACCAAGTGCAGAACAAGCGCCACTTATCCCGATACGACGCAACGGTGGAGGGGGCTCTAGAACCTGCCAATGTACGCATAACCCCCTCCCCCAGTCCTAAACCTGACCACCTACGCCTCTCAGGGGCCAGGCCCATAGCTGGAGGTGATTGGGACGTGGATGCCAAAGGGTTCCCTGAGCCTGTGACAGCAGGTCGGGCCTCAGAGGCAACTTCCACGGCGTTCCCGAGACCAGAGACAGCAGCATGCTGAACCAAGGGCGTCTCGGCCACAATGGGGCTATCAGGAGCAACTGATGATCCCACTCCTTGACCCTGTCCAGCGTTGCCTGGATCAGAGGAAACGGGGGGAAAGCATAAAGCAACGTCAGAGGCCAGTCGTGAGACAGGGCGTCTAGGCCCAGAGGTCCCGGAGGACTCGTCAATGAGAACCACCTGGGGCAGTGAGCGTTCTCCCGGGAGGCAAACAGATCTACCTGTGCCCTCCCAAACCTGTCCCACAGCTGTTGCACGACCTGAGGGTGGAGACGCCAGTCCCCCTCTCGCGGTCCGTCTCTTGACAGCATGTCTGCCGCGGAGTTCAAGACTCCCGGGACATGCGCAGCCCGGAGAGACAGGAAGTGGGTATGAGCCCAAACCAAGAGCTCCTTCGTCATCTCGTGGAGATGACGGGACCTCAATCCCCCCTGATGGTTGATATAGGCCACAACCGTGGTGCTGTCCGATCGCACCAGAACGTGCCGACCGTCCAGGTAGGGTAGAAAACGCCGCAGAGCCAGGCACACAGCCCTGAACTCCAGAACGTTTATGTGCCGTCGAGACCATGGCGGATCCCAGCGGCCGCTGGCCGCCATGCCTCTGTACACCGCCCCCCAACCCATCGGAGAAGCATCTGTGCACACCAGTTCCCTGCGTGTCATCCTGCTGAGCGTAACTCCTGTCTCCAAGAAGGAGCGAGAACGCCACCGGGTTAGAGCTAGTACACACTTCCGCGTCACTGAAAGACGGCGGTGTCTGTGTCGCCGTGGATGCAGCTTGTGGGCGTTGAACCAACGCTGCAACGGCCGGAGATGAAGAAGACCTAAGGGGACCAACGACGAGGCCGATGTCAGCAGACCCAGCAGTCGTTGGCAACCCTTGACAGATACTGTACGGCCTAGCCGAAACCTGCGGATAAAGGCCATAATCTTGTCGACCCTCCTGCTGGGCAGACTCGCTTTCATAATTGACGAGTCTATAGTTATCCCTATGAAGACTACCCTCTGTGAAGGGGACAACCGACTCTTTTTCTCGTTCAGGACTAACCCCAACTCCTGTATATGTTTCAACAGGAAGCTGGTGTCCTTGGCAGCCTGCTCCCTGGTCTGAGCACAGACCAACCAGTCGTCCAGGTAGTTTAAAACCTGAATGCCTAGTGAAGACAGCGGTGCCAGAACCGCGTCCATGCATTTTGTGAATGTGCGTGGTGATAGTGAGAGACCGAAGGGAAGTACCTGATATTCGTAGGCCTCTCCTTCGAAGGCGAACCGGAGATATTTCCAGTGACACCGATGGATGGGCACATGGAAATATGCATCCTTTAGATCCAGCGTGGTGAACCATAGCCCCTGGGACATGGCTTGCAGCACTCGAGCCGGGGACAGCATCTTGAATGTCAGGTCCTTCAAGCAGCGATTGAACATGCGCAGGTCCAGAACGGGACGGTAACCACCGTCCTTCTTTGGAACGATGAAGTACCTGGAGTAGAACCCATCCAGCTGTTCTGAAGGCTCTAACTTCCTGATCGCTCTTTTGGCGATAAGAGAGGTGATCTCCAGCCGGAGAACCACCCGTTTTGCAGGATCGGACACAGTAGTTATTCGCATGCCCCTGAAGGGCGGCGGCCGACAACGGAATTGGAGTTTGTACCCCCTTAGGACTGTGTCCAACACCCAAGGGGACCCCACACGCTCCTCCCAGTTTGCCCTTTGGGCCTGGGAGAAGCGCCCGAAGTCGGCCGCTTGGCAGTCAGGTAGACTGCCCGCGGCCGGGGTTCTTCCCTGAGGATTGACCCCGTCCGGCAGAGGGGCCTCCACGCCCCTTATGCCCTTTGTAGTGTTTCTTCCCCCGTCCTTGGCCCCCTTGCCACTGCCCCTGGGGCTGGGCTTGGAACTTGGGCTGGGCCTGGTGGGGCTGCTGATAGACAGGACCAAGGCGCTGCTGCATGTGAGCAGAGAGCCCTTGGTTCGGATGTGACCACTGCCTCTTGGGGGCAGGCTTTGAACGTGTGTCACCTGCGAACTTCTTTAGGATATCCCTGTCCCTGCGCAGACTCTCTGTCTGACGTAGTATGTCATCCACCCCTCTGCCAAAGGTAATACCCGGCGTGAAGGGGAGCTCACAGAAAGACTTCTTTACATGGTCAGGAAGTTCCTTTGACTGGTTCGCCCAGATATGGCGGCGCGACGCCACCACTGAGGCCACTGCCTGGCCGTTGGCTCGCACCAACTCCGACTGCAGAAGGCCGAGCAGCCTGGACACCTCCACTGCTTCGTCCGTCCGGTCCTGGGTGCCACCTTGGAGCGTAGGGATCAATTGCGCCAGGTAGGAGCCCAGCAGCATGGCTGCATTATTAAGGCGAGCCATGATAGTGACGACACCAAAGGTGCTGCCAAGAAGCTGGTCACTGGTTTTGTCAAGACCAGGTCGTAGCTGAGGGCCCTTGCTACCTATGATCTCAGCATCATTGAGGAAGGTAGCTGCCACTACGTGATCCATAGCAGGGAATGCAGCAATCCCCATGGAGTCCTGGTCAGCCATGTGTGTCCATGGAGCTGTCTCCCTGGAGGGGCGGAAGCGCTTCCGAGAGGCAGCCGTGACCTGCATCCTCGCCCAGCTCTCGCGGAATGCAACCGCGAACTGGGGACACATAGGGATCTGTACTTTGTCGCCTTCGGGATCCGACAATTCAAGGCTCAGAGAAGCCGCTATCCTCTCCAGGAGGAGGCGCAGAGCCTCAGATGCTGACGGCGGCTCATCTGAGCCAGCAGAGCCAGCATGAGAGGGGGCCACTGAACCAGCAACAGAAGGCTCGTCCTGGTAACCAGATGTGCTCTCCTCAAAATCCATCTCATCTGGGGCGTGAATGGAGAGAACATCCTCCTCATCGCCACAGTCCAGAAAGTCCACTTCTTGGCGTAGGTTTTGTGCTTTACGCTCAAGCGTGTCTAGCTCATCGCTTTTACGGCGTTTGGAAGGCGGAGCCCCCAAAGCAGCCGAAGGCGTTCCCCGGTGGGTACGTCGCGTGCGATGCCGGGAACCCCCACCCCCTTGGGGAATCTGCCAAAAGTCCACCTTACCCGGAGGTGACTGGTGACGCCGCACCGTCCCGGAAGGAGGCAGGCAGCCGTCATCTGGTGGGGACATATTTTCCACAGCCTCTAACCGGGCTGCGCACAACCTTTCTCCAAGCAGGTAGCAGGCCTGGCAGCGCATGGGATCTGTTACTGCCACACGTGCATGGTCCACCCCCAAACAGCAAATACAGACACGGTGCCCATCCCCGACGGGCATCGGTCCTTTGCATGAGGCACAGCTAAAAGCCATACTGCAATTAGACACACCGCTCAGTAGCCCTTGGCTCTAACGGGCGATCTATAGGACAGACAGAATATATATATATATATATAAATATAATATATATACTGCAATACATACAAACCCAATCACACACTGTTTATTAGCCCTTGGCTTTATACAGGGTGATGTAGAACAGGACTAATATGTATATATGTATATAATATAAAAATATCTATACTATATATAAACAAGCTGTGTATAAACCCAATCACACACTGTTTATTAGCCCTTGGCTTTATACAGGGTGAACCTAATATCTATATATGTATCTAAATAAATAAAAATACTATATATAAACAAGATGGGTATAACCTAATCACACACCGTTTATTAGCCCTTGGCTTTATACGGGGTGATGTAGGACAGGACAAAAAATATATACTTTCAATGTGTGTGTGCTTGGTGACTGAAGGGAACAGTAGACTGAGTCAATCTCAAGTCGTGCTTGTGAAAAGTAAAGTACTGCAAACTACTGAGTAAGTTCAGCTGTGTGCTTTGTGTACTGTGTGTCCTGCAGATTTTGTCGACTTTACTCGCCTTGCCCGTTAAGAGTTAACTCAAAACAGCTGCTCACCCTGGAGCGCGAGTGATAGACGGAGGAGAGAACGCAACTTAGCGTCACGTTTCCCCTTGGGAGGCAAAGCAATTAGCGGCCCAGCCAGCTAGTTAGCTTCCTCCACTACCGTCTAGGGAAGGCGCCGTTCCCAAACTAATACCGGGAGGGACCGGTAAACAAAAGACAGACAAAAGACAACTAGTCAAATAAGGGCAACCCTCTTAGCGCCGCGATGCGAGACGACTGACTCGCACCGCCGTAACACGGTGAATGGGACTCTTGTTTTTAGCCTTAGCTTAACAAAACAGAGACAAACCCCTTGTCGAAAGAGGCACAGCAGCCAATCCGAAAGGGGCGACAAGGGAGGCAAACTCAACGGAGGGGCCAGCCAGCAAGCCAGCTAGCTACTCCTTGCGAGATATAGCTTCCCACGGTAAACACAGAGCTCTTACCAAAAGCGTCCACTCTCTATAGCCGCCGAGGAAAGACAAGAGGAAGAAGGAAGTGACGCACGGGGCAAAGTGCATGCGGAGGCTCCGCCTCACGCGCGTCACTTCCCGTACTTTATGCACGGGAATCATCGGTAAGTCTGCTCGTAGCTCCGCCTAGCGGAGGAACTATCATATATTGGAGTGATCCAATATAGCGCTACATAACTCCACCTTCTCTATGAGACCCACACACCATACAAATATATCCTAACGCCACAAGAATTTACCCGAGGGTATGAATTTAACCCACACACCATACAAATATATCCTAACGCCACAAGAATTTACCTAACATCAAAGGGCCATTCACTCTATAACTATGACCATATGGTTCACCATTGTATTTCATAGTGCTCAGTGTGAACTGCCCTTAACACCAAACAACACTTTTGGGACATTAAAAACTATTCTATACGCCCATATTGTTAATGTTATTAACACACACGCACGCACGCACACTCGCATGCATGCACGCACTCACTCACACTCACAACACAAAGAAACACAATTGAATTTCTTTTGACAGACGTTTATTAATATGCATTTGAGGCAATAAAGATGTCATGAAATCAAAACCCACCTTGTCGTGTTTTTGGTTGAATTGAACGTAGTAAATTATGACGTGAAGGTTTTTATATTGTAACAAAGACATGGAGTAGAAGTGGTTGGAATCTATTTTATGTAAGTTTCAAGTCAAAAGGGCAGAATGCTGTCTTGAATCAGTTAAAAAAGTGAATGCAGTTGATAACTATGTGGCTCAGCTTATAATTGTTCATTAATGTGATATGCTGCATGCCATGAGTGATATTTTTCAGTTAAACTGCATGCCATGAGTGATATTTCTCAGTTAAACATTTACGTTTGGGGTTAGTACGACACCGTCTGAAACTTTATAGCCATTAATTAGTTTAATGTAAAGACCAAAATGGATGTAAAACCCCAAGTTTGATTAGAAAATAATTAGAAAATATTTTTTCTAATTAGAAAATAATTTTTCTAATCAAATTACTTATATATAAATGGTAAATGGTGCATGTATATAGCACCTTTCTCCAAGGCGCTTTATGATGGAAATTTTTTATAAATATGTGAATATTTAAATATTTTTATGTTTTGGCCTGCGGTTTCTTGCTTCGACTTCAAATATGACCAAAAATAATTCCTAGGTGTGAAAGATCTGGTGGTGTAGAGGTAACGCACAGGACTCGATAGTGGAAGGTTGGGGGTTTGAATCTGGGCCCCAGCAGGTTCTATTTTTTGTCCATTAGAGGAGTCTAGCCCGCCTCCCTCAGGTGGTTGAGGGAGGGGCTTAAAATTTAAATAAAAAAGAAAAAAAAGTTTTGCGTGCTTCTCCCCTTCTTCCCTGCCTCCTTTTCTCTTCTTCCTTTCGTGTTCGCCAGCTTTTCTTCTCTGCCTCCAGTCCTTTCGTCTGTGCCAGCCTAGGCCGTCGCTTTGGGAACCTCGTTAGTTTCTGACATTTACCATCTTTCAGGGATTTGCCAAGTCCGCTTGCACTATTTTCCAGTTTACCATCTTTTGGCTTTCTTCTTTGCACAGTTTGCACTTTTACCATCTTTCTTTTGGCTTTCTTCTTTGCACAGTTTGCACTTTTACCATCTTTCGGGGTTTCTTTGCATGATTTACCCATGTACCCTCTTTCTGGGTTTTTTCTTGAACCATTTTCAGACTACCTTCACCATTGGTGAGGTTCGAACTCGCAGGCTTTGAACTTTGAGGCATTTTTCTTAACCACTGCACCACTGGTTCATACTTAATCTGTTGTCTTGCACGTTTTTAAGTGAAAGATCAGAGGTAAAGGTACAAGAGCCAGGTAAAACTTTGGAAAATCCCTAATCCGGGATTGAACTAGGAACCTTCTGCTTGATAGCCCAGTAACTTCTCCACCACACCACCGTGGCTCACGTAGGATCTCTTCTCCTGCACAATTTCAAGTAAATATTAGTTAAAGCTATAGGAACAAAGTAAGATTTTAAGGGACATCCTTGACTTTTCCCAGGTTTGATCTAGTGATCTCCTGGCCTTTAGGCTTTTGCCTTATCCACTACTCCATGAAGGCTTGCTCTAAATCTCTTCTTTTGCACATTCACTATAACATTAAATAAAGGTGCAAGAGTGAGATAAAAATTTAAAGGATTCCTTGCTGGGTTTGAACTAGGACCCTACGGATTACCAGTCAGGGATCTTACCACTGCACCACTGGATCCTTAAAATAATCTGTTTTTCAAGGTTAAATAAAGCTAAAAGAACTAGATGAAATACAGAGAATATTCCTGACTGGTTTTGAACCCAAGATCTCCTGTTTACAAGAGCTGCATCTTAACCACTAGACTATTGAATCCAGTGTTAGGACTATCCAATTTTGCAATTTTGAATGAAAGATGAAGTTACAAAAGCCAGGCAAAAGTAAGGTAACAGAGCCAGATAGAACTGCCAGAAATTTCTTTACCAGGATTGAACCAACAACCTCCTGGTAGCAAGAACGATCTTATAACCACTCCTCCAACTATGGTTGACATTTTTTGTGTCTCTTGCACATTTTTACTAAAAGTTCAGAAAATGTGCATGAATAATATAAAAGGTGGAGAATATCTATGCTGAGTTTTAACCAAGGACTTTAAAGTTGCAAACTATGTTTTTACCATTGCACCAACTGTAATTTGCACCTCATTTGGTCTCTTGTGTGTCTCAATGTAAGATTAGATAAATGTAAAATATCTAGGTAAAAGTTTGAGAACAGTCATTACCTGTTTTGAACTCAGAACCTTCTACATTGAAGATCTATATCTAAACCACTATACCACTAACCCACTGTAATACTTAACTGATTTTTTTTTCAAAGTAGATATGGTTACAACTTAAGAGCCAGTTAAAACTTGGGAAAATGTCTGGACTGGAATTGAACAAGAAACGTTCTGCTTTTCAACCACATTTCTTCACCACTGCACCACCATGGCTATTATTTAAACAGTAACCTTGCACAGTTCTCTGTGAAAGATTAGTTAAAGGGTCCCCACCTTGCTTTTCAAAATATATATTTTATATAAATATTGGCCTATAATAGGGTTTTAAACAGGTTTTAGCCTAAACAACCATCCGGATATTTAAAATTCATATTCTGTCTGTCTTTAATTTCAAGCCTTTTCAGATTAATTATCAAATTATCATTTGTTTGCAATGCAGCACTGTCTTTGGGCTAAAGTCGGAACAATACAGCGAAGAACAGCACGGTACCACAATAAAAACCCTAACGAGTCAATCCAATCCAAGCCAATTTTAGTACCACTTTACCTCATGGTTCCAACTCATATAAATATATAGTGTCAATAGAATGTAGCCTCCCAAAAGTACCGCCCCCTTCTCAAGGGGCTCAATTTCAAAAAGTACCGTTCAGACCTGCCCATTCAGAAAATCACTGAAATGAAAGGCAAGGCTTAGAGAATGAATGTTTTTATGGGGGGTCTGGAAGACACACACACACACACACACACACACACACACACACACACACACACACACACACACACACACACTTCTCAATGGAAATCCTTTTGACAGGCGTTTATTAATATTCATTTGTGTCAATAAAGAAATTAAATCAAAACCCACCTTGTCGTGTTTTTTGACGACATAGGGTTAGTTAGGTTCATGTTTTTGATAGTATCATTACAGTATATGTTGTGTCCTATGATATGAGTTTTTTACTATATATAGAGGGTATGTGCGTGACATCATCATCATACCCAGATGTTATGCGGGAACGCCTATTGAGTGGCAAAAACTACTTTCTGGCCTTGACAGCCCAAACATCCAAACAGAAAGGTCCTATCTGATTGCATTAAACAACGTTAAACAATGTTAAACTCACTTTGCCACTCACATTGACACTCGATTTGCCACTCAATTTGCCATTCACTTTATGCATGCACAATAGCCTTTATCAATGGTTGAGGTGAGGTTTTTATGTTGTACCCAAAACATGGAATGAAAGTGGTTGGAATATATTTTATGTAGGTTTAAAGTCAAACAGGCAGAATGCTGTCTAGAATTAGTAAAAAAGAATTAACAGGATAACTATGTGGCTCAGCTTATAATTATTCATTAATGTGATATGCTGCATGCCATGACTGATATTTTTTCAGTTAAACATTTACGTTTGGGTGTAGTATGACACTGCCTGAAACTTTATAGCCATTAATTATTTTAATGTAAATACCTAAATGGATGTAAAAACCCAAGAGCTAATCTGTTTGATTAGAAAATAACTTTTCTAGTTTTGGTAACTTATCAAGTTACTTATATATTGGTAAATGGTGCATTTATATAGCACCTTTCTCCAATGAGCTTTATTTTGACCTGCCATTTCTTGCTTTGACTTTAAATATGACATAAAATACAATTTCAGTGTGAAAGATCTGGTGGTGTAAAGGTAAAGCATAGGACCTGCAAGCTGAAGGTTGGGGGTTTGAATCCAGGCCTCAGTAGCTTAGATTTTGAAGAAGAGTCTAGCCCGCCCCCCTCAGATGGTAGAGGGAGGGGCTTAAAATTTAAATAAAATTATAAAAAATATATTTGTTTTGTTTGCTTTTCCCCTTCTTCTCTGCCTCCTTTCGTCACCCATCTTAACGCGTTGCTTTCGGGAACTTGTTATAGCCGCACATCTTACATTCTGATGTTTTACCATCTTTCGGGGGTTTACCAATTTTCTGGGTTTTTCTTTCACAAGCTTTCGGAACTTCACATCTTTTGGGATTTCCCTTTTACCATCTTTTGGATTTTTCCTTTGCACCATCTTTCGCACTTTTCCGTCACTGGGGTTTTTCCTTGAACCATCTTTTGCACTTTTCCTTCACCATCGGTGAGGTTTGAACTTCCCTTTGAACTTGTCTTTGAACTTTGAGGCAATTGTCTTAACCACTGCGCCACTGTGGATCTATACTTAATCTGTTCTCTTGCACACTCTCTTGCACACTCTTAAGTGAAAGACCAGTAAGACTCCCTAATCGGGAGATAAGCGTCCAAAAGTTTGTTTTACCAATTATTACACTCTATGTGAACATTTACATCAACAAATCCCAAGTACTGGTTTTTAGGGGTGCTGAGTGTGGCGCAGCAGCGTGTCATGCATTTTCTGCAGGGCCTTGTCAATGGCTTTGTGTTCTTGCTGCTTTTTGTTGTTGTTGATCCTCTGGAAGCAGCTGTCGGTAGGACCATATATGGATTCTGTTAGTGTGGATCTCCTAACAGGGCATCATCTGGGATACAATCCCTTTTATGCCCATATATGGAGATCCCTAACATAATCCCTTTCATGCCCATATATGGAGATCCCTAACAGAATCCCTTTTATGCCCATATATGGAGATCCCTAACAGCAAGGTAAAACTTTGAAAAATCCCTATACTGGGTTTTAACCAGTGCGCACCTATTTGTCACCACCGTATCTACTCCACTGCACCACCATGGCTCTACCAGAATAGTTCTCTTGCACAATTTTAAGTGAAGATTAGTTAAAGGTATGGGAGTCAGTTAAAACCCATAGTAACATCCTCGCCAGCTTTGAACTATTAACCTAGTGGTCATAAGGCCATCTCCTTAACCACTACTCCATGAATGATGGTAAAGATCATGTTCTCTTGCACATTTTCAGTAAAAGATTAGATAAAGCTGCAAGAGTAAGATAAAAGCTAGACAGAACTCTTTGCTAGAGTCGGACCAGAACCCTCTGGGTTGCCAGTCAAGGTTCTTACCACTGCACCACTGGAAGTATTAATGTGTTTTTTTCCCAAGATTACATAAAGGTAAAATAACTAGATAAAGATGGAGAAAAGTCCATGCTGGTTTTGAACCCATAACCCTGTACAAACAAGGGCTACAGCTTACCCACTAGCCTACTGAATTTAACATGTGGTAATTCAATTTTACAGTCTTTAATGAAAGATTATGTTACTAGAGCCAGACAAAATATGGGAAATGTTCTTGCTGGTTTCAAATCAATCATCCTGATTTCAAGCCCTGTATCTTAACCACTGCATCAAAAATCCAGGTAAAAAGAGGAAATAAAGAATAAATTAAACAACAAATGGTTTTGCTTGTGGTAATGCTGGTTCAAGCTTGAAAAATACACCCAGTGGTATTGAACCCACAACCTTTGGATTGAAAGATCCATACCTTAATCACTGCTCTATGGATAGTACTGTTCTGCTCTCTTAAAAGTTCTGAATTAAAAGATTAGACAAGGGTAAAAGAGGCAGGTAAAACTAAACTAAAGATCCTATCTGGGATAGAACCAACAACCTCCTGGCAGCAAATACAATTTCATAATCACTAGTCCATCAAGGTTAACTCTCTATTCTTATCTCTTACATGTTTTTCACTAAAAGATTAGATAAAGGTGCACAAGTAATGTAAAATATGGTAGATATCTATGCTGGGTTTGAACCAAGGACTTTAAGGTTGCACTCTGTCTTTACCATTGCACCAACGGTATATACTGTTCTCTTATGTGTTTTCAGTGTTAGTCTAAAGATTAGATATGTAAAAAATCCAGGTAAAAGTTGGAAAATAGTCACTACTTGTTTTGGACTCAGAACCTTATGTACTTAAGGTTTGTATCTGAACCACTATACCATTGAAGTTGATACTTTACTAGAACTAAAACTTAGGACAATGTTCTTGCTGGTTTCAAACCAAGAACATACTGATTGCAAACCCTGTATCTTAACCACTGCTTTAGAAGAAAAGAAAATGGAATCAACAAATAGTTCTGCTTATGGTACTGTAGTTCCAGTTTGAACTTGGAAAAACATGTTCAGTGCATTTGAAACCAGAACCACCAACAAGTGAGACGTTTACCTAACTCCACCATGGTTCCTGATAAATCTTTTCTCTTGCATGTTGTTCATTAAAATATTAGATAACGGTGAAAGAATCATGTCAAATTTTATTAGAACTACTCTTGAACAGGGGACCTCCTGGCAATAAAGCACATACTCCATCAATGTTAACTCAAAGAGACTACGTATGCTTTTCAAAATACTTATCTTAATTGAATATGTGTCCATATTATAGTCGTATACCAGTTTTAGCCTTAATAACCACACTGACATTAAGATTTCATATTCCGACTGTCTCCAAACCATTTCAGATGCAATACAAAAATGCCCTTTGTTGGCATCAAGGTATTATCTTTGGGCTAAAATTGGAATAATATAACACCATCAGCATGGCTTCTTATTGCAAACCATATAGAGTCAATCCATTCAAGCCAATTTAGTACCACTTTACCTCATGGTTCCACCTCATATATATAGTCTCAATAGAATATAGACTCCCAAAAAGTACCACCCCCTTCTCGAGTAGAAGAAAATGAGCCACTTTATCACATTAACAAGAGCTCGATTTCGAGAGAGTACCGTTCAGACACGCCCATTTAGAAAATCACAGAAATGAAAGGCAAGGCTTAGAGTTAAAGGGCAAGTTCACCTCTGGGACAACCTGATCTTATTTTATTGTTATTTGGGACAAGATCAACACAATCCTGAATCTGTGTTTTGAGAAATGTTAGTATTTTTTATATTTATTATATTTTATTTAGTATATTTTCGCATCATATGATGCAAAATGGGTGGATGGTCTATCTGAGCTAGGCTAGGTCATTGACTGTCCAGTGTGCCTTGTTGTGTGTTTCCCCGTTCTGCCCAAGGAAGATCAAAGAAGGAAGGGACACCGACGTCATTTTAGGCTCCATGGCCATCCGCCATGACACTTTGGGTGGCGGAAGTGCCACCCAAAATAACATTAGCGTCTATGAGCACTTCGTCACTTCCGCCACCCAAAAAGTGTCATGGCGGCGTCCCATGGTGTGCCAACTTCCGGGTGTTGTCTGTTCCTGCCTAACCTTCCTTGGTTCTGCCCACCTCCTCCCCCGACTTCTCTCTCCTCTCCCTCCCTGATTGCTCTGAATGGACCAATCTGTGGTTGCCAGCTGAGTCTGTTATATAAAGTAACTATAAGAGACTATAAAGACTGTGTCCTTTTATTTCTCAGTGCAGGTCTGTACAGTAGGTTCTGTTCTGTTCTGTTCCCTGTTTGCTGTGATCTGTACTGTACCTACTATCGCTCACATATAGAGTGGTTCAGCCCAGGGTTGTGCAGACTGTTGTCGATTAACAATGTTGTAATTAGCCATGCCATCCTCTTTGAGTGAGAGCACAGTTTGTAACATAACTGGAATACAATGGATTTATTCATATTTATTGCTGATAATAAATGTTATTCTTCACGATTTCATCACAGTTGTCATGAAAAACGGATCACACCCACTACAGCAGAATAACAGGGTCCTGAGGTGCAGTGGTTAGCACTTTGGACTTTAAATCCAGAGATCCTAGTTCAAGTCTCGGCAGGACCTTACATTGAAGAACATGTACATTGTTACGGCTGAAGAATGTTGTCTGGCTTGACCTTGACACAGTGCTGAGTTTCCAAGTGGCATCCCTCCCTGCAAACCTCAATTTGTTAGTGAGACTGTAGGATGAACATGCATGGGATATTGTCTTTTTTCTTCTTTTCTTCTTCTGCATGGGCATTGCTGAATTCATGTTTTTTTAATCACTTTGTCAAGGTATTAAATATTTCCAGATGAGACCACAACCATTTGCAAAGAAAAGGGTTCCATGGTGTAACGGTTAGCACTCAGGACTCTGAATCCTGCGATCCGAGTAGCTGAAAAAAGCCACTTTAGTATGAAAATTATGTTAATATTATGTGGCTTGTGACGATCGGGTCCAATATTTAGTTCAGTGACCATGGAGAAAAATAATAGTGTGTTCACGTTAGCTCTCTCATTGGAAATGAATAGACTCCAAACCTGCTTCCGCCTCCTAAAAAGGTTTCCACCTACGTCACACGGAAACGGGAAGTACCGGTCAGTTCCCACCTCTTGCTATCATCCTCTTGGACGTGGGACTGGACATGTGCCCCCTCCCACCAATACTGGTGTGCATCCTCCCCCTGTTCATCCCATAATAAAACAACCATTTCTCTTGTTGAGGACTAGGATTGTTATTAATTGGGATTAACAGGAGCATGAACATAATTTTGTCGTTGTCGGGTGGAAACCTTGTATGTCCAAGACCGTTCCTTTTGTTTATCATTTATCATTTAAAATTAGCTAAACTAGTGAAAATAGAGGCGTTGTGTGCTTGTAGATTGGCTGTTTTCACTACTTTTGTGCGACAGCCTTGTATGATGAAGCAGGGCTTTACTTGGCGAAAAAAGATACAAATTTGAGACTTGGAGATACGAGGTTTCTGCCCGACAGTGACGATATTGTATGAACAAGCAACATCTGGGATGTGTTGTGAATAAATAAACAACAAAGACACCTAAAAATACGTGTTTCTCAGACACCGAACAAATGACAAAATGGAGGCGACACATTATTGGAAACCATTCAAAAGGAGAGAGTTGAAATACAACCGCTTTAATTGCAAAAAGGATACCAGTTATTACACAGAATGGAGCACTGAAACAAGCCACTGTGACATTGTAAAACACCACTGAAAGTACAATGCAAAATCTCCAAGGAAAAAAAGTCCTTCATTCAACCAGAAAATGTGTGTACCTATGTAAAGAGAACAGGAAATCAGATTTACACCAAGATAAAAGCCCTGAACCTCTACAAAATAAAAGTGTGCGGGTGTGTAGGGGCTCTCCTCATTCAAAACATTTGAAAAATGTTTCTTTTACAAACAAGTCTGTTAACAAAGAAGACGTGTCTTAAAGTTTTCCCATTTAGTATTTGTTTTCTTATATAAAAAAGACGGCAATCTAAAAAGAAAACAAAAAAGGCACCACTGTAGGTGATAAATTAACACCTCCCATGTTAGATGGTGGTGGCAGATTCACACGAAACGACGGACATTTACTGAGAGCATGTTTTTCTTCTTTTTTTCTTTTGTTTATAAGCGGTAGAAAATTCAGGGGGGTGGGGGGGGGGGGAGAGACAAGGTAATAAACGGCTGGTGAGATTATACAGAATGACCTCTTGAAAACAAAACCTACAACAAATGCTGTTCTTTTTGTATAAAAGTTACTCCTGGAAGGTGAGTGTTTGTCCTGACAGTTTGATTAGCCGGTACCAGCCGTGTTGTGCTGGCACCACAGCGCTCCCTGCAGGTTAAGGGATGTCATTGACATTGACTCGGGATGGCAGTTGGTTATTATTGTTACAGGTCAAACTTTAGCTGACGGAATCTTGTGAAGTCATGAGCGGCAGAATCTCACCCCTCTTGGATTTATTCTAAGATATTAAAGGTGTTTGGAAATAATCTCTGAGCATCCGCTCCGAGTTCGGAGCACGCGCTGGTTGTGACGTCACAGTGTGCTGTTCTCTGATATTGAGTTGATTTACGAACGGTCAGAGGATATTCTCAATAATTAACTGAGCGGTCAGTGTCTTTGCAACACAATCTCACTCCCAAAACGGCCTATAGTGACTTTTTGGGACATATTGTATCTGACCAAACGTCAAATGTTTTACGGGATGGGGTCCCCTCTAGGTCACTCAGCCGTTCTCAAACCTAATAAGTAAAAGGGTGACCGCTAAAAAAACTGTTAAAACGCCGGAGTCGTGGACTTGAGCCACGAGATGAGATAGAGGCACCTCCGAACGAGCCGCCGTCGCCGCACCGAGCGTTGTGAGGTCTGCTTCAGCCGACTCAGCGCCGATACTGTATGTCTCTATCGGGACATACAGTATCTGTACTGTAATGCACGTCCCCCCCCTAGCGTTGACGTAGCGCCACCGACCAGAGAGCACACCAGCGCTCAGAGCGTATTTCCAAACTATAATGTGCCATGGTTTTCTCATTAACATATTTCTGTCCAAATTAGCTAACTAGCTAATTAATCGAACCATGACACCATACAGAGCGTTGATGTAAAGTGTTGTACAGAGAGCCCTGATATGGTGCTGTCCTTCGCCAATGTCGTTATGTTGTTTCCGATTCGGAACGGCTTCATTTCCCTGGCAGAAAGAGAAGCCTTTCCCTCAGAGATGTTTAAGACACGGCAAAAGTAGCAGTGAGTGGAGTCAATGAACCACTTAAACCCCAGCATCTCTAGTGTGGGGAAAGCAAAAAAACAAGATCGACAAGCTCACAACGCGTCGCAGATCGGCTATTTTCTGTGAAAGCTTTCCCCCGCGATAACAGAAAGCAGAAAAGACACCAGTATAGAGCCCCAAGGGACTCCGCTCGACCACACATGGGGTTTAAGTGGTTAAAATACGTCCATATGAAGCCTGATTCATGCTATCGTCGTGTGATGGCGTCTCGGGCCGTTTTCCCGCGCGCCAAACATTGCGCGCCGGAGCATGAATGAGGCTTAAAGCTGCTGTGGAGAAGAGGTGGTGGTGATGACGATGATAAAACTAGTGAAGATCTTAGATGGGTTTAGCCTTAAAGGGATAGTTCAGTTTTTCATCATTAAAACAATTTCTTCAGCAGATAAACTGATTACATTCGCTTTCCAATAGCATTAGCAACGAAAAGCTAACAAGTTTCCCAGTGGATATTTCTCAGTAACCGTATTGCCGATTTTAAAAGTGCGACACTGTATCAAATTCCAAGATTAGAAAACAACAGAACTACCCCTTCAATAGGATTTGAAACAATTTTTACAAGACTTTACAAAGATTCAGACAGTTTATTTTATTATTATTATTATTATTATTCTATCTCTGTCAATCTGAAAATCTGAAAATTGTGAAAATCTTTATTTTAAGCCATGCAAAGTATGAGAAGCTCTGCTACGTCGCTGAGACTCTAAATGCCATAAACAAACAGTCTGGCACTATTTCTGATTAGTTTAAAAGCATCATGCATAGCCTATACCCCCCCATTTGGCCTTCTCCTACAGCAGGGGTCTTCAACTGTTTTCAGCCCAAGGACCACCTTATTTTAAGGGGAACACACGCCGGCTGCGGGCGGCACGTGTCAAAACAGCCGCCCCCATTATTGTCAATGAACCTGGTGTCAGGCGCGCGTTCACGCCTCGCCCGCCTCTCCGATACGCCACTGTTCTATTTTCCAGGTGCTGCCGCGGTGTGTTCCCCTTTAGAGAGAGATGAAGCACTACATATTGTATAAAACTGTGTTGCAGATTCAACTTGTTCATAGATTGCTTCATAGACTTTGTGTGTTGAGGGTGGATTTTCAAACATTTAACCACTTAAACTGTCAAACTTTAGTTGACCTTTGGCTCTGTACTTGGTCTGTTCTTCTTTTCCGTCTACACCAGACGATCAACAAGCGATCTAAAAGCTCACAACGCCCCGCAGTGCGAGGCGTTGTGAGCTTGCAGATCTGCTATTTTCGGCTAATGTTGCCCTTAGAATAGGGATGCTAGGGTTCAAGTGGTTAATGTAAAAAAAAAAACATCCCATCAAACAAAGATTTGGCGGATCCCCTTATAGTAGCTCTGAGGACCCCCTTAGGGGTCCCGGACCCCCTGTTGAAGACCCCTGTCCTACAGCACTGACTGAACCTTAGAAATAATATCATAATATACTTTTCCCCCATTTCTATATTCCATAAGTCCAATACATACTTTGGCTTTGACGCTTTTATCAATCTTCCAAAAAACATCAGTGCTAAATATAAAAAAAACTCTGCTACGGTCACCTCTATAAAATCACTTTTTAAAGGAGAGGATGAAGGAATATCCTATTAAATAAGCTCAAAGAAGAATTATTTTCGACCCATTCACCATTGTTTTGTTTTGTTTTCGCTTTTCATAAAACGGTCTAATCATTTCACTTTGGTTATTTGGATACCCATAAAAAAACGTCTCCCAATTCTGCTTTGTACATGCCCATGATTTCATTACCATTCATCACTACCATGCACTGCAATTCATGAGAAAAAGTAAAATAAAGATCTTATGGTATAGAGCACCGAAGTCCTGACGTCACCCTTTCATCCCTTGGATTCCTGGAAGTCATTTCTCTATGGAAAATAACATTGGGTCATCTTAGAATCGTCTCATATAAGAATCGTGGTCCAAAAACAAACAAACTGTCTCTTTGATATTTTCCGCTATGATACTGTATTATCGTTTATGATAGTCAGTCACTCATATTTGATACAGTCTGTTCCTGGCGAAAGTTTAACTAACTCGGCAGTTGAATCTTCATATTCATATGAGTTAAGCCGCCGGGATAATTTGTTTATTTTTGGAACACAGTTCTTATTTGACGCGGTATTAAACGAAAAAGAAAAAAAATTAAACCCAGGTAGTAGGATGTGTAAATGATGTCAGACTTCAGTGTTCTATACACATACAGTATACCATATATAGCCCATTATATATGTATAGGATCAAAATGAAGGACACGCCAACATAATTGTTGGATTAAGTCAACTGAAGCACAGTTCATTGGTTTTATGTCGTCAACGTGTCACGTTTGCGACAATTTTGAAGCGACAGTTTTGAAGGGACACTGTTTCATTCAGATCGGAGCATCGTATTAAGAAGGCATTGGCTTTAAGAATAACAACCTGGCCAATCAGGCTCTTTGACTAATTGAACGCCCCCTTTAAATTGAGTGTTATTGTTTTAGACGCCCGCCATCGATAAAAGGAATGCATTTTGAGCTGGGGTTCATTGCCGGGGATCATTACTGAACCCTACCATCCCAAACATTCTGCAAAAATAGCAGCCCACAGAAATTGTGAGCTGCTTTAGGTCGGCAATTTTCGGCAGACATTGAACGTTGAGCAAAAGTGGGAGTGGCCCTAGCATAGAGCCCTGGGAGACTCCGGTCAACGGAGTGCATAGGGTTTAAGTGGTAAGACATTTAGAGCAGTCTATACCATATAGATCTGTTGGGAACCGTTGGGCTTGAATCCGACGCGAGGAAAGCGACTTCCGTTTGTCTTTCATTTTGACCGTACCCTGTAATGATGAGCCGACGCCGGGCAGACAGACATCGTACGGACGGACATTCTTGAAGCACAGGTTATGAACATTATTAGACGGGGAGGATGTTTATGACAGCTATGCACAGTATTTACAAGCAGAGAACGAGAGAGAGACCGAACCGAGCGGCCGCTCCCTCTTAAAAAAACATCGCTGTTACACTTTCACACCTTTTTTAAAAACCTAGGATCAGTAGAGACAGGAGGACACAGAGAGAGGACGCTATGAAGAGAAGTGTTTAAAAAACAAACCCTTTCAGTCAAAAGTTTGACTGATATACACCCCTAGAGAAGTTCCATTTGCTGCTTGGAATTACGCTAGGCTCATTCGTTCGATAGCAAAATCTGTCATATCTGTACACAACGAGAGAACAGCTTATTTGTAGATCTGTCTGCTCCTCTTCAGCTTCCAAAAACACTCTCCGAGTGTTAGGCTCATTGCTCCGTATCGAGCATGTGCTTTTCTTGCAACATTGCTTTGTTTGCGTATGAACTTTACTGTATACAGTATACAGTATATGTTTGCTTGGCAAGAATCTTGTTTAATCGATTGGATAATTCTCAAGCAGCAAAGAGTCACATTATACAGTAGCCCTGTTGTTAGCCAAGGCCTCCACAACAAAAAGGACGAGAGAGAGAGAGATTGGTCCTCCTGGACACTAGGTGGCACTGTCAGTGAAGGTGGAAAGCAGCGGAGGCAACAACACACCTCGGTGTGCGTGTGCGTGTGTGTGTGGTTGTGTGTGTGTGTGTGTGTGTGTGTGTGTGTGTGTGTTTGAGTTGTCAGGCCAAAAACTGGAGGCAGGCTGCAGCCGCAGACAAGAGTCTACATGGATTCTCCCAGAGAGTCTTCATCATCCAGAGATAAGGGCAGGTAGAGTTCCTGCAGAGACAAAGAAAGGGGAGAAAAAACTTAACTCAAACCCATAATGGTAGAAAAGAAACAATGAACTGCTTTCTCCGTTCATGCTGAACAATGTATTTCCCATTCACACAAGCAACGGCAGAGTGACAAATCACATCCATTGTGAAGTGAGTGGTGCAGGCTGCTCGACAGCGCCGCCGGGTGGCTGCAGCTGGTGTTGCCATGCTCATCGGGACAGACATGGACATAAAGACAAACACACTCAGTCAAATGTTGGGAGAGGCAGGCATCGCACTCAAAAACCATGCAAGGCACCAATCCTTTTCCACAGCAAGTGCACTTTTTGCTTTGGCAGGAGAGGACAGGGCAGGAGGCGAACCTTGAAGTCACCTGGCCCACCCGTACAGGGGCTGCCCTGGGGGGCGACCGGGAGACAATGAGGATGACAGAGATGAATGGAATGGAGAGGTGAGGAGGGGAGGAAGAGGAAGGGGTGTGAGGGGTATTATAGGAGGGTGGGATATATGGGGGGGGGGTTGGGTTATAAGGTGGATGATGATAGGGCAGTGGTTCTCAAAGTGGATTCCAAGGACTCTGTGGGTTCCTTTATGGGGGTCTAAATTGACCCATACAAAGACTAACTCTGACAGTGTACAAATGGAACCAAATGAACCCGTCAGTGTTCATTTGGATCGATTTGTACACTGTCAGAGTTAAGGGGAGACCTTGAAATTTGAAAGTTTGAGAACCACTGTGATAGGGGGTTAGTGGGACCGGTATGGTACGGTACGGTACGGTAGGCAATACCTTCTGCTTGCGGTTGAGCCCGGGGCTGGACGGGGTGGAGGTTGGGGAATGCTTGGAAATCGGAGTGGACAGCTGGCTGCTGGAGCCCGTGCCATTGGCTGTTGTTGTTAAAAGGAACGGGGTGGTGGTGGTGAACAACAACAACAACGCAACGGAGGAGCAGAGCGTGTTGAGGGGAGGAAGAAGAGAGAGGAGGAGAAGAAAAGAAGGATGTGGGGAGCGAGGGGAGGGGAGGGGAGGCAGAGAGACAAACAGAGAGTAAGTAAGAGGTTAAAAAACACAGACGTAAGAAGAGGAGACTGAATGACCTCGCTGGCTGGCTGGCTGCGGGCCGGGAAAAATCCAGTCCCGACTCGAGACCCTTTAAAATCCAGAGCGCTCGCTTTTAAGCCTGAAAAGTGTAAGAGTGGACCCGAGAGGGTCCACCCCATTCTCAGGCTTTCAGAGTTAAAACGAGCACAGGGGCATCACATTTTTTAAGCAAACATTTGTAACTCAAATGTAGCTTTTGGGGGGTCCCTGGAACTAAATATTTTGAGATGGGGTTCCGTGGCCAAATACATATAATTTTGGGGGTCCTTCACATGAAGAAGTTTGAGTACCTACCTAAACCTAGGTTTTAAAAAAAAAAAACCTTAGAAGGATTTGAAATATTCAAAGACTTGCACAAATTTAGAGTTTTTCAAAAACAGCAGATCTACAAGTTCGCAGCGCAGCACTCGGTGCCGCGCTGTGAGCTTGTATATCTGCTATTTTTCAATAGTTAAAGCACAACATGTGAGTGAATCCTTGTACCCAGGGCCCAGAATTTGGTGCGACGCCCCTGAACGAGCACTCTGGATTTTAGGGTAGTCTCACTTGGATCGTAGTGCAGATGGGGGCTCTGTGTATGTATGTGTGTGTGTGTGTGCGTGTGCCTGTGTCTGGGCGTCTGACTAGACCTCTGTTAGTTTCTCCCCCACTCACTCACTCACTCTACTTAATTCCCTGGTCTGAACCGCCTGCCAGGTTGCCAGGGCATCCTGTGTGTGGCAACATTGTTGCCCGTGTACATCTAAAGAGCAGTGGCAGTGTGGTCTGGTCTGGTCTGGTCGCGTCTAAAAAGGCCCTAAAAAAAGACTTTCTTGTTTACAAAACCAACCCGAAAGAAAGAAAGAAAGAACACCGTAGAATTCCTCCAGATGGCCTGGGCTGTTATGTTTCTGCCAAGCGCAGGGAGGTGAACACAAAGGCAAGCTAAGAAAGGATATATATTTTACAATAAAAGCCTTCCTGTCAAGCAAACTCTTAATGCCACTAAAGAGGTGGTTCATCTCATCGCCAGCCAACTAGACTAGCCAGGCCCCGTCACGGAATGTTTAGAGAGGGTTTTATAAGCAGCGGTGGAAACAGTACTCAAATGTTATGTATTACTTCAGTAAATGTATCAATATTGAAATATAGAAATGCTCTGGTAGGGTGCCCTCACACCAAAGTACCTATGAGAGTGGAATCCGCGTTCCGTCAATGCATTTCAATGAGAGTGAAGCGGTTTCATGCCAGCAGAGGAGCAAAAAACGCTCCCTTATCATTGAAATGCATTGGCGGAACGCGGATTCCACTCTCATAGGTAGTTTGGTGTGAGGGCACCCTTACAAGTAAAAGTCCGGAATTCAAAGTGTACTTGGGCAATAGCACAAAAGTATTGGCAAGTGTACTTAAAGTACCAAAAGTAAAAGTACTCATTAGGCAGAATGTTCTATTTCAAGTTTTCAAATGCATAAAACACTTTTGAAAATAGCAGATCTACAAGCAATGCGACACATTGTGAGCTTGTAGATCTGCTATTTTCAAATGGCCAAAAATGTATAGGGCTGAAGTGTTTAATGCATATTTCAGAAATGATAATCCATATCTAACTAACTAGTAACTAAAGTTTTGAAATAATTGTAGTAGGAGTAGCAAAAGTATTGGAAATAAGAAATACTCAAGTAAAGTACAAATACCTCGAGATTGTACTTAAGTACAGTTACTTTACACCAGTGGCAGCAGAGGGACCCAGCACTTGCATGTTGTGGCGGCGACAAAAAAAGAAAAGGCTGTAATTTTATCATCTCCACCTCTCCCGACAGTCTTTCTTTTTGACCTTTTTCTTTTTCATGGTGTCATTTGAACCCCCCTCGCAGATGTGAGGTATTTTCTTTGGTTCCTTCGGGCTGCAAAGGGCGATAACGTTACAGTCTCTCTCTTTCTTTTTTTTTGGTCTGCGGTGACTAATCCATCACATTGGCACGTCGCTCCCAACCACATTAGTTACTGTTATTTGTTATTTCTGAAAGGTGATACCAAAAGCAAACTGCAAGGTTTGATCTCCCCGAACTGTTCGGTCGGTGGTTGTTGTGGTTCCCGGAAAGACGCTGTTAGAGATTAAGAGTAAATAAAAAGGCATCCATCATCATCATCCCCCATTTAACCTGTATTATGACAAGGAATGCATGAACTCATTGTTAAAAAAAACTACAGATATACAAGCTTGCAGCGTGGCACCGTATTTTCGTGGCAGGGTATTTTCATTGTGTTCAGCAGATTAGGTAGTCACTCTCAGTGGAGGAGTCAGGGGATTCCACTCTCAGATTTCTAGGTTTTAGGAGACTTGTTGTTTGTGCTCTTTGGCCACAAAGAGCACCCCAGCAGCACAGGGACTGGTCACTAATGTTCCAGCATGGTTGGAAGGTCTCCAGACACTTAATGGACCCCCCAGCCCCACCCACCACACATCCCCCCATAGTTTACCAAGCAGACTGGCACTCAAGCCATTGTTCTTTGAACATTATTATTGCTTGAGGCCATCCCAGGTCAGTGCAGATGTAAAAGGGCCTCTTCTTAAGGCACTGTTGTGTAAAATGGTATGTTGTCCTCCTCCTCTCCATCCCTAGGAGGAAAGGTGTGGAAAACAAGGTTGTTCCCTCTTTTCTGCAGTTCAGCAAGGATAGAATGTTCTGGTTACTACAGTAGTTGTCCGAGAGACACTGGAGTTTATTGTTGCAGAATAATCCTTTGGTAAACATTCAACGAGGATATATGTCTGGATATTATGAAGGGACTTTTTCCAGTGGCTATTCAAATATAGTGGCCAGAAGTGAGACCAGATGATAAGCAGAGAACAATAGGCTGGTAAAGCAAGGTTAGTTTACTCTAGATCGACTGGTGAAGATTTCGTTTCGTCCTCGGAAATTCTTTTCTGCAAAAAAATGCAATAACAGTTTGGAACTGTCTCTCTGTTTCTTTCTCTTTCATTTTCATGAATGCATCCTCAATGCTTTCAAGTAACCCAGCACAGAAGAACCAAGGCCAATCCGTTCCACATCACAGAAATTACACCTTACAAGTGGATATACAGTACAGTAGGCTACACTTATTGTGACCGTAGGTCGCAGTTAAGAAGTGATCCAAACCGGCACATCTTGTCCACGTATCTCTGTCTGTCTGTCTGTACATCACGCCTGATACTGTGGTTCCCCTGACACATCACAAACAACAAAAAAGACGCAAATTCTGGATCTTTGTTTTCAGTCATTTGCTATGGTAATGATAGATACCTTTATTATCCCGAGGGGGAAAATCAGTCGCCCAGAAAATAGGAAAAGAGTAAAAATACTGGATTTGTGTAAGAGAAATATAGACTATATTTTTTTAATCGTATCGTGAACCTAGTATCATGAATCGAGTATTGAGTGAATCGTTACATGCCTACGTTAGCCATGATCTCACACTAACCAGGCTCTTGGCTGTCCATCTGGTGCCCTAAAAGCCCCCCCCCCCCCCCCCCCCAGAACTGAATTATTAAGGATCCCTGGAAGGAGACACTGGGTCAGCATAAGTCCTGAGAGGACAAAATGACCGTCACGCTAATCATGTGGAGTGGTGGAGTGACAGATGTCATGGACTGACTGAGGGCACAGGAGGACACAGGAACACTTAGTGACCAAACACCTGGTCATTATGAAACACAATGCACGGACACCTTTCAGGCTAAGCAAAGTTAACCCTAAACCTGATCCACAGACTGCATCCAAATCATCATGTCTCTGCACAAAACACAGATAATGTATGGAATGGTAATTGAAAAAATAAATACAATTAAAAGACATCTAAAAATCTGAAATCAGACTTTGTCCCTTGCTTCAAGACTTATTATCTGATGGTTATCTGAACTTAATACCGGTATATACATATTGAGAAAATTCGACATGTCGATACTCGATATGACTTTTATGATAATTTATTATGGCAGCCATAGATCCTTTCTCAAATGTCATGCTAAACCTACTTGGTAAGTAGTCGTATCATGCCATCCATATTTCACATACACTTTATTATCTAGCAGTGTAACTCATTGTAATGACTATCACTGTTTTGAAATTATACACTGTTTTTAATGTTTTATTTCTTTGTGTCTGTCCTTTGAAAGATGTATAACACAAAGTTAATCCTAAACAATATACTGTAGTGTAGCCTATGTTCTTTCGGTGTCTCCCTTCATCTTTACCCATAAAGCCTCCTACATATACTGAGACAGTGCAGTTGTTAACAGTGGCAGTATTTACAGTCCTATAACTGCAGGAACCTACATTACCTTTTGTTTCATTTAGCCTCAGCCACTAAACGAAATCATCTGGAGATTAATGACATTTCTGTGTTCTTAATCTCCTCACTGCTGTCAAATGAACAAAGGCAGGATTTTGTGTGTCCTCAATCTGCTGTGTTAGTAAGTAGCAGGACCTCAATCTGCTGTGTTAGTAAGTAGCAGGACCTCAATCTGCTGTGTTACTAAGTAGCAGGACCTTTTGGAAAGTGTTGCTGGGATTAGGGTGCTGTTGTCCATGCCACCCAGTAAAATGTATGTCTCCCTCACCACAAGACAGGAGATACACCATGGATTTAGGCAGAAATAAAATCTCATGACAGAAATTATTTGTATGGCCTCCCAAAACCATATTTGAACAGGGGACCCCCTCACCCTGACAAGCACTTGGAATTACATTTAGTTTGACTCAGTTCCACAGATAAACATTGTGAAAATAGCCGCATGATGCCTTGTTGTTCGGCTATTTTCACAATCTTTGCATATTTACATTAAAGGACAACTTTGGTTGTTTACAACAAGGGTTCAAATTTTAGATTGTAATTAGAGAAATAGTAGCAAAAAAAGTGAGTGTTAAAATGTTTTCATTTGCTTCGTTCTACCGTGCTAAAATGTGGGGCATGCATACGCATGGGGGAATGCGTACAAGTGGCTAAATATGTATTTTTAGACACAATGAGCCAGCAGTTTCTTTATTGCTATTTACAGTAACACTTCTAGCCCCCATATGTCACATCCAACCATGAAAGGTTTCGTTGTATCTTGGGAATGGGCTTATTCCGTGTAAAATGACATATTTAGCCACTTGTACGCATGCCCCCAACCACTGAAATAAGAATCTCTAAAACAATAGAAACAATAGAAAGAGATAATTTTAACACTCATCTTTTATATCATTTAATTACAATCTAAAATATGAACCCTTGTTGTAAAAAACTAAAGTTGTTCTTTAAGCTAATCATCTGGGGACTCCCCAAAATAATATGGGTCTCAACCCCAGGTTGAGAACCCCTGACCTAGAAGACAGTCCTTCAGTTATTTGATTGTGGCAGTTCTTTGTTTTACAAAGTTGTTTGTAATATTCCTTGTGACCTCTGACGTGACAAATAGAGTTCATTGAGGCAGTAACAATGAGTGAAACCAGTAGGACCTTTAATTTACCTATGCCTTTTTAAAGTCTTCAAATTCTTTTGTATTCCTTCTATTGTTTATTTCCTTTGAATGCCTTTTTATGTATAAATGCCCCTTTTTTTAAGCCTTATGTAAAGAACTTTGAATTGCTTTCGTGCCATTCATATAATTCATGCCTTGCCTTGCCTTTTTAGCTTAGAGCAACACACAGGATTTGTCAACCTTTGTACTGAAGCTGGTTTGTCTTCACAGGGACCAAAGAGCCATCCATGGTGCTTTAGTATTGGAACGTGAGACATTTAAGCCCGTTCTATAAAGGATAAATCAGCGATGTAGATCAGCGTCAAAGACAGCCGATCTACAAACAATGCGCTGCAGCCGGGCTTTATGAGCTGTATTAGAGTTCTCAAATTCTGCCCGAACCCGACCTGACATTTAGGGTAGGGTAGGGCCTAAAATGTATGCTAATTAATCGGGCCAGGTAGGGCCTCGGGATCAGTGAAAAATATATATATATTGTTTTATTATTTTATTACTTTTACTCTGTGATAGAACCCGACCATACCCAAACCCGACCCGACATTTTGGGTAGCGTAGGGCCTAAAATGTATGCTAACTAGTTGGGCCGGGTAGGGCCTCGGGCCGACCAAGTTAGGGTCCAGTTAGGCCCGGGCCTTAATTTTCAGGCCCGTTGAGAACTCTAAGCTGTATTATCTGTGTGTGACTGTGTATGGCGAAGGTATACATTTGGCACGATCTTGCCCCTGCGTGTGTGTCCCACTTCCCTCTCAGTTAGCCCTGTTCTGGCCTGTGTGCCACTGTCTTTGCCCTAGTCTTGCTTAGCGCCTCTCGATTCAACGCTGATCAGTGTCAATCAGTGGTTGCCTGTATGGTGTGTATACGTGTGCGTTTACGTGCATGAATGGGCACGTTCATGCACGAACGAGTGCATTGATTTAAGGGTCACTGTTATGGTTAGGCTGAAAATATAGCCACCCCCTCCTAGTCTACAACCTCATTGTGTTTTCTACATTTTTGAGGGATTCTACCGTTCATCGCGAGCGTGTTCCAGATAAAATGAAACATCACAGAGACTACTGTACGTGTGTGAATGAATGTGTACTGTAAATGAGATGGCAGTTGACTCACTTGATTCAGCAGGAGATTTGCTGCGTCTGATCGGACCAGGACTCTTTAACCCCTTCTGACCCGGAACCTTAACGGGTGTCTTCATCACCCTGCACTCTGTGGACACACACACATACAGATAGACAGACAGACAGAGCATGAGTATTATCCACAAGTTTCCAACGTGGTGCAACGCGTGCATCGCGCAGAAGGTGTGCGTCAGTTCCGGCGTCGCAGCCGTGTGTGATCTACAAGCTCAGAACGGTTGCATCTGCGATGCGGCGTGAGCTTGTATGTCAGCTGTTCTCCGGATGTGTCCCACAAATAATGCTACAGTAAATTCTCGCGGAAACGGGTGGATACAGAACATCATGAAAGGTGACAGGGTTGGGGCTCGAGTGGCACGGTGGAAAATTCCCTGCCCACCACCAGGGAGGGAAGCCGTCCTCCCGGGGGGGCTCCTCACTGGCAGTCAGTAGGACACAACAGCAGTGACAACACACAGAAATGTGTGTGAGGAGGAATCAATTGGCATAATAACTCAATTGGGGAGAAAAAGGGGGTTCAAATAATCTAAATTAAAAAAAGAAAGGTGACAGGGGCATAGAATATCGTCGTTGTCGGATGGAAACCTTGTATGTCCAAAACTCTTCATTTTGCATTTATCATTTTAAAAATGATTTAAAATAGTGGAAACAGCAGATCTGCAAGCACACAACGCCTCGCACCGCGAGGCGTTGTGTGCTTGTAGATCTGCTGTTTTCACTACCTTTGAGCGACGGCCTTGTATGATGAAGAAGGGCTTTACTTTGCAAAAAAACATAAACTTGGAGATGTACTTCAACGAGGTTTCTGCCCGACAGTGATGATACTATTGTCCCTCTCTTTCTTGAAAGAGACAACGGTTTATTTAACACTTAATGATGGGAATTATTAATGTCTACATGACACACAGATGTGTCCACAACAATAGATTATCATTGTTGCGCCATTGTTATAGTATCTGAATGTGCACAACAAAAGCGCTGGCTTCCAAACAAAGGAAAGATGGACAAAAAGAAAACATTGAAGGTGTTATGACTTTGTTCAAGTGGAGAGCACTGGTGCACATCATCCCAGTCTCCAGAGTGCATAAGGGGAGGAGCTGGTCAAGGCAAGAAAGTAGGCTATCCAACAGTATGGAGTGGAAAATACATAAAAGAAATGACTGCACGCCAATTTATGGAAATGTACACAATGTACTGACTTACTTCAATGCTTCAAGCGGTGATGTAAGTTGATCCATCGTGTAATATTTTGAACAATGGAGTGTGCGGTCACTGCGGTGTGCTGTGCATATCATATTAGAGCGCATTGTAGTGTGTATTATATTATTTACATAATATTAAAATGTTTACCGTTATTATGTTCTACTACAGTATGGGTATTCACAAGAGATTGGTGCAAAATGCTTTCATATTCTATTCTTTACTGTGCTTTGATTCCTTGAGAGCACAGAGAGAGAGAGAGAGAGAGAGAGAGAGAGATCGGGGGGGAATCAGACAGAAAGACATGATAAAAGCAGACAGTACTCAGACAGTCTGACATGCTGTCCAGGGACCTCAGACGTGATGTGTCGTCTTGTGTTGTGTTGTGTTGTGTTGTGTTGTGTTGTGTTGTGTGTAACATTCGCGTGAGCGTGTCAGTGTGTCATTCAATGTTCATATGAGTTAAAAAAGGACCCCGACTGATACAAGCTCAAAAGCTTTTTTGAGGTGTCGATCCTTTTAGTTGACCTTGTACCAGTGAACTGTACGGTCATGAAACTTTACCTATGCAAACTTCTAATACATTCTTCAATCAGCACGCAGTGACAGGACCTTTGTGTACATCGTGTACAGCACTAGTTCTCAAACGGCTAAGGACCCCCATCTGAAAAACAATTCTGCTAACGACCCCCAAAAATGTATATATATTTGGCCGCAGAGCGCGGATCTCCATTTGTTTTTTATTGTGCCAGGGACCCCGCAGAAGAGAAGATTTGTATAAAAAAGAAAAGAACAATTACTCACTTTCAAGATTTTTCTAAAATAGCAGACGTTCTGGCTCGCAATTGTCGCACAAAAGTAGTGAAAATAGCAGATCTACAAGCACATCGCAAGGCGTTGTGTGCTTGTAGATCAGCTATTTTCACTATTTTAAATAGTGAAAAAATAAAAACAATGAAAGGATGGCTTTGGACATACAGGGTTTCCACACGACAACGACGATATCTGCAATCTTTTAAAACATGGATAACGCGGTTAAAGTAATTGTAATGCTGTATTAACTACTCTTTCTGGGGACCCCCTGGAACCCCCCCCCCCCCCACCCCCCAAGGACCACCTGAGAGTGTACATTGTGTACAGTACAGTAGAGATGCATGCAGTGCATTCTGGGTTCACTGTATATTAATCAGAACAGACAGATTCCAGACATCTCTACTCCTCCCCTCCATTTGCTCTCCCCTTCTCTCTCTCTCTCTCTCTCTCTCTCTCTCTATTTCTTCTCTTGCTCTCCCTGCCTGTCCTCCCTTCTTCCCCAACACGCCCCCCCCCCCTCCATCTTTTTGTCTTTTCCTCTGGAAACGATCATTAAAACGCTCTCTACCCTCGTTCTCTGGAGTCTCTCCTCTCCTCTCCTCTCCTCTCCTCTCCTCTCCTCTCCTCTCCTCTCCTCTCCTCTCCTCCTCCGTTGATGCTAATTATATTCTCTGTCCTCCCTCCATCTCGTGGGATCCATCGTGCTCGTTGTGTCTTTCTTCTCTCTCCCTGTCTCTCTCTCCCCCCCGTCTCTCTCTCTCTCTCCCTCTCCTGTTCGTAACCTTCACACGGTGCCGGTCGCCCATCAGACATCAGGGTTGTGTTGCCCTGCAGTGTTGCTGTGTAGAGCTGGTGGTCACCAGCCACTCTGCTGAACCCCAGAGTGACACACACACACACACACACACACACACACACACACACACACACACACACACACACACACACACACACACACACACACACACACACACACACACACACACACACACACACACACACACACACACACACACACACACACACACACACACACACACACACACACACACACACACACACCGCCGCCTGGAGTCCATCTGCATTTTTATCCATCCACATCGCTGAGTAAATGAGATCAGACGTTGCTCTTCTTTGCCTCAATGGAAACACACACGCAAGCACACATGTGCACACACACACTCACTCACACACACACACACACACACACACACACAGTGCTCACGCACACGAAGACACAGCCATTTTATGTGAGAACAATAGAGGGTTTGCACGTGACATCATCATTCCCGGAGGTTATGCGGGAACGCTTACTGAGTGGCAAAAAAAAAAAACTACTTTCTGGCCTTGACAGCCCATACATCCAAACAGAAAAGTCCTATCTGATTGCATTAAACAACGTTAAATGACGTTAAACTCACTTTGACACTCGATTTGCCATTCACTTGCATTGCATTCACGAATAGTGATTTTTAGTATTCGAATTATTCGACCTCAAAGTATTCGAATATTCGACAGGACTGGCCAAACTGTCAAATATGAAGTAAGCAAGAGGTGTGAAAATAGCCGATCTACATGCTATTTTCACAATATTTATCTGCGGAACCGAGTCACATTAAATGTAATACCTACATTCCAAGTGCTTGTCAGGGTGGGGGTCCCCAGTTCAAATATGTTTATTTTGAGGGTCACAGCCTATTTTTTTTTTCTTCTTTTTTTAAGAGAAAACAATAAAAAATAAAATTCGACTTTGGTGAACAACATCGAATAGTGACTTTGATATTCGAATATTCTAATATTTGGTGAATGCCCTAATACCCTCTATATCTATAGAACCATCTGTCTGTCTGTCTGTCTGTGGGCGGCGGTGGAGGAGAGCGTGGGTATCTGAGTGTTGCCGGTTGGACCCCTGGGTCAGTGTCAGAGTGTCCTTGAGCAGATCACCTGAGCCCTACAGCTGCTGCTCCCTGGTGACCAGGCTGCTGCGTGGCATGGCTTCCTCCTCCTCCTCCATAGGGTGTGAATGTGATGCAGGCTGGCAGCCTCGCCCACAGAGCTTTGAATGAAGGCACCTTTTAAGATCTGGAGAACATCGCTGTCACTTTAGATTCTAACCACTTATTAACCATTATTTTATACTTTGGATATTCAAAAATAGCAGATCTACAAGCTCACAGTGCAGCTATTTTTGAAAAATCCTGAAAATGTGTGCAAATCTTTGAATATATATATTATATTTTTTTTAAGTGAACATTTTTATCTCAAATCTTTGCTTCTGGGGGGAAAGTATTTGGGGATGGAGGTCCGCAGCCAAAATATATATAATTCCGGGGGTCCTTGATTTTAAAAAGTTTGAGAACCACTGATATAGAAACATGGGTTTTTCAGAAAACAGTTTAGAAGACATTTATAGAATCTGGGATGAATTCTAATGCCATTTATTTTTCCTGACATTCCGTTCAAACCATAATTAACCAGAACTACAGGACTGTTATCTGACATCTCGTTATCATCCAATATTCTTCATCAAGGTTTTTCTTTTCAGCATGGGAGGCCATATAACGGAACGGAATGGAGTGCCTAAATAGATTCGGTATTTGCAGTGCCATATCCCTGCGCTGCTGTCCATTGAATTACACTGCAGGACTATTCAATTGGACATGAACAGGAGTGACCTGTGTTATATTGGAAGGTAAAATAATAATCTAATGTGTGTGCATGGGAGGGAAAGACAAGCCCCACACAGAGCCAGCTCATGGTGTAATAACTGCAGTGACAGCTCTATATACTCTTATACAATCTCATGCAATGCCAGTCGGGTTTGACATTGACCTCAGCTGATCTTGTCTATTACGGGACCCCACCGTGAACTAATTTAGCATCAGTGCCTTCTGGCAGCGAGGCTACGGTGGGACCCGACACACAAAAAAAAGGCAGAGTTTGATCATTATGACACCATGTGGCATCTCTTCTTGTCCTGCTGCCAAGACCCAGAATTCAAGATGTGTGTGGAGACAGGAGAAGAGGTATAAATCAGTATATATACCGGTATATAGTCACCGCATGGCAAATCAGTGAGCTATGAAGGCCATTCTTATTCATGAGATGCTGGAGGTGCAACGCGGAGCGGCGCAGAGCAGTGGGGGGATGCAAGGCGAGAGGAAGCTCAGTAAAAAAATAAAAAAATACGTTTCTTGGAGTGTAGGAGTGTAGCATTACAGAGGTGCTTTTTTTTCTCCAGGTGTAGCCATTGTGTAAGACAGACCTAGTTCTTTATATGGGCTGCATTGCTGACCTACTACTGTCATCATCTTGTGTTGTTCCCTTTGATGAGAGGATAGGTTTAGAAAGGGGAGGGAGGGGGAAATCGATTGTTGGCCCTGTTTTTCAGCTGTTGTTGAAACCACAGGAGGCCGTGGTAACACCATCAACAGATATGTTTCTAACAGGGTTTTGGTGTTTAGCCATAGCGTCCCTTCATGGTCGGGGGTGAACATTCACCCAACATTTAGCTAAAAGGTCTCAGCGCGTCGCAACTGAAGTAGAGGGCAAGGGAAAAGGAGCAGGCCTAGTAGGGAGCCCTGGGGGACCCCGGTAAATTAGTCTAGCCAGGAAACTATTCCACAATCTCTGAATGCATAGAGTCTGAAACTACACCTCCTGAAATCCGTATATTTTAAATAGATTTTTCCATTTCCATTTCTGCAAGCTATATATGCTTAGATGATTTTGATTTATATTAGGATAAATGTGCGCGACTGTAAAGACGAAACGGAAGTGGGGAGGAGGCGTCACATCCGCTTTAGCCGGGGCGCCTGATGGAGGGGAAAGGAACTGGTTGGAATAACACGTTCCTTCCACACGCTACGTCCAACCTGGGAAGCTCCCCCCTGTCAGGTGATAAGAAGCGGCCTGCTCACTACTCATGCACTGAAGGATTACAGCTTAGGCAATTGGCACAGGGTGAAAAATGGGTTAAAAAAATCGTGGGATATTTTTTTTTAGCATAGAACAAATGCTGACTTTAGCATGAAGTGCTAAAATCCTTAAGTGTTGTTTAAATCATACAAATACAGGAGAGATTTACATGCATACCGTTTCTACATTCTGATTCTGAACATTGAGCAGATGAATGAATGAACACTGGATTGTCTTTCCATGTACAATAAGGGCTGGTACCGCAGTGCTCTACACTGAGCTGACCTAAACCTATCAGCACCTAGATTAATGGTTGCTCTTCTCGCCTGCAGCTTCACTGCAGATAAGACACCGCTCTCTCCCTCAGACCCTCTCCCTGTCCTGATATAATCTCCTTTAAGCTGCCTCTACCTCTCTCTTTTCTCTCTCTGTCTCTCTGTCTCTGTCTCTGTCTCTCTCTCTCTCTGTCTGTCTCTCTCTCTCTCTGGCCCATACCACAAATCGTCGTTGTCGGGTGGAAACCTTTTATGTCCAAAACCCTTTGTTTTGTATTTACCATTTTAAAAATGATTTAAACTAGTGAAAATAGCCGATCTACAAGCACTGTAGATCTGCTATTTTCACTATTTTTGTGTGACAGTCTTGTATGATGATGCAGGGGTTTACTTTACGAAAAAGAAACTTAAACATTTTAAACTTGAAGATACAAGGTTTCTGCCAGTGAAGTCTGGTGCAGGCCTTGTGTCAGTCCCCCCCCCCCCCCCCCCCCAGTCTGGTGCAGGCCTTGTGTCAGTCCCCCCCCCCCCTCTCTCTCTCTCTCTCTCTCTCTCTCAGGCTTCACAGTGTCTCTCTCTCTTTCCCATATAGTCTGTCGGGTGGAAACAAACCTCATGTGTCCAAAACTGTCACCGCATATTACGACAGTGTTCCACCAGCAACCGGCTGCCGGCCAGCCACTAAAGCCACACACAATCTGACTTCCTAATCTGAATATTTGATCACACTTTGAACTGATTGCAAACAAAAAAACAAAGGCCGCGTTCAACGCTGTTGTAAAAACGTTCTATAAACATTAAACACACAGCTGTGTCCGCATTACATCAGTATTACTGCACCAGACCAACTGCTTCAGAACGCCACAAAGAGGAGAGCTAACATAAATCAACACAGTACAATAGGCTTTATGCCCACAGCGGCCATATTGGAAAGACTCTGGCCTTTACACTGGTCTTACCAATTACACTGATTGTCCCTTTTATGACCATATATGGAGATCCCTGATGGCATCAGTAGGACTATATTCCCAATATGGGCATATTGGTTGGATCAACGGTTCTACAAAGAAATGTAAGGAACCATGAGGGTACCTGGACCACCACACTTTGGCACCTTTTCCACCAAACATTTCTTCTAGAACTTGTTCCGTTCTAGATTATTGGAACAATGCTGCTTTCACTGTAACGGTGGATTTTTTTGTTTCAGCTCTGAACCAATAATTTTAGGGCTCTGAACCAATTCATTTTCAGTGAAAACACTCTGAACTGGTACAGTATTAGACGGGAAAAAAATAACTGAAAGGGGCCTTTGAGACCATGGAATATTATCTGCACCCTGACTCTGTTTGACCTGAATGGAACAGACTAGAGCCTTCATTAGAATCATTGGTAACAATGGAAGAAACCCGTTTTCTTTCCGATGCGTAGTGGCCGCTGTGCATAGAGATCTTATTAATGCTGATCTATCCAGATGCATGCTGTATGCTGCTGTAACAATAATAAGCCCAGTCTGTACAGTACAGTACAGTATGCATGCTTTCTTTCCACTGCGTCTGTGTGTGTGTGTGTGTGTGTGTGTGTGTGTGTGTGTGTGTGTGTGTGTGTGTGTGTGTGTGTGTGTGTGTGTGTGTGTGTGTTTCTGTGTCTCTGTGTTGTTGCCCGGCAACCCTTCTGCCAAATGTAGCGGAATAACTTATATTGCATGGCATTAGGATGCATATTGTATAGTATAAAAAGAATATGTATTGATTGTATTATCAAAATAACAATTTCAAGGGCCCCAGTTTGATTTGCATTAGGTCATGGGCCCCCAGTTGATAATATGTATTTTTAAATTGATTTTTTTTAAATCTCTTTGACCAAAAATCTACTGTAAACTGTAAATGTGGTTATTTAACCCTGAGCGTTTCAGACCTGTAAAGGGACCAAATGGACCCCTGACAGGTCTCCTTGCTATCAATTATTTACTGTAGCTGTCATTTAGCCCTGCAACCCCCTCAGGGACCCCTGGTGTGTTTAGAGAACAACTAAGGTGTGTCTCCAGTCTTAGCGCATGCTGATTCCGTCTGTACGTCTAGACGTGTAAACACTTTTTTACAGTCTATGGGTTTGCCGCTCTGACATCATGCTCTGACATCACTGTGATGTCACACTAACAGAATCCCTTTAATGCCCATACATGGAGTCCCCTGTTGTCATCAATATTTAGCCCACATCTAACAGGACTTCATATGGGAATGCCCATATTATGGAGGCCACATCAGCCACATACCGCACTACCAGAATCCATATATGGCCAAGACCCATATCTGTGTGGCTGGTTCTACAGACAGATGCGCTTATCTCCATATATGTATGGGCATCAGATGTCATAGACATCATAGGACTTTCACATAACGAATAACTGAGTAATCATGTTTTAGCTCTCCATATATGGGTACCAGGGATCTCCATGTATGGGTAACATGGTCCGATATACATCACTGGCCAGTGGCCAGACCTCGAGGTCGCTTGTCGCCCTGAGGCGTCTTACTAGTATTAATACGAATATGTGAGTCCATTAGACACTGTATTGTAAGGCGGTGGTCTTCGAGACTAGTGTATCTGTCTTACCGTTGTCATCCAGAGAGAAGTCGTCCTGGGCGTAGCGGAACTTTTCCGGGCCGCAGGCGATGAAGACGTCATCCTCTCCGAAGAAGTCCTGCAGGCAGGTCACCTGGGGAACGCACAAACAAACAAAACTTAATCTATGATAACGTCATCAGATATAAAAGTCAAGTTCAGACAACATTACACTGTAAAATCCTTAGAGTGAATTTAACTCTGAGCCTTCTGGGCCCATTTGGTTCCAGTTGCACCCGCTAAAATGTTACAGACCTATAAGAGCCTACTTGGATCCCACTCAGTTCACTCAATCAACCTTTATTTGTCACATACTATATTCTTTTTAAAGTAGCACTTCTAAAATGCAGTGAAATGTATTAAGTTCACGGATATAGTGAGCAATGAAACAATAAAAACAGGACTAAAACTAACCTTAACGATAAATAATCAACCACTAAAGCACAGAAAATAAATACAATGTCCATGTACTAGGTGTAGTAGTCAGTCACTAGTGTGCCCGTGCATGCGCACGTGCATGCGACCCATTCAAGCCTCACTCAGTTATTGCTGTGTGTAGCAGACTAAAATGCTAAGATAATATCAATATTAACATGAGACATGAAAAGACATGGAAACACAGCAGCCAAGGAGCCTGCAGGAACCGCTAGAGGCTGTTTTCTGCTTCTTCATTATGATACATTTAAATTAATTGGATCAGACATGCTGATTATGGACTAATTTAAGAAGTGATATTACCCATGTATTAGACCGTGGTGAACGGTTACACATAACTGTGTGTATGGAATGGAGTCAGGCCACAGTGCATACAACATTGAACCAGTGCTGTTGTATATAATATAATGATTAATAATTGTATATAGAACATCTGCTGTAGCCTGTACTTAGGCACAAAGAATGCAAATGCCATCTTACAGCCTCTACTAAAACTACAGTTTAAATTGCTTATGTATGTTTGTAAATACTTGGAGTGGACTAAAAAGTACAACATTTGCCTCTGAGATGTAGTGGAGTAGAAGTATAAAGTAAATGTAAATGTACTTAGATACTTTCCACCGCTGCTAAACACGGGTCAAAAGGACTCTCTACACTGCCCACTCCAGAGTGTCCATTGAACCGTGAAGGTGAACTGGGTCAAATTGACACCTCCAGTTTAGCAGGGTGGCACCCGTTTGTTGTCCAGCAAGCTTTCTAGGTCAGTTATGTGTTACACTTGGCACGTTAGCACGCCTAAAAGCTAAGCGCTGCTTCTCCTCACACACACACACACAAGTGTTGTACAATTTTTAAGAGATTGTTTGGGCCTTTCTGCCTCTATTTGGATAGCACATGCAGTGTAGAGTGACATGAACGGGGAGAGAGGTGGGGAGTGACACGCAGCAAAGGCTGTCAGGCTCAGGAATCGAACCTGTGGCTTGCTGGCCGCCAGGCTGCATTAGGGCCTCATGTGCCTACAGTGCCTTGACCAATAGGTCATCTGTGCCCCTGTTTTTGCACCACTTTTAACCCAAAGTCTAAGTTCAAGACTAGCCCGAACCATAACCCCAACTCCAAACCCTAAACCTAATTTACAAATGCCTTATATAAACCCCAACCTGAATCTTTTCTCTATTGCAACCTTAGCTCTGTAGTCTTTTTCACAATGTTGATTCCTCAAATTGTACCTTATTTATGGGGTACATCTGGCCCTCACAAGTAGCCTATAATAATACAAGCACACTGTGCTGTACATACAGGGTATAACGTTGCTCCTTTCCCGTTGACGTGGAGAGGATTCAGAGTTCAGACTGTGTCCACTACGGGGTCTTTCCTCTCTACAGCAGCTGTCGGCACAATATGGTCCACTTAGTGGACAGATGTCTCCGGCCACGCCCCCTCTCTACGGAGCTGACCAATGATGGATCAGCTCATCATCAGGGCTTATTATAGCCTGAAACAAAGACCTGGTGGTTCTGTTCCCCGTCATGTTCTTTGTGGGGCTGGGGCTCATAAAGCTTTATTTACTGTTATGTGCTCTTGCTCCAGTGTATTTAGCTCATTGTAAAACAATAAAGTACACTGCCCTAACAACTGCAATGTGCGTTATAAGCATTTTCATCTACTGTATATTGACTTGCCAAAAATACAGGGACGCTATGGGGTGAACGTGGTCAATACACAGATTGCAGATAAGCTGAAGACTGAAGGTCTATGAACAAAAAGCTTGCAATCAATGTTTGCATAGCTTTGAGTGTGCAGAGGCTGCCTTTTATTGACACAGACACACTGAAATAAGAACGCACTTATCAGCTAACCCAAAAGTTCAGATATGATCGTTTTTTTTTTATACAGAAGTCTATATCAGGATACACTTCTAGTGGTTGCCCTGTCTTTGTCTGTAGATGATGGATGTTCATTTATAAGCAGTATCATGGATGCCAGCAACTCCCCCAAAAACATACAAACACACCCAACAAATCAACAGTGAATAATTATGCTAAACACAAACAGAAGGCAACTCTACCGGTCTTAGAGGAGGACTCTGGATCGAACCACACTCTCTCTACATTCAACCTCTACTGGGGAACACGGCAGAGGCAGAGGCAGAGCGCGACCTTCTTTTGTGACACACATCCAAACTATGAGCTGCAGATAATTCGGGAGCAGCCCACCCTACCCCACCCCGCCCTGCCCTGCCCCGAGCAGCAGCTGCACCATGATGGTTGTGTTGTCTTCTGCACTGGACGAAGACGCTGTCTAAATGTGCAGGGCTGAATCACCGGCGTGGCATCCATCTAACAGCTGTACCCTGCTCTCTCCTCCTCCAGCTACTACTAGTAGCAGAGTCACTGGATACAAAGCCAGGAGGAAGGCAGTGGTGTATAATAACTACCGGTAAGTACATTTACTCAAGTACTGTACTTGAAGCCCCAAAATGCTTTTTTTCCCTCTATCGATTATCCACCCCATGGAGACTTGAGTTCAATGTAATTATTTTGTTTTTGTCGCATTCCTAAGCCAATCATTTGAGGAGAGGAGACTCTTTGTAGGCCCACTGATTCTGGATGGGGACCCAAATGACCCAAATGCATTTGGGTCTCCATCCGGAATCAATGGGGGTAAATGTATTATAATCAAATTATTGGCATACGAATGCGACAACAACATGTCTCCATGGGGTAATAATTGATAGAAAAAAAGTCATTTTGGGGTGAACTAAATGGCAACAAAACCGCCCCATTCCCATTGAATATCATTGGCAGAATCCACCCACATACTGTAGTATAGGTAAAATTCCAGTTTAGTCATTATACAAATTCAATCCTACCCACACAAAGTTCTGCGTTGTCACTGTTGTTGTATCCTACTGACTCTCCTGCCAGTGAGGAGCCCCCACTCCTCACGCCCAACACTCCCTGCTGACAGCCCCCCCCCCCCCCCAATCTGTAGGACTTTCTAGTTACTCCACTGCAACTATAACTATAATATTTGACAGCTTACTCACAAGCTATTTTGCATATTTGAATGACAAACATTAATTATCTGATAATTGAAACAAAATCATTAAAATCAGCCCCACCTTCACCAGCTGTGACGTTGATGAAGGCATTAATGCATTACTAATTATAATGTAATAATGTGATAAAACTGAGTCTCTCAGCTCAGATGGTATTAAAACCATTCATCACTTCAACTGCTATACAGTGTACATTATTCTGTACATGTTACATGTTCATGGGTTAATGTTTGTGCACAATAACAGCACCGAAGCATTGTGTCTTCATGTGTAAAAAAGACTCTTGATGCTTTAGTGTGAGGCTGTAGAGTGATCAAGACAAGTAGGGAGATCATTTACCTAAAAACACAAAACCTGAGATAAGATGTTTCTGCCCGACAACAACGATATACATATATAATGTGTGTGTGTGTGTGTGTGTGTGTGTGTGTGTGTGTGTGTGTGTGTGTGTGTGTGTGTGTGTGTGTGTGTGTGTGCGGGTCCTATAAACAGCCTGTCTCCTCCCTGTCTCCAGGTGTCCATCACCCTCCGCCCCATCAAGCCCGTCCCTAATCTGTGCCTCACCAGCTGTCAGAGCCCATATGACCCCAGCACAGCACAGCACAGCACAGCACAGCACAGCACAGCACAGCACAGCACAGCACAGCACAGCATCACAACCTGCCCTCCCTTTTAAAAAGTGGAAAATAGCATATTTTCAAATAGCTGATGCATACAGTACTGTATATAGGTTTACAGTGCTCATGTGGCCTAGTAGCTTCTGTTGGTCTTGTTTTCATAGACCTGCGGTTGCTTATTTCTCTCATCTGGCAACACTGACCACCACCACCTAAACCAGCAGCAGCACCAAAACCATCATCATCATCATCATCATCATCATCATCATCATCATCATCATCATCAGTAGCAGCAGCAGAAGCTACTGTATACTGTCTGTCTGTGACACACAAGCAATCACAACGAATGAATTCATCACGGTTCTTTTTCCTCAATGGTCCCAGTCCTAAGCCGCAGGACCCCAATCCCCAAGCACCAGGGGTTTGATAGGTTGAGTGATGGGGTAGGCTAGACTAGAGCAGTGGTTCTCAAGCTATTTTGAACCCTGCATGGAACACTAGTAGCATACTGCATTTCTTTCTATTGTTTACTAAAGTCGGAGAGTGGAATTTTGGTCTATGAGAATAGCACAGCGTTAGCGTGGTCTCCCTACTCTTCCATTGTCCCTACTCTTACATTGAGAAATGAACCACAAAAATGCGGTTCGATTAGAGTGCAATTTGTTTGCCAGCGCTGCTGACTGTTGAGACTCCACCATGCACCAAGAACACTCACCAAACAACAACTGGAGGCAGTGGCTCAGGAGGTAGAGCGGCCGCATGAGAACACGATTCCGGGTTCCCCCAAAGTCAGTGTCGAAGTGTCCTTGAGCAAGACACTGAACCCCTAATTGCTCCCAGTGAGCAGGCTGGTTCCTTGCATGGTTTCCTCCGCCAACATATGAATGTGTGTGTGAATGTGATGCACAATCTACATTTATGTAGAGCGCCTTGGATAAAGGCACTACAGTATATAAATGCACCATTTACCAGATTTGAGACATTTACACCCTTGTGCCGGGGAGATCGTTTAATGGTTGGTTCTTTTATCCTGCACCTACATGTAATTGGTTTATGTAATTAAGTTGTAGAGATTGTTACTTAGTACTTGAGTAAACACTTTCATCACTATACTCTAACAGTACAGAGAGCATTACGGCATTAAGGCCCATAAACTGGTGGAAAACCACTAAGATCTCTTTTTTACACAGCAATGAAAACACATTCCTTCCAGCCTCCATTCTTAGAAACCATCAACAGCTCACTCAATTACCTTAACTCTGACTTTTAGCCTTTTATGGAGTTCATCCATGCATTCCTCATGGACCACTGGTGGAAATGCTACTATAGCCTTAGGTTTAAAAAAGAAATGCAATATCCCTCATATAGTATGTTCAACCAAAAGAGAATAAAAAAATATATCAAAAGATTTGCACATCTACAAGCTCGCAGCGTGGCACTCAGTGCTTGTATAGCTGCTATTTTCTAATAGTTAAAGCATAAAATAATGGTTAAAGTGGTTAAAATATTGAGTGACAAGGATGCGTTCCAAGGAAGTACATCTGCAGTGGTTGGAGGTGGTCTCTCCCAGAGCCCTCTATTGGAGAGTTGCGTCATCTCCGTTCATTTCTTGGGGCCAGGTCTTCTAAATAAACATCTATTGGCGAATAATGACAAAGCTCTGAACCAGAAGTTTACAGAATGCATTGGAGTCTATGAGGGGAAAAAGTGACATTTCCGGCGTACGTGACTGGCGCTGTTTCTGACCCTGGTTTGTCAGAACTCTCTATACAAGGCTCTGGACTCTACTCCTCCAATGGGTTAGTAGACCCTGGTGTCTGGTAGGACACCTACTGGCCGACAAGTAGTACTGCCTGCAGCTCATAAGCTCTCCCCAGGCCAAGCAGCATGAAATGTGTTAGCAGCATGAAATGTGTTGTCTAGTTCAGGAGACACCGGTTTCAAACTGAGGGTATATGGGACATAAAAGTTACGCAGTTCAGCTTTAAAGTTACGCAGTTCAGCTTTAAATCACAGAGCCCCAGTCTCCTTCGTCATGCTTGTATATAATGTGTCACAGTTTTGACTGAAATTACTTACACATTACTTTTCTATAAGGTATTATAAACATGCCATCATAAACAGAGACAGGGCTTGGACAATAACTCGCAGTTCATTAATATGAATTAGTCTGACTACAGCGCCAGCTGGCTTTAGCGAACATCTGTCTTCTCATATCTCAAATGATGATGAAGGCGGTAAATTCCAGCGGAATTCAAACGCACGGCACGTCTAAGCCGGGCCAATGGGAAGCCGGTTAATCAGCACGCTACATTGAAGCTTAATGACGCAGCAACGAGGGCTTGTGATTTTGTGATCTTGTAAAAACAATGATGTCGGAACAGATAAAGATCAAAGCGATTTCATTGCCAAGCTCTTTTATTCTCTGGGCCAAGTTCTGCCAAGGACAAAGACCCGCGTTCATCTGACAGGGCTCACAATTCCTTGGTCTTTTACAGTCAGACAAGTTTAGTTTTGTCTTAAAAAGGCCATGTCTTACTGTACCATACACCCCCGTTTTGTGTTAAAAGCTTGAATCGGGAATCCTTATTGTAATGAACATTACATTCCCAGCTTGGCTATGTGTCGAGGCGCGGAGTCCATGAGCAAGACCCTAACCCTAACCCCTAGCTGCTCCCTCCCTCCCGAGCGCTCAAAAGCCCCTTTTCGACTGCAGCTTTAGCACCACACTACACCACACTACACCACACCACATAAACATATCTACATTTTCCATTACACAAAAGTACCCCTATTGGTAAGAAACAAATTGTCCCTTTAACTGTGAATATAACACAATATATATTTGTATTACAACTATCCTAATTATAATGCACTATAATGGATTATAATTGTGCTTATAATACAATATAAAGTATTAATATATTACTATGATCATTATAATACACTATAGATTATAACAGTGATTATAACACAATATAATCTATTATCATGTATTACAACTATATCCTGGTGGTCTAAATGAAAAGTCAGCAAATGAAGTGTGTGGGCATGTTTGGCCTACCTAAGACCTACTCTGGATTGGATACTTTTTAGTACCACATTCACAAGTGGGCGGTGTGGAGTGGTGTGGTGTTGGGCCATGTCAGTGGAAAAGGGGCTATTATGTGGCCACCTGAGCAGCTGTTCACTGGGTGAATCTGAAAGGGAATTACCCCTGTGGGATTAATACAGTTATTTATATCCCCTGTGGGGAGGGGCTGCCTCTTGCATGAGCCGTAGACATTCTGTTAAGACATTTTGTTAAGACCAGATAAGGCATAAAAAGCCATAAGGCTTTTGGCAGCATTAAACTAGAACTAAATAAATAAATAAAGGTTCCTGAGCACTAAGCAGAAAACACAAAGTAAGCAAATCGACGTTGTCGGGTGAAAACCTTGTATGTCCAAAACCGTTCCTTTTGCATTTATCATTTTAAAAATGATTTAAACTACTACTACGGCAGATCTACAAGCACACAACGCCTTGCACCGCGAGGCGTTGTGTGCTTGTAGATCTGCCGTTTTCACTACTTTTGTGCGACGGCCTTGTATGATGAAGCAGGGCTTTACTTTGCGAAAGAACGTACAAATTTGAAACTTGGAGATACGAGGTTTCCACCCTACAACGACGAAATGATGTTGCTCAGTTAAGACTGCAGTAGACTGTAGATGACCCTTCACTGGCTGCAGGCACTAACAAAGCTTGGTTTGGTTTGGTTTAAAGGGGGGGAAACAGATAAACAAACAAACATTCTTATGTGTGCCAGACAGTAAGTAAGTGAGCCCTTCTTCCTCCCCGCAGGTCTCTCCTCAACTCTTTAAGCATTCACTGAGCCGTTTTCTAAAGACGGGTTTAAGAGGCGAAAGAATCTGCTAGCAGACACAGACTAAAACATCTAACATCAGGCAGCTCCCCTGAGAGCAATTTACATTAATCTTATCTGCTCACACTTCCATATAAATACAGTACTAGAGCAGAACGCTGTGATACTACAGACCAAAACCACGGAGCCAAGCCAAACCTGGGTGCTAATTGAACGCTAGGTGTGTCAAAGTAGTCCCTCTATACCCTTCCGGAGATAATTAACACTCTGGATTTTGCTGTGTGTGAGTAGGAAGGGGAATGTACACACTATAAATATAAAGTATAACGAAAGACTTACTGTATAAGCAGAGACATTGGCCGCACATGAGCTATATATCCTACTATGAACACATTTATAACGTTTTAGATGTTATGCTATAGTGCTCTAGTGTTACTACACAGGAAATCTGCTGTAATGTTTTTATTTACTTTTTATACACTCAGAGAGTGTATAAATATAACCTCATGCTCCCTTACGGGTCTGTTCGGTTACATTTGAAATGATGTTTTTGTTTCAAGCATTACTAGGGTATATTCTAATAGTAATCATTGCTATATAGTTTGTTCAGAAACAGGGGGTCTCCCTGTCTCTTTAACGCTGTACTAATCAGAAAATACATTTTCAGGTCAGGATACCAAATCTATTTAATATAGGAATATGCAATACTTAAAAAATATCACTTACACCTTCTTTAATTTGTAACTCTGAGAGTCAATAAATGTAAAATATATATATCGTCACTGTCGGGCAGAAACCTCGTATCTCCAAGTTTCAAATTTGTACGTTTTTTCACAAGGTAAAGCCCTGCTTCATCATAAAAGGCTGTCGCACAAAAGTAGTGAAAACAGCCGATCTACAAGCACACAACGCCTCGCACCGCGAGGCGTTGTGTGCTTGTAGATCGGCTGTTTTCGCTAGTTTAAATCATTTTTAAAATGATAAATGCAAAACGAAGAGTTTTGGACATACCAGGTTTCCACCCGACAACGACGATATATATTTTTAAATCTTGAAAGTGTGAGAACTACGGTCATTATTTTACAGTGTATGAAGTAAAAATAATGGTGAGAATTTACTGGTCAAACAAAGGATTGTTGCTGGTGATGAATTCAGAGTTCTGCTGGACTCACTCACATGCAGGCCCACGGGGGAACTACTCCCACTCACTCAATACTTCTCACTCCAGCCTCACTAAAACCTAAATCGATAACATGGCCTCTGCATAAAATACTGCTGCAGTATCTCTCCTCCCAAAAAAAAACACCACTCCATTTTTCACACCAAGGCCTTTTTTTAGCAGACATGATCAGGGCGCCTAATTTTCTTAAAGCTACAATCCAGACCCTTTATGGAATACCAAATTTAGAGAAACTTAGAGAGAAACAAAATCCATAAACGAACATTTAACAAAAAACATTTGCAAGAAGGGACATTTTAAACTTTAATGTGCAGTGGTGATGTAATATTTAAGTGTCAATTATATTATAATCATTTCTAATATAAGTGTTATTATATTATAATTATAATAAGATTAACATTATGATTATAATATAAATTAACACCTGAACTAACACTATTATTGTGTCCGTGATAACGGCTCAATCTATGAACGTCAACCAGGAAAACAGTCCAATCTTCAAAGATCCAGTCTTCAATCCAATAAGTCTAAATGCAAACAACAGGAGGGTCGTGTCTTCCAATAGATTCTAGCTTAACCCTTTAATGAGTATTTGTACAATCAATGACCTTTCTTTATCCGATCGTGACCCTCCCCGCCCAAACCAGTCTTTGATCCCCCTTCTTTAAGCTTGATTTATATGCCGAAAACAGCAGATATACAAGCTGACAACACGTCGCGTTGTCCGCTTGTAGATCTGCATCTTTTTTGTTTTGGCAGTTAAACAGTAGCGTATTTATTTAAAACGAGGCATATTCTGTTGCCATTTCATTGCAGCATTGTGCTAGAAATGCATCGTCATGCAAGCACTGAATGTGCTTTGGGTGTGTTTGTGTGTGACCCAATTAAACGAAGAACTGTTTACTTTACATCTTCTCCTGTTTTTTTGTCGAGCTCTTCCTCAACCTTTAAAATGAACATACGAATCATTCAGACAATTCTGCTCATTGAACTCTGAGAGGGATAGCTGCACTAATCCCTGTGCACCGTTATTTTGGATGCATTCATCGAGGAGTGCACCTGTGAGAATGTGTTTTATTTTGTATAGTGACATTTTATTGTTTCCTGTGGTGTACTTGGTTATTACTTAAAGTGGGCGTGACACGGCCAAAACAGCTAATTATGGCCATCAAATTAGCCAATTTTTTTAATGATGTCATGTACCCCCATGTTAAATTACCCAATCAAATTAATTTATTGTAGTTACTGTACTGAAAGTAGTACTTTCTGTACAGTAACTGAATTAAATTAATTTCATTGGGTAATATGACGGGAGGGGGCGGAGTATTATCTAGTGAAACAACCCCAACAGAACTGTGCGAGGAGAAAATGCGACAATTCATAAAACGAATTTTAAAACAAGCAGTTCTAGGGGTAAAAATGTTATATAATCTGCTATAGAATCCCCCCTAACCACGTACAGGGTACAAGTCTTCTAACAAAAAGGTGTCAGAGATTAGAACCAGTGTCCAACGTTCTCCTCGATCCTCCGCAGCACAGACCACTTTTTAGCAGCCATCTCTGCTAAAAAGTGCTCCAGTGCTTCACCGGTGTCAGCTCCGGACCACTTTTTAGCAGCCATCTCTGCTAAAAAGTGCTCCAGTGCTTCACCGAAGCTCCGGAGGACTGAAGTCTGTGGTAGCCTGTGTGTGTGTGTGTGTGTGTGTGTGTGTGTGCGTGTGTGTGTGTGTGCGTGTGTGTGCGTGCGTGCGTGTGTGTGTGTGCGTGCGTGTGTGTGTGTGTGTACGAGAGAGTGTTTTTTACTGGTGATTCAGTCAGAGTGTATGAAAGGGTGCGCTCGTTTTATTGTCCACGACATTGCAAGCGGCGCGAAGGCCAGCGGACCTTGGTCCTGCTCTTCGCCCCCGAGCGCCGCAGGCGCGAGTGGCCGCGAAGAGCGGGCCAGGGCCGCGCGGCCGGCGGAGCGCCGCGCGAGTTACGAAGCCGTGGTGAATGCAATCGTTATATTTATGCCCAGGCCGTAAGGCCTGGGCAAGCCCACGATAAACGCCCGCGCAGTCCGGTGCGCATTTCCGAACGCACCCTTTCCCCACACTCGGACTGAAACACCAGTAAAAAACACCATCCCGTGTGTGTACACACACAATAGCTCTCGCAGTCGCAAATAGCCGTGCAGTGCAGCGCTAGCCGGGCTGAACGCTAACAACAAGGCATCAACGTTGTGCGCGGCACCGCACGACGGACGAAGTATACATTGCGCGGCACCGCACGACGGACGAAGTATACATTCACTACTAACTGATACGGCCCCGCCTCCTTTTCAGACCGTTTGAAGAAAGACCACGTGACCTACTGTATCATAATGTTAAATTTCGGCCGGTGTCCCGCCCCCTTTAACAAAGCAATGTTTCAAGTTTTTCCTATTGTCTTGTAGCTGTTGTTAGTCTGTCTTGTATCACCTACCCTGTGATTATTGTTAATTTGAGTCCACCTATGTCCTGTTTTGCCCCAGCCAATGTCTATGTTGATTGTCGTTGTTTCACCTGTGTCTAATATAGTCAGGAACACTCACGTCAAAGTAGATTTAACCATTTATTGCAACAAATGGAATACAGTTCAACTTGGCGTTAAAGGACTCCGCATTGTGAGATGTTCCCTGAATTTTGTTCACGCATGCCTGCTATGCAAAATCAGGTAACTTTAAACAAAACCCCCCATAGGGATACAAAAGTAATACAATAGCAATACTGTACATTGGCATATTAGATTGAATCAGCAGACATAAACCAAAAGGATTTTAGCCTATGCCAGACCCTGATCAAAATGGTCTGGCATAGGGCAGACCCTGTTGACCCTGATCAACATGTCTGCCTTCCAAAACTGAACGATAATCTTTTGTCTCTGTAAAAACCAAAAAAAGGTGGTGGCAGCTAAGTGGCAGCGGATCCGAGGCTTTGGATATAAGACACAAGCAGAGCTATAGCGAATGCAAGCCGTATTTAAAGAGGGTGAGCACTGATTGGAGTATGACAGTGTGACGTAATGACCTGCAGAGCTGTGAATGAGGAATAGGAAAAGGAGCTGATTCACAGCTGGTCGGGCGAGATTCTTGTGTCCTGCATAAACTAACGCTAAAGCTTTATTTAGTTCCCTGTGTATATATATGCCTGTTTGTTTCGATGTTTGTGTGCAGTACTGTTCACTGAATGTTTTTCCTGAGTTTGCTGTCAGGTCTGCTACCCTGAGGTTTGGATGGGAAGCAGAATAAGAATGTTGTTTTTCACTTTTTCCTGCATTTGGGTAGAGCTCAGAAAAACCCTGACAGCACCAGCCTAAAAACGCAGTGTGCCTGTCATTTCAACCATAGACTCACAAGTCAGTCGCTGTCTAAACTATTCGCTCAACTAGAAACTGATTTCTAAAACCTCTCCAAGGAGACATGCCTGGGGATCTGCAGAACCAATCCAAAGTCTTGGATTTACATTTTATTGATCAGCAACTAACCTGGATGTAGAAATCCCAGACGTACAGCATGAGTAGGCGGATATATCTCTGATCGTCTGGAAATGCCAGTCTATTTTCAGCATATGCTTTGTGTGTCATCCTGCACCTCGTCTTCATGTAGATGCATTTACTGTAAGTGAGGATCAAACAGATGACGGGAGGAATGATATACTGTATATGATTACGCATTCCGCCTGATTAACTAATGCTAATGCAATGTACAAGGGTCAGTTTTATGTGGAACTTCTCCGCCTCTAAGCAGGTGCAAATTAGCACAGGCAGGCTAAAGGAAGCATGTGGTTGGCGATGACAGTATTAATGTATGAAGTTGACACAGATTGGTGTCAACTTAGACAGGGAGACAGAAGAATCGATAGACAGACCTTCACTGATCCCACAAGGGAGATTCAGTTTGAGTCCCCGCACATACAGTACATCGAGCAGTGACTACCCATACATCGAGCAGTGACTGACTACCCATACATCGAGCAGTGACTGCCCATACATCGAGCAGTGACTGACTACCCATACATCGAGCAGTGACTGACTACCCATACATCGAGCAGTGACTGCCCATACATCGAGCAGTGACTGACTACCCATACTGTACATCGAGCAGTGACTGCCCATACATCGAGCAGTGACTGACTACCCATACATCGAGCAGTGACTGACTACCCATACATCGAGCAGTGACTGACTACCCATACTGTACATCGAGCAGTGACTGACTACCCATACTGTACATCGAGCAGTGACTGCCCATACATCGAGCAGTGACTGACTACCCATACATCGAGCAGTGACTGACTACCCATACATCGAGCAGTGACTGACTACCCATACTGTACATCGAGCAGTGACTGCCCATACATCGAGCAGTGACTGACTACCCATACATCGCGCAGTGACTACCCATACATCGAGCAGTGACTACCCATACATCGAGCAGTGACTACCCATACATCGAGCAGTGACTACCCATACATCGAGCAGTGACTACCCATACATCGAGCAGTGACTGACTACCCATACATCGAGCAGTGACTGACTACCCATACATCGAGCAGTGACTGACTACCCATACATCGAGCAGTGACTGACTACCCATACATCGAGCAGTGACTGCCCATACATCGAGCAGTGACTGACTACCCATACATCGCGCAGTGACTACCCATACATCGAGCAGTGACTACCCATACATCGAGCAGTGACTACCCATACATCGAGCAGTGACTACCCATACATCGAGCAGTGACTACCCATACATCGAGCAGTGACTGACTACCCATACATCGAGCAGTGACTGCCCATACATCGAGCAGTAATACATCGAGCAGTCTCGTACTCAGAGAAGTCAAAGACAACCATGAACCTCCCACACAACGTTCTCAACTGTAGCCTACACACTATCTACCATCTGGATACATACTACAGTAGAAGCATCGCAGTGGAAATATTACAGCCCACATTGTCCCATGTGTCCCAGGTGAATGCACAAGCCACATGCACTGCATGGGAGATTTGTGTAAACAACCTTCCAGAAACAGACAACACAATGAATTGAAGTCATCTGTAATAGTAGTAGAGGGGCTGTTCTTTGAGGACTGTCTGGGAATCTGAAGGTCGACGGTTCGACCCTCAGCTCATCCTGTCTACTTGTCTCGTTCCATATTACATTAGACGTGATAACAGGATTATCCTTAGTGTTCATTTAACCCAGAGCGAGTGTACAAATGGAACCAACTTCTAATGGATCCATCTGTACATGGCCAGAGATCGTCAATTCCGTGCACTGCATGGAGGTCATTTGCTCCACAGATGAGTCAGTCACCCAGAGAGAGAAGTGCACTGTCATGGACACCAGCTGGTGTCTGAAGTCCCCTCCCCCCACACCACACACACACACACACACACACGCACACACACACACGAATGCGCTACGGAAATAAGGAAGCCATTTGGTCCACTGATGTGACCTTGTTAAGGGTTTATTCAATTCTGTCTCCCTCGCCCTCGGGTCATCATGCTCACTTGTTGATGTGGTTTGCATATTATGACTTCCTGTTGGAGCAGGAAGCTGGCGGAGCGGCGGATGCAAAGCGGGCTGACAGGAGGACAGGATCACATCACATCACATCACACAGGTCTCTGTTTAGAAGACGCTTCATCATGTGAGAGCCACGCCTCTCTGGCAGCTCCATTATGTCCGCATCGATTCTCTGCCTGCAAGTCGTTTGCTGTCTGTCGTCGCCGAGCGGAAAACCTTGTATCTCCACGTTTTTGACATTTAGGATAAAAGAATCTTTGGTAAATGAATGCCCTACTTTGTCCTACAACAGTTTTGCACAAAAGTAGTCAAAATAGCTGATCTTTAAAATATCTGCAACATATACTCTATATATACTGTATATATGTGTCTGTGCATTTTATAAATATGTCACCAATGAAAAGTATTAACAAGAGCTTGTGACGAAAAAGAATAGCTACATTGGAACACAGGTTCGAATTTCCCGAGAACAAACAATTTTGGACATACAAGGTTTACACCCGACAGTGTGTGGGTGCAAATGCATGTGCATGGCATGCTGCCAGATATGTATGTGTTTGTGCGAGTGTGCACGCACGCACAATCACGCGAAGAGCGTCTGCAGTGAATTGTGTTGTCGGGGTATAGCGGTAGAGAGAGAGAAAGGGAGAAAGGTAAAGGAAAAAATTCAGACTCAGCGTATATTTCTGCATCCATTGTGCCAGACAGAACACGGCAGTGTGTGGAGCGCATTGCCATGACAACAGTCTCCAGCTCTGCTGCCTGCATGCGTGGCACAGAGCTGCTAGAGCGCTGATAAACTCAAACGTCTAGGCTTCTCTCTTGCTATTCAAAGGAGTGTTCAGACGCTGTAAAATCGCTAAACTCCTCGCCCCGCATTGCTCCAATTCAGTCAATCCTCGGCGACAGCGGGGGCCACTTCTTCTTCTAAAACTGAACGATAATCTTTTGTTCTCTGTAAAAACTAAAAAAGGGAAAATGACAGCCTGACTTGCTTACTGTCTCCAGACTTGCTGACTTTGTGATTAAAGACATTAACTTGATTTCTCCTTCTATGTCTTTTGTGATTTTGTTCCCTAGTTGTTACCACCTTTACAGACTGTCCACATGCCTATGCCAGCCATTTATGTAAATGTTCTATGCGGCAGTGTTATGGTACTGTATACTCCAGTGTGAAGGAGACATGAGGTGAGTCTTCTGTTGTAGACCACAGTCAAACCCCCTACAACATCACAGTCTGAGTGCAGGGCACTCAGCAACGTACAGAATACATTTCAGACATATGGCTTACATTTCAGAAGAAAAAACACTTACTGTAATGATTCATTTGTATGACTTGTATACCTCTCCACATTTTGCCGGCTATCAGTCCAAGACTTTCCCAATCAAGATAAGCTTACTTGTGGCACAGTAGTATATCGTTGTTGTCGGGTGGAAACCTTAATTGTCCAAAAAACGTGTTTTGTATTCATAATTTTCAAAAATAGGAATAGTGAAAATAGCCGATCTACAAGCACACAACGCCTCGCAGTTGCGAGGCGTTGTGTGCTTGCAGATCGGCTATTTTCACTAGTTTTGTCCGAAAGTCTTGTATGATGAAGCATGGCTTTACTTTATGAAAGAACATACAAATTTGAAACTTGGAGATACAAGGTTCCTGTGACGATATATGTACAGTACACATCAGATCAGACGTTCCCCTGCACCTCTATCCAAAGCAATGAGCACAAAATGGCTGCTGGTTAATTAACTAAACTCCCTCTCACCTTCCTTCCCAGCGTGCCATTTTACAGCCATAGTGAACGCAATCCACGAAAGATTGTCTGGTGTTTTACACACAAGGCATAATTAACGCCCTCCCCTCGGTGACTATAAAATGACCGTAATTTGGAAGCGTTTTGGCTCTGGAATCCGTCCCACGTGCGCCGTACCCCACCCTTCTCCAACCGGGATGAAAAGCAACCAGCATTTTGAGGAGGAAAATGGGCGTAATTTTTCCCTTTCTTTTCTCCCGACAAAAAGATACAGGGTTGGGGGGAAATGGGGGGATGATCGTCTGAAAACAAGGTGTTTTATCTTTTTAATTCACTGAAGTGTCTGTCACCTACTGTATCTCCCCATCTTCCTGCATTGCTGTATCCTGCTTTCACACGCAGACACACACAAACACACTCATGTGCACGCGCACACACTCACGTGCACGCACAGTCGCACATACGCACACACAATCACGTACAAACACACTACAAAATTCCAGGGTTGTTTTAGACTGTAACTGTCATATCCGCACATATCATTCACACACACACACACACACACACACACACACACACACACACACACACACACACACACACACACACACACACACACACACACACACACACACACACACACACACACACACACACACACACACACGTACTATGTTCTATCCGTCTGTCTTTCAATGTTATATGAGATACATAAAGTGTGGTTCCTGTGTAAATAGGCCGTAAGGCTTTCTAGGATCTCCTTTTAGTTGACCTGGTACCAGTAATTTGTGCCGTCATGAAACTGTACTTTTTTCTATTGCAAACTGCTAATAAATTCTCCAATCAATCAATCAAAACACACACACGTGCAAACCTCGGCACTATACGTGTTGACTGCTGAATGCACACACTTATGTACACACACACACGCACAATTGCACATGCATACGTGCACATGTATATCTGTATGTGCGTGTACACACATAGTCACACACACAGACACACCCCGGCAACAGGATGTGTTGACTGACAGACCAGTCCACACCAGCTGGGCTTCTCTTTGTTGCCAGGGAAGTGGTTGCCTAGCAGCAGCAGCAGCAGCAGCAGCAGTGATGGCAGTGGAATGGGTTTTATAGGAGGGGGGGGGGGGGGGGGGGGGTAGAACCATCCATGGAGGGGCGGGGTCCACTGCATCAATATCACCTCCACCGCCGCGCAACGCAGCAGCTGCACGCCACTGCAGAGCAGACCCCCACCCCACTCACACAAAGACCCCCGATAACCATAACGCACGCAAGCATTTCTGCTTCTCTCTCTCTCTCTGAGACACACCCACACATGCGTGCACACACACACGCACGCACGCACACACACACGCGCCAGAGCTCCCTAAACATCACGGTGACCCTGGTCTACAATGACACAACCACATTGAGGGTGATGGATGGACAGTACAGGAATGAACCACCCTATCTTCCCTATATAATATATGTCTTACAACGAATAGCACACTGCGCCATGGGACACGCTGTAAGCCTGTATATTGTCTATTTTCACTATTTTCAAACATATAGATGTTTTTTTATAGGAATTTTGAAATATAAATTGGAATTGTGAAACATTTTGGAAAATTTTGAAAATGTAATTGTTTTGAAGATTTTGGAAGGTTTTGGAAAATGTGCCCATCCTCAAAACATACACTAAAAATATAATATGCATGCCCCAGGACAAAATATGTTTTTTTTTTTCGATTTGAGGCTGTCACCAAACACTACAGTGGTTTGGGAATTAGAGAATGAACCATTGGCATCCAATATGATCTATGCACACATATTTACAGTAGATGAATCACGTGCCCAGAAACAATAATATGCACAGGCAGGGACGGACACCATATGCTGCTGATTATTATAAACCACTTTGGGGAAGGGAAATTGTCATTAAAAATGTATGGCAAGCAAACCGCCAATGCTACTTTGTGTTTGTGTGCATGCATGTGCGTGCATACGTGGATGTGTGTGTGTGTGTGTGTGTGTGTGTGTGTGTGTGTGTGTGTGTGTGTGTGTGTGTGTGTGTGTGTGTGTGTGTGTGTGTGTGTGTGTGTGAGTGAGAGAGAGTGAGAGAGAAAGAGAGAAAGAGGAGGAGGAGGTGGGGAGAGGAGGATGCCATCACTATGAAAGCAGATCGGAGTCTCAAACCACAGCGCTCATCCACTCACCTCATTCATTTGAATACACAAAACTATGAAAATGGGAAAGGAAAGGAATCAGAGGGTGTACGTGATCCTCTACACGCTGTGGGGAATTATCCATCTGGACCTAAGAAACCATTTCTGACAGCAAATCTTAATGTAGTTTTAGTCCTATTTTAGCCATCTGAAAAGTTTTAGTTTTAGACAACAAGAATGTATTTTGGCAAGCCTTGATGGCGTCCTTATGACAGATTTTTTCACTTGGTTGCATGCTGAAAATAGTCAATCTACAAGCTCACAAGCTTGTAGATCGTCTATTTTCGGTCCCATGACATTTTTCCGACGTCCCATTAATCCGACATGTACCTAACCCTAACCTTAACCATAACCCTAACCTCAGTAATGCCAAAACCTAACCTTAACCATAACCTCACTAAAACTGCCTAAACCTAACCCTAACCCTAACCCTATAACCACCGTCGGAGTAATGAGATGTCAGACTTATGTGCAATCCCCCTATTTTCAGAGTGCAAGACCCGAGCGCAACCAAACATAAAATAACTTGTCTTTTAGTTCTACTGGATCTCTTCTCCACTAGTCCCTCCCCCCATTTTAGTCTAGTATACAATTGTTAACGAAAATCGGCAACATATTTAGTCTTAGTTTTAGACGTCATAGCTTAGTTTTTAATTCGGTTTTCGTGAAAGAAAAGGTAGTCGACAAATGATTTCGTCATAGTTTTAGTCTACGAAATGAACACTACCCCCAGGCCCAGCAGGGCCCAGCACACGAAAAAAGCAGGATCAACGTTGAACTCCTAACAAGTGTTTGTGTATAAAAAGAATGTCAGACAGACGGACAGACAGACAGTAGATGACCCGGGGCAGCCGTCTCAGACCTCCAGGGAGCAGCCATTAAGATCCATTTCATCTTCTAAGTGCTGCTGCTGCTGCTCTCCTCCTCACAGAGGAACTGGTAGGAGGAGACATGCATGGATTCATTTCAGCAACCATTATTAAACCATGTGGACCCGGAACGCATCTGTGTCACCTTAGATTTGATCCGCTTTAAACATTATTTTATGCTTTAACTATTAAAATATACCAGATCAGTGCTGCACTGTGAGCTTGTAGATTTGCTATTTTTGAAAATCACGATTCTTTTGGCAAATCTTTGAATATATCATTTTTAAAGCGAACATTTGTAACTCAAATATTTGCTTCTGGGGGGTCCCTGATACATAATATTTCGAGACGGGGTCGGCGGCCAAATACATGTGATTCTAGGAGTCCTTGACATGAAGAAGTTTGAGAACCACTGATGATAGAAACATGCCTTTTTCAAAATCCTTAGAAGAATTTTAGAAGACATTTATAGAATCGGGTCAAAATATTCAAAGACTTCATTTTCACAGCACCGCTTGTATATCTGCTATTTTTTAATAGCAAAAGCATAAAATAATGGTTAAGGTTTTTCAAGTCTAACACGACACAGACACGTTCCAGATCTTAAATGGTTAATAAAACACGAAGGCTTCAAGGAACACAGTATGCGTCCCCTTCAATCGTGAATACCCACAAACTATTTGGAAAACTGACAAAGATGTTTAGAGGGGGGGCTCCCCCCAATCCACAGGCCCCCAGTCTTTATATTTGTCATAATTGGTATTAATCAGATGGATCTCCCACACGACTAGAGAATGTTCACCATATCAAAGAGGTTGAGGACTGAAGCAACAGCTGTAGACGCTCGTGTGCACACATGTTGTGCTCTGTTCGCTCCACCCTGCAGCTGCCTGCGTGCATGCACAACCATGGCTATACAATATCACTGCAGTCTGTCGCAGTTGTTTGGTCCTCTGATGATCACGAGAACAACATATGAACAAGGAAAGCATAAAAGAAAGCAAGAAAGAAAGAAAGAACTAGACTGCACTTTAGACACAACTTGCTTCTTGTGCACTCATGGCCATGTACGGCCTACTTGTGCGCCAGCAGAGCACGCCTTGTCATTTATATCAGGTGGCACTTGTTGATGGTGACATCACCAAGAATTCTGGTCCCCCATTGGCTGTTGATGGTGACGTCACCAGGAATGCTGGTCCCTCATTGACTACGGGCATAAACACAAACAGATACGAGACAGATACGCAACCAAACGCAGTACTTGCGCACAAGTAAAGAAATTGGGATTGCGTAACTTTAATGTCACTTCAGGGATGTGTAGCCTGGTGGTGTCCAGTGTGAGAGATCATTAATGTACAGTATACCACTCAACCAAGAGGTCAACCCTTGCTTGCAGCCAGGGAATATAGTGTGCATGCTGTATGAGTTTCAGTCAGTAGGCTACTACTTGCCTACCAGTAGGTAGACAAAATACCAAATATCTGGCTGAATGTTTGCACCAGAATATGGAAGCTAGGGTTCATTCATAGCAAAGGGTTTTAAAGATTTGTTTTTTAGGGGCTTTGTATGCCTTTATTTGATAGGACAGCAGACTGACAGGAAATGGGGAGAGAGACGGGGAGTGACACGCGGCAAAGGTCGTCCGGACCTAGATAGATAGATAGATACCTTTAATATCCCAAGGGGGAAATTTAGTTGTCCAGTAGTAGCACAGCAGTATACAGTTATTTACAAAGTTACAGAGACGTAAGAAAGATAGATAAGAGGGAAAAAACAAAAACAAAGCAAAGACAAGAGCAGTACAGTACCAATAAGGAGAAGGTGCATCAATAGAGGGGGCGAATAATATATAAGAATATATACATAAAGTGTCTTGCAAAAGAGACCATAGCAGTCAATGCTAGTTAGTGCAAACAAGTATCTCACTGTCAATGTTAAACAAAGCAAAAATACTCAGAAACTACCAACACTAACAACCTAATAGTGCAGTGTCAAAAATCAGTGCGAAAAAAAGAAGAAACTAGGAAGCGTGTCACCGCAAGGCGCACATGAGCACTCTTCCTGGAAGGTCCTTAGAGGTCAAAGTCAATACAGCAATTGTTCCTTAGAGGTCAAAGTCAATACAGCAATGGTTCCGTAAGTCTAAGTTAGGAAGGGAGACCTTTTGTGTCTCGTTGTACAGCTTAAGGGCAGCCGGTACAAAAGATTTTCCTAATCTCTCACATCTCCGTACTGGGTAGGTAAAGCGGTCGTTTCCTCTCTTACTCCAGTAACTGGTGATCTCTAGATGGAGGGGGTGGGAGGAGTTCTCCAAGATGGAATCTAGCTTCTTCGCAGTGCGCACCCTGGTTACTTCCTCCACCCCCTGCAGAGAGGACCCAACGACAGAGCCTGCTTTCTTCACCAGTCTGTTTAGGTTAAACGTGTCACCTGCTCTGTTGTTGCCACCCCAGCATGTTATGCCAAAAAAGAGGACACTTGCCATGACAGACTGATAGAACATCTGTAGCATCCTATTGCACACCCCAAACGATCTCAGTCTTCTCAGGAGGAATAGCCTGCTTTTCCCCTTGCTGTGAATCGCCTGCGCGTTGTCCGACCAGTCCAGTGAACTATTCAGGTGTATTCTGAGGAATTTGTAGTTATCCACGAGCTCAACCACCTCACCGTTAATGGTGCTTGGCACCGGGGGGACTCTCTTGGAGGACCTGGAATCGAACCGGCGACGCCGCCAGGCTACACAAAGCCCATACACAATGTGGTATGCGCCCGGACCAGTAGGCCAGCGGGCGCCCCAGGGCAAAGAGTGTTTTGCCACTGCAGAGAAAATGCATGCAGGCTCTTGCAGTAATCCTCCACCCAAATGAGTTGTGTGTGTGTGTAGCCACAGTGAGTCTGGACATCGCTGTGACACAGACATGGATAAACTGTTCTGTCAGTGCCGGAGGATTGACCCTAAAGCAGTCAAGCATCCCTCGTGCTGATCGCTTGCTGGCTGCCTGGCTCTCGTCTTGGCCGATCTCGCAAGAAGCAATTTACAAGGAAGGAACACACAGTCTCTGCACATGCGCCCGGGCCACCGCCAAGCCATAAGTGGGCCAGAAGAGTCATTAGCGCCTCTCGCACCCTCCTCCCGTGATCACCACTGTTATCTGACCCCATTGATGATAATGCCATCGTGAGACTTCCACAAATGCCTTTTATGGATACAAAAGAAAAAGGGCAAACTGCCTCTCGCCAAATCAGTGCTGTTCTGCTTACATTACCATCAACCCCACTTGACCCGTATATTACTATTGTTGTGCTACGAATACCGGTAAGTAGCTGATCTGACTACAAGCTCACAACCCATTGCATCGTGATGTGATTTGAGCTCCTAGATCTTTTTATTAAATATTTTATCTACAATGACATGCCCAGAATAGGTTTGAAAGTGATTAATTGTAATATATGAAACAGAGACATACCTCTAGTGTGTATACAGTTCATGTTACAGCAAAACAGACCTCATTCATCATTTTGCCGTGCAGAGGTATATTTCATCTATACTGTAAGGTAAGCTCACACTGTAAAGCCCTTTGCACACAGGCGCGTTTAACCACACGGATAAAACGGACAATATAATTTTTTGAAAAGAAAACAATGATTCTCTATGACCTCATGCACACCGGCTCCGAATTAGCCGTGCCACGAGTGGCTGCCGCTGTGCGTTTTTTTCTCGATCGAACCCAGTTCGATTCGTGCGTCTTGTCGCATGCAGTAAAAAACTCATCACTCCTTTTATGACTCCTTTTTGGATCCGCAGCGCCGATTCCGCACAGCCTTGCACACCAAATCCAATGCGTTTTATTCATGCCGCAAACGAAAAAAACGCAACTGTCCTGTGTGCAAACGGGCTTTAGTCTCTATATTGCTGATAATCACTGTAGTTGTCTTCATTTTAATACATCATGCGTCTTTGTTGCGGCTTGTAGCTGCCAGTGAAACGGATGAATGATTACAGCAGGTCAATGGGTTCACAACCTTCTTTGGACCATTGGGGCCCACTTAAACATCTCGATAGGTGGGCCAGACCTTGTGCATTTTCAAAGCATCTTTGTTTTAATGATCAATCAATTGATTGCTCATTTTCCTATTCCTCAATATCACAAATATATTTTATTTATTTTTTAAAGAAAAGACACAATGACAAAGTAATGCAATTCTTAAATTAATCTTTCATTATTAATAAAATATGACTGTTTTGCCAATTATGTGGGGACCCACTTGCGATATCCGGCCACACCGTCGGCCGCATTGTCGGGCCCAGCCCACAGGTTGGGCAACACTGAATGTAACAAAGGGCTTCCTTCCAAACACGTGTGCAGTGCCACCATTCCATTCCTCCGCAGTGTCTCCTCCTCACAGGGACTCCTCCTGTGTCCTGAATTCTGTATGGTTTAAAAACAGCCTATGGAACACTGAACCCAGCAGCACACCACCAGGGAGCGGTCAAGGTTGCACAGGACATTTTTACTTTTACCCTTTGTGTACCGTATTTGCTATACGTCCGACAAAGAAATGTATGTGTGTGTAACCAGTGGTCTTTAACCTTTTTCATATCAAGGTCCATTATGTATGATTTAGCCTCTCAGATCCCAAAACATTGAATATTTTGTTGTCGTTGGATAAGATTTTGTCCACAATTCCATGATGTATTTATTGACGTGGTACCATTAGGAGAGATAACAGGCACACGTTGATCAAAATAACAATTCTTCTACATTCTCCAATTGTGTAGATTTCTTGTAAATTAATTAAGCAATGCATGATGTTCAATAATTTTACTCTTGAGAGCGTAATTTACACTCTCAAGAGTTAAAGTTCTATAAGGGTCCATTTGGTTACCAACTCTCCTGGGACCCTGTCAAGGACCACTGGTGGTCCCCGGAACACTGGTTGAGAACCACTGAAGTACAGGGACATGCAGAGAATGTTGAGAGAGGCAGGGGCTGAAATTCCTAAAAGGGCCTTTTGGTGAAAATATCGAAAATAGCAGACCTCCAAGCTCACAATGCGTCGCTGTGAGCTTGGAGGTCGGCTATTTTCGATGCTTTAGAGAGGGCAATTCTTTCAACATAAGATGCTGCATTCAAGTTCAGGAGAGTTTGGACAAGGCAATTCTCTTGAATGCTGCCTTCAGGTATATAATATGTCATACAATGAATAGCTCACAGCAAGATGTAGTGTTTGGTGACAGCCTCAAATCGAACCATGTTTATATAAATCTACACATGGTTCGATTTGAGGCTGTCACCAAACACTACAGTGGTTTAGGAATTAGACCACCATTGGCATCCAATATGATCTATGCACACATATTTACAGTAGTTGAATCATATGCCCAGAAAAGATAATATGCATGGAAAGAGGGCATTTGCATTTCTTTCACCATAGTAAAAAACTGCATTCATGGTTTGGAGAGGGCACTTTTTACAGGCGGATAAAAGGGCAGGGGCTCAAGCCCCCTTTCATGTCTATGTGTGCACGTGCCCGCTGAAGTAGATTTTAAACAAATTAACACGTGGATGCGCTCTGCTTCCAGCGACGACAACAAGGTGCCAGAGCCGCGTCGTCTAGACATCACAGCCAGTCTACACAGCTGTATAGTAACAGCATTACGGTCGGGGTCAGCGTATCCCCTCTCCACGGGTCGATTGACCTGCGGGGAGTACGGGGGACTCCCCGGTGTTAATGAAATGAGGCCAGCGCTTTTTAAAAACAGCGGATTAGGCAAGTCTACAACCTTTCCACGTTGTGAGAGGGGGGAGTAGGAGGACATCACACAGCACACAGGAGAGAGAATGAGCCTACTGTATTATACAGTATCTGAACCACTTACAGTACAGTAAGCCCCCTATATATACTGTACTGTATCCTACGACTAATAGTGAAAATGGCCGACCTACGAGCTCACAAAGAAGAGCAGATCTACAGTACATGCTCAGAACTTGCATAGTATTGTACTGTATATTTGTCTGTCATTACATGTTTCGATGAATTGAGTACAAAGGACCCCGATGGAAACAAGCCATAGTGCTTTCTTGGGTTTAGAATCGCCTTGTATTGAACTGCACCTTTTTCCTGTACTTGTTTTTGCAGCTTCTGAGCTTGTAGATCTGCTTTTCTTTGTCATTTTCATGCTTTATTCGGATAGAAACAGACAAGAACATGCAGACAAAGAGAGCAGGGGAGTGACATGCAGCAAATGGTCCGGCCCGGCTGACAAATGAAGCAGGGAGAGAACCCATGCGGTGCGCCGCCGCACGCCCTAATCACTCAGCTATCGGGTCGACCCATTTATAGATCTGCTGTTTTCGCTCAAAAAAAGCCTAAGCTTGTTCAGACTGGCAGCCCAAATCCGGACCGAATCTGATTTCCTACTCAGATTGGAGTCAGATTTGTCTGAACAAGGCTCAGGAATGTGATTCAAATCTATGTAAAAAGTTCAGTTCAGACTTGATAACACCAATCTGATCTGACTAATCTGGAAAGGCCAAAAATCGGATTTGGAGTGCCAGTGTGAACAGAGCCTTTGTGTGACAACCCTGGCCTATAATGACAGGTCTAAAACAGGGATGTCAGGTTTGCAAAGTGGTGTCAAAGGGAAAACAAAAGCATTCTGAGCAACAGGGGAAGCGAGAGGTAGCAGCGATCAAAGAGGGTGAAACATCAAAGCTCGTTCCAACTTACTGCACAACTATAGCGGGCGGGAGGCGGGACACGATACATTCTAAATCTAAACACTGGGGTCTTCAACGTTTTGAGACCAAGGACCCCTTAGTTGAGCGAGAGATGAAGCAGGGACCCCCACAATAGTTTCATCGTTTGACAGCACAATCATCAGTGTATTTTGGATTCATGTCAATTTCACTCTGTACTTAGTCTGCTCTTTTTCCGCTCTACACCAAACTTGAAGATTGGAAGATTTGGAGGACCCCCTGTAGTAACTCTGCATGAGGACCCCCGGTAGGGGTCCCGGACCCCCTGTTGAAGACCCCTGTTCTAAACACTGGGGAGTTGTTTTTTACAAAACAGAACCGTCCATCACAACAATGACCAGGCGACCTAGAAAAGTCACTCCTCCCTCAGACAATACACTGAGTGACAGGAGAGCAGGGCGTGACACGCCGGAGGACCCGAAGCGAGGCGATTGACACTGACTGGACAATGACAGTCGTTACGTTACTTACAGGCAGGTCACTGCGGTGGATTGTACTAGAGATCTCCTGAGGGACGCTTTAGCTCTGACTGGGTGTACAAATTGACCCGGAGGGTCCGCTTTCTCAAGAGTTAAATTAGCACACAACACTTTGTTGTGTGTATGTGTCATTGTCTGTCTATCTGTCTTTTCTGTTGATATGTATTATTGTGTTATTGTTATGCTACAGTATGTTGATTAATTGAATACATACTGTACGTAGGACCACAATGGAAAGAAGTCTCTGTCTCTGTCTCTCTCTCTCTCTCTCTCATGTAGAGTATTTAGCATGTATAGAGCTTTTGCTTTGATCCTGATAGCAGTATGTGTGTAGGTGGATGTATGAATGTGGAATTGTGTGTGTTCCTTCCCACAGAGCTTATTATTATTATGTGGCTTTGAGTCCTGTATGTCCTTTATGTGTGGTTTTCCCCACGGAACAGAGGGCCTTTGTGGACTCATGAAAATGGACCAGTGTGCTACGCAAAAATCCTGCGTTACACATACTGTAATAAACTCTGTAGTCTTCTATTTGAATATTATGCAGACGCGAGCTGCTTGGAATACATGGAAAATAGTTTTTTCGAGGGCAGTGGAAACCAAATGTGACATCTGCATTCTGAGTAGTATCAAAATGCCACACTAACAGACTAAGAGTTTCCTGAGTCAGGCCGCCCGCAAGGCTGCTGAACAGGCACTCAACACTGCTGCATAGGGCTGTCACGATATGACATTTTACATGACGATTAATTGTCACTCAAATAATTGGCGATTAACGATTTAATTGTGTTTTTGTCGTTGATAATTACATTTCTGTTTGGCTTTTAGGCTTTGAAGTTGTACATGGTAGATATGACACATAACCTAATTATACAAAGAAATTACTGACATATTTGACAACTTACTACTTAAAAAATAACTTTGATAGTGGAAATAGCCGATCTACAAGCTCACAACGCGTCGCGATGCGACGCGTTGTGAGCTTGTAGATCTGCTATTTCCACTATTTCGGAAATTTTTCAACATTTACGATTATGACGATTATGACAAAATAATTGCGATAATGTCAAATAATCACGATTAGACGATTATGTAATAATTGTGACAGCCCTACTGCTGCACATATCTGTACATATTATTATTCATCCGTACAGTGTATACCATACGTACCTGCTGCCCTGCATGCAGCAGGTGATTCGTAATTTGTTCTTTCTTGTCTTTCCATGCACTGTTTTGCACCCACACAGGTAGGTGATGATACACACACATATTCTCCTACACTTTTACATATAATACAGACTACGTACAGTTAATACCGCATTCTTCTTCCTCTTTTCTAATTGAATTCTTTCTTTAACAATGTATTATTTACTAACAATTGTACAAAGCTAAAGTAATGCCACCCACTCCTTTCTACTGGGTGTAAAGTTGTGAGGGCCAGCTCAGAGGCCTTGTGGTCAGGGTGTCCGCCCTGAGACTGGGAGGTTGGGGTTCGATTCCCTGGCCGAGTCAGACCAAAGACTATATAAATGAGACCTAGTATTAAGGGTTGGATTGGGGGTACCGGTAAGTCCCTGCGACATATAGCGTCATGTCCAGGGAAAACATCAAGCTGCTTCATGCAACAGAAGCAGGAGATAAACTCCTGCCTTCATCACTATCAACACTACTGACTCCCGAGCGCGGCATGGTTGTGGCTCACCGCTCCAAGAGATGGGAACAAATCCTGCATACAGCAATGTATGTGACAAATAGAAGGACTTTAACCGTATATATTGGCCGCAGGGCTTACTTATTTTCATTAAGGTTGTGAGGAGGCCTACCTGCTTTCCGTCCAGCGTGTAGATCTTCTTGACCACGCCGCTCTCCAGCTTGATGGCCTCCGTGATGTCGGTGAGCACCTGCTCGAAGGAGTGCGCCGTCTTCTTGTTGAGCAGCACGCGCACCGCCTTGCGCGGCTTGACGCCGCTGCGCATCACCGTCACCAGCTTGGGCCGCACGAATTCCTTGGACGCGCCCCCGTTGGCCTCGTTGTTGGCGCCGGCAGCCGCCTTGGCCGCCAGCGACTGCATGGTCTTCTGGCTGGCTGAGGCCTTGACGTTCACCGACCAGTTGGGGTTCACATTCTTCGTGTAGTCCACCTTCTTGTAGAAGTTCTCCGACGCGCAGACGTAGCTCTCTCCTGAGACGGGGGGAAAAAAGATAGAGTTGATGTCATCGCAGAAACATCTCCAATAACTTTTTGTGTTTTTTCGTGAATTAACGTCATGCTTGATCATACTAAAAGCATCACAAAAGCAGCGAAAGTTGAAGATTCACAAGCTGGAAACGTGGCACAAAACGTGGCGTCAAGTGACACGTTTTGAGCTTGTAGATCTGCTACTTTTGCTACTTTTGAATTTGAATCCTGAAACGTAACAGGTTTTGGACATATGAGGTTTCCACCCGACAGCAGAGACGGTAGACATCAGTTTCTCCTCCGAGGAGAAAACGATAACAAGCCATTCAACAATTTGTTTGACACCCGAGAGCCCACTTGCCTCATTGAGGAAATGTTTACATCAACAGGAACTACAAGGGAATTTAGGTTACATGAGCTAGTTGGGCGCCGCTGGGAGAAACGGCCTCTAGGGTTTCACAGCCGTCTCAAGTATCCCACGATGCCTGCTGGGACGCTGCAGCTTTTGAAAGCAGAATACAAAACGTATACAGGCCTACTTAGCACCAAAGGTAAGATCGCTAAGAAAGCAGCATTGAGTCTGACGTTACGTGATGGCTGCATGAAGCATTGTTCAGGATGGAAGTTAAATTGACAAATTAAGGAGTAACCGCACGGTTACTCTGGGCACTTAATATCATCACCACACCATCAATCAAACTAGAATGTTACCAAGCAGATCCCCTTCCTAATAATGCACATTTTCCCCGGGTAAAAAACGAAACCCTAGACAGAATGAGGATTTTCTATTTCTAGTAGACTGATGTCCCCAATCGTCCCCGAGTGAAACTAGTTTAAGAAGAGTTCCAGTGGTGCTAAGAGATTTCCTCCCCACGTGTGGGTGTTTACATTCCCCAGGGGCATAGTGTAATAAAAGGGGGGGACAGTGTAATATGGATACATCACATTCACAGACTTTACTGAATGAATCAATAGCCTAAACGTGTAGATCTCCTCACCAGTATCACCTTTGGGCCGCCTGTTAAGAATTTCGATAGACATCTCGACAGACCAATGGGAGCATTCATTGCTCCTTCACAGACACGGTTCCAGATCTGCCAACGAGGTTAAATAGGCCAGACATGGCTTTCTTTTTCATTGCTGTCAGTGGTAAAATGTAAAATCTTGTCTAGGTCTGAGGTTAATATTTCCTCAGGAACAAATAATTTGTTCCTGTTTTATCACAGTGTTTTCTTGTTAGTGTGTATTTTCATTGCACGAACAAGGGAACACAAGAAAACAGGTGGAGATCTGGACAGAGGGGCCTCCATTAGGCCAAGCACTCTGCTAACATGGGATAGTAGAGTGCAGAGGAGACTGTGCAATTACTGTCAAACAAAAACATGCCATTTAATAACAGCTTTCATCCAAAGTGCCATACTGTACATGGCGTTACACATCTTTCAATGTTTCATCATGGGCAATAATGAACTCACAGTACTCTCCAGGTCAAATAGAAGAGATGAAACCTTGTTTAGAACTCATTAAGCATTGGTTTATCTTTTCCACTTCATTTGCCAAAAGAAATTACAAACTCAGCCTCCTTGTTCAAGACCAATAGATAACAATTGGCGTGATGGATCGACCTCCAATTAATTCTAGATAAACATTTGGATGTTTTTTGAAAATAGTCACAGATGTTAACATTATGTTCTTACTGTGCGTTCTAAAATACAAAGTCGTGATAATACCCATACAATTTTAGAGCAGGTAATCTGTCTTTGAGGTGGTTTGATTACAGACTGCACATCTATTAACTGTGCCAAGAAACTAACTTAGATAAATTAGCTTCATGGGCCCTGGAAGCATGAAGCAGCATATAGCAGGGTGTAAAACTAGCTTGCTGCAGAATCAAGTCATGAAGCCAGTATCATTATCAGCCTAGTCATCATATGGTCAGTTTAAAGGTTAGATAATTATGACTGTTTGTTGCAGCTGTTGGGCCTAATCGTATCCATACACAGTCACATAGCTGTGGTTAGCTGGTCTATGGATGCCAGCTGACTAGTAGAGAAATGTCTGCTTGCCTTCAAATACAACAATGGTCGTCAGTTCAGGTACTGCAGGTTTGGCTAAAGCTTTTGTGAATTGTATTGGTTGCTACTTTCTATCTAAGGATATGGTAATCCTTGTGTCTGACTTAATACGTCAAAAGAGTAATCTTGAAGATTTACATTTTCCGATTATGGCCATAGACCTGTGTTGCATGTCGTTCCAACTCTTTATCCTTAGTGCCCACTCTCCTCTCTAAATAATGTAAAGAAATATAACGACGTCTTAGGCCCAGTTGTCATAAACAACTGGCTATGTCTCTTTTCGGATACTCTACTTTTAATGAGACCTGACCTCATCCCCTCCCTGGGTCAACGCAGGCCAGATGATAATCCTCCTCAATAAACAAACAGTGACGATGGAACAGATCTAACCTTAAACAACTGACTAAACTCAAAACATATTGTATGCCCTTTCATGAAGAGATTAGAGAAAGGGGAGTATTTTGTGGTCCCCAGGGGAGGGGACATTAATGCTTCACCCAGCAGATGGGTGCTCAGGCGGCTCGGATGAATGCATGGGAGGGGGAGGGAGGGGGTGCTGGCTGTTAAGTGTCTTGCTCAAGGACACTTTTACATACAGATTGGGCAAGCCAAGGCGACCTTTCCCTTTCCATTCCCAAACTGTCTCTGACTCAGCCATGAATCTACTCTAGACAAACACACATTGTAGAATCCCAATCTCAGCATACATAATATTTCTTTCTTCTAGAACCGTGGTTCTTAGCCTGTGGGTCTTGGGGGGTCCCCAGATGACAGTGTAGTGACAATTTAAGGACTTTTAAGACATTTTGAAAATCTAAAACTAAAAAGAAGGGAAAAGAAAGGAAAAGTACCATGAACTGGTCAAACATTGTCCAAATTGTCAAATGATATAAGAGGAATTATTTCACAGCGGCCTGATTGATTGAATATTTTCAATCAAAAAAGGAAAATGAAATAAAAAAGTTGAGAACCACATAGTTCTAGAATCACTGCTCCACGCCCACCACCATCAAGCTCACCTTCCTCCAGCTCTTCCATGGAGCCGATCTTCCGCAGGCCGTCGATGGTGAAGATGAAGCGCACCCCCTGCGGCAGGTTGATGTGGTCCGAGAGCGAGCGCGTCAGGTCGGCCAGGAGCGCGTCGAAGGTGCGGAAGCGGTCGAGGGCCACGGCGTACACGATGCCCTTGAAGTAGCGGTCGCCGTTGCGGTAGAAGCGCACCTTCTTGGCCTTCTTCTCGTTGGTGAGGGCCTGCAGGGTGCGCGTGCGGTAGAAGCTGCAGTGGGCGCTGTGCGTGGGGCTGGGCAGGCCGTTCATGCGGCCGTTCCCCCGCGAGGCACGGGACCCCTTGTCCCGCTCGTCAAAGTGTCCAAAGTCTAGCTCCATGGTACTGCTGGTGGTGGTGGTGGTGGTGGTGGTGGTGGTTCCGGGTGGGGTTGGGGTCCAGGGGGCTCTGAACAACCGAAAAAAAAGAAAAAAGAACAGAATATTGTAATTTAAGCATAGCAATAGTTTATGCAGGACACAAGAGTCTTGCCCGCCTCAGCTGTAATCAGATGTTAGTCAGCTCCTTTTCCTATTCCTTATTCACAGATCTGCTGGTCATTACGTCACACTGTCATACTCCAATCACAGCTCACGCTCTGTAAGGGAGGCTCCTTTAAATACGGCTTGCATTCACTATAGCTCTGCTTGTCTAGGATCCGAAGCTTTGGATCCGCTGCCGCTTAGCTGAGTCTAGCATAGGCTCAAGTTCTTGTGATTTATGTCTGCTGATTCAAGCTAATATGTCAATGTATTGATATTGTACTGCTATTGTATCCCTATGGGTGTTTCAATTAACGTTCCCTGATTTTGTCAACTGCAGCAAGCTGCTTGGACAAAATTCAGGGAGCATCTCCGAAAGCGAAGCCCTTTAACGCCAAGCTTAACTGTATTCCATTTGTTGCAATAAATGGTTAAGTCTACATTAACGTGAGTGTTCCTGACCAAAAGTGCTTTAACAATGCTTGAAAGGGAAGCGCGTGACAACAATTGAAAATATTGTAACAGTATTCTTCCTGTCGGCTCTTGTTTCACACATCATCCACTGTGGTGCTAAAGTCCCTTGTGACAATTAGTTCCATGTCTGTGACCCAGACACTGAGGGCTAGCGGTGGAACATTTCATAGCTGTCAGGGAAGAAACCTCTTATCTCTATATATTCACTTTTTTGTTTGTGGTTTTGAATTTTTTTTTTCCTGTCAAGGACCATTATTTATTTGGCATTTGAGCCTCGGACCACCATCTGATGAGATTTTGTCTCTCATACCCAAGACTTGAACCAACTGAATATTTAGTTGTCGTTGGATAAGAGTTTGTCCACACATGCTGTATTGATGTTGGTACCATAAGAGAGATAACAGGCAAACAAAGGCAAAATAAATTCTCCTACATTCACTAATTGTCTTCTTATAAATTAAGTAACGCAGGTGTTAAACAATAATTTAACTCCCAAGCGTTAAAGATCTATAAAGGCCTGATTTACACTGCAGCCAAATCCAGCCTGAATCAGATCTGTGTCACATCCAGATTGGAATCTGATTGGTTTCATATGACCATGTGACCATTTAAACCAATCAGATTCCAATCTGGATGTGACACAGCTCTGATTCGGGCTGGATTTGGCTGCAGAGTAAATCAGGCCTAAGGGTCCATTTGGTTACCAACTTTACCAACCATCGTTTAGCTGGGGACCACCTGGAAGACCCTCAAGGACCACTGGTTGAAAACCATTGCCCTACTTGATCATACTATAGTGTCACACAAAAGCATCAAAAGTAGCAGATCCACAAGCTCGAAACGCGGCTAAAAACACGGCTCGAATCTGTCGATCTGCAACTTACGCTTTTGAATTTGAATGCTGAAGAGTAACAGTTTTGGACATTATGAGGTTTCCACCCGACAGAGACGATTTCCAGGTTTCTTCCTCTCCCTCTGGGCCTGAGCAGGAGCAGGTCTGTTAGACTATTAGTTCTCAACCTGAAAACTGTTCTATAGCCTTTTCAATTGAGTCAGCACTCAGCAGTCATTATCAATCAGCGTTATGTTACATAATTAAAGTCCAATCAATCGGTTCAATGCCAACCAGACACCACACACACCCACACACACCCGCCCGCACGCACGCACACACACACACTACTGACTGCGCTTCTGAGTTGGACAGACTGCTGCAGATGTGCAAATCTGATATGAAGATGATATGAAGATAATTGTGTTGTCTGAGTGGGTGGACCCAGCTGGTACACTTTGATTAGACTAGAAGACAATCTCAGATGTACTGAGTTACGGCCACTGCAGGGAAGACACGATGATTAATGATCAAAATACTCTTACAATTCAGAGGATGTTCTAATATATACCTTATATCTTTTTGGAAATAAATGATGATGAAAAGCTCTTTCAGGACCTTAACTCCTGATAAACCAGGTCATTTAATTCACGAGGGGTTCCATAGCTTTCAACTCCTACCCTGGATTTGAAGGGGAAAAAAAAAAAAAGTTCAAAAGTGCTATGTATATAAGTTTGATGTATTATTATTAATATTATTATTATCGTAGTAAAGGAGTAGTTCACCCAACAAAAAAGGACTTATTTTCTGTGCTTAAAGGGTTCCCATGTCGGCCTTGACTTCTATCTGTCGCTGTTTCACTTGTCTTGAAGTTTCTTGACTGGTGCTGAACTGTGCTCAGTGAATCTAGTTCCGATCTGGTTCGGGTGCCTGCCTTCTCCATTCTGAGGGGGTCGTGGGGGGGCTGGGGATTGTGTGCTTCGCTCATCATGTATTAATCTTATTGCCTGAGCTTGTTATGTTTATTCTTTTGTTTTTGTTGTTTCAGTTTGTTTGTCTATTTTTCCTTTTCTTGTATAGTGTTGTGTGTTGTATAGTGTGTTGTTGTCCAAATAATGTATGTTTGAAAATTAATAAACATATTATTCCAAAAAAAAAAAAGGACTTATTTTCAATCAATTACACACCCTGCGCTGAACTTGACTTGACTTTTTTGGACTGCATTCCTAAGCCAATAATTTGATGACCGGCGGAGTTTCCTGTAGGAGACTTGCGGAGTCTCATACCAGAGGTCATCAAATTATTGGCTTAGTAATGTGACAACTAAACAAATCTCCACGAATTCAAGGCTTCATGGGGTGTGTAATTGATCGAAAATAAGTCATTACTTGAGTAAACTATTTAACTCCCAATAGCATTCCTTTCAAAAGAGGTCTCTTCTTAACTCCATAATGCATTTTTCAAGCTTTCCTTACAAGGCTCGAACCCAAAGAGAAACGCTGCTCTGTGGTGTAAAGTAAAGTAGAAATCCTTACAGTCAGATGTCTCTATACTACCGCCACGAGGTTTCATCACAGTCAACCAGTGGTGAATGTGACGCTCTGGTGAAAATAAAAATGTATCTGCTTCAATTCTTAATGTCATCCTCTCCGTTTTCAGGACACCACAATGAGTCACTGGGGAGAGTGTAATAGAAAAATAGGGTCTGTGTTGGAATAGGAGACATGAGCTGGGGAATGAGATGACTAAATGATTAACCAGACAATCATTTTAGTTGTGGGGCTGTTGCACTGCAGTGCTGTCAAATGGTCCCATGTCTCGCTTGCAATGCAAGAACTAAATGTACTAGGGTACATTTGTTGCTAGTGTTCTGTGGACATTGGTTTTACCAGCGAATAAATTACAGCCAAATCTTTGTGTGATGGGGAACGTTTAGCCGAAAATAGCCGATCTGGCAGCTCACGACGCATCGTGCTGCGAGGCGCTGTGAGCTTGTAGATCATCTATTTTCAGAGAGTTGGTGAAGAAGGGAAAAAGGGCATACCAAGTGCAGAGCCAACTGGTCAAGTTGACTAAATATTGAGGGTCTAAATGGCTAACTGTCTGAGAATATACGTTGGATGAATCCAACATATTAATAGAAACGATAATGTAATGTGTGTCAAACAAGTCCACGAAGCTAGCACGCACGCACGCACGCACGCACGCAAAATATATTTTTTCTGGCATGGGCCAACGAGAGGGTATAAGAGATGGTGTCCAAACAAGCGCACATCCACTATACACAATCACATGCAGGTCAGCACCAAAATTGTATAATCAATGGAAGTCAAATCTGGAGTCCTGTTATGCGTCATAGATGTGTCATATAGAGTAGAGACTAGAGATGAATGATATCACAGGCATGGTCACAGGAAGTGGGAGATCCACACTGGAGCCTCGCCGTTCCCATATGGATCCCGAGATCCTCGTGATTCTATTTCTGTAGCGTAATCAACTACTATACTAGCTGCATGGATATCAGGTATCAGTCGTCTATTGGAAAGCTATACGTTATGCAGGGTTCGAGGGACTAGTAGTAAATGAGACCCACTTCCTCTTAAACCCTTCTATTAGCTGTGTGACCACACCTTAAGCCACATAACAAAACCTTTCACCTTTGATGCACGCGTTCACACGAGGGAACACACACACACAAAAGGGCCCCGATATACATCAGGGAAAAGGTCTATTTTCTACCAACTCTCATCTCAGGTATCTCTGGTGTGAGTGACTGGCATCTCTGGTGACTACTTTGACTCATTCAAATCCCTGTTTCTTTGTGTTGCAGTTAAAACCCCCAGAGTTCCCGTCGTGCAGCAGTAGTGCTGCGTGGTTATCTCCGCCCGTCATCAGAATATTGAAATGAGGTTTGTGTGTAAGGAGGAAAACGAATGAGGACCTGAATCCATCCATACACGGATGGACAAATGTGTCCGTGGCAAGTTTTTGAGCAGTGCTAACCGCTGCAAATAGACTTTGTGTGTATGTCCATGTGTTTTTCCATCGTATCAAATTGTCGTTGTCAGGTGGAAACCCTGTATGTCCAAAACCCGTTCGTTTTGTCTTTATCATTTTAAAAATGATTTAAAATAGTGAAAATAGCCGATCTACAAGCACACAGCGCCTCGTGTCGCGAGGCGTTGTGTGCTTGTAGATCTGCTATTTTCACTAGTTTTGTGAGACAGTCTAGGCCTCTAGGGCTTTACTTTTACAAAAAGACTTACACATTTGAAACTTGGAGATACAAGGTTTCTGCCCGACAGTGAAATATAATAACGTTGTATATCCTGTGACGTCATGTGGATCTGTCATCATCATCCTCAGCACCGCTCACTTCACACCGGTGTGATTTGTTTGATTTTGTTTTGACAAAAAGTTATTATTTTGAGCATAAGACCCAATTACAGAGTGTCTAGTCTCCAGGGTTTCTTCAGAATATGTACGACTCTGATTTACTATGAAACTATATATGGCACATGAGCAGTCCAACTAGTAGTCACTCTCTCTGAGAGTGCACAAATGGAACCAAGTGGACACGTATGGGTCCATTTGCTTCCATTTATACACTCTCAGAGTTACAGACCTGTAATGGTCCTTTTGGACCACCTTCAAGCAAACCCGAAGGTCCATCAACCCACTTTGAGGACCACAGTACTAGTTTAGGGCTTTAGCTCTATTTCCATGATTTGTAGGCCATGTCCATGGCAAAAAAATAGACATTTTGACATGAATGTCCACCACAAGCCGGCATGGCGATGATGAGCTGTGACTGGCAGTGTCAGCCCAGCAGCATACACAGCTGTTGGCCATGCATGCGTGTGTTGTGTTGTAATCCAATAACTCCCTGCAACACTCGCCTAAATAACGCTGACGTGGGCTTTAAACACACTCAATCTGAGCAGCCTTGTTAACCGCTTAAGGAAGGTCACAACAATCGCCACGGCTAGTAGCTTGTGAGCTTGAAGATCTGCTATTTTTTGGCCTATTTTAGAAAATGTTTGATATTTTGGGGGAAAATGTTAAATTCTTTTACTTTTTGTTGTTGCCAAAAATGACATGCCCAAAACAGGCATGCCAGATTGAAAGTGATAAAAAGGCAATAATCACCGGTCCATATAGTCATTTGAGCTTTTATAGGAGTTATGTCTTGATAAACGTGTAACTTCATTGTTTCATTCAATTGCATACAAGGTGAATTCATCCTGAATTAATCCCCGGTGCTCTGGGTTTTTGACATAATGTAAAAATGACCCATTACCACCTACCTTATAAATTCACAAACACACACGCGCGTGCGCCACACACACACACACACACACACACACACACACACACACACACACACACACACACACACACACACACACACACACACACACACACACACACACACACACACACACACACACACACACACACACACACACACACACACAAATCCCCACATTGGATGCACATGATCCTCTTGAGGACCCCCTCGAAAGACGAGACGCTATAGTCCCCTCTATATACATCTCTCTCAAGGGGTTATTCTATTCCTTCCTAATGAAAGAATTCCAATCAAATAGTAATCTCCTCTTTGGCTATAATTTCATGCCAAAGTTGCTCGGCTGTGAATTATGCATGACAAGCAGGAGCAGCAGCAGCAGCAGCAGCAGAAGAACACACACATAGGGTCCAGTAAAGCAGCATTAGACTATTAGATCAGGGGTCTTCTCAACAGGGGGTCCGGGAACCCTCGCATCCCTATTCTGAGGAGAACTTTAGCCAAAAATAGACGATGTACAAGCTCTCAGCGCCTCGCAGCGCGAGGCGTTGAGAGCTTGTAGATCTGCAATTTTTTGGCAAATAGTTTTGGTGTAGAGGTTAAGTGGTTAAATGTATGAAAAAACAAATTAACACAAATCCAACATAGACTGATGACCATGCTGTCACACAAGTCTATGAATCCATTTATGAAATCCGTGAAAATCTGCTACATAATATGTATTGGGGGTCCCTACTTTATCTCTCTCTCAGCTAAGGGGTCCTTGGCCTGAAAACGTTGAAGACCCCTGCTATAGATATTGACCAAACCCCTCTCAGACTCTCCGGTCTCCACCACTCCTATAATCCCTCCCAGCTGAATTCCACAGATGCATATCAGCCAGCCAGCATGCGGAGAAGGAGACAAACAGAGGGCATTTAAATAGAAGGAGAACATTGTCGCCACCCACACAAATGTTGCTGAGCTGGTGGTGGTGGTGGGCCTTCAAGAACCCCCCTGCCTGGCGGGCCGGCCGGCCACACCCCCGTCCCCCCCTAACCGGGGATTTTATGACAGGCGGACAGATAGGGTGGGTGGGGACTTTGGTGTGTGGAATTGGGGGGCTTCTTCTCTGCTTCAGCCCCGACAAAAGCCCATCAGGTCTCAATCCCATCTGCTGCTCTTAATAGACAGAACTAACGCACAGTGACCCTTCCTCCCCCCACATCACACACATACATACACACACACACACACACACACCCCAACAACATCATCATCCAGGACAGGTCCCATTGTCTCAAAGAAGTCCATTGTCCTGCCATTAAGCTATGACATCATGAACCCCATTTCCAGTAGTAGCGGCAGCGACTCATGCAGTGACTCAAGTCAAGAAAGAAAGTACATGTTCTTCTTACAAATGAATGAATGGATGGATGTGATACAGATACAGTTACAGTAAACTGCTTTTACAGCTACGAGTCACTTGCATCTAGGCTATAGTATTTGTCAAACCACCATAATAATGAGGATCGTAGGATATGGTTCATGATGATTATGATAGGGTTTAAAATAAAAGGACACATTCTTCCACATCATCATCATCATCATCATCATCATCAGACAGCATTGCAGTTACATTGTGTGATAATAACGTGATGTTGGTCCTGTTCATCTGTGTGGCTGCCTGGCTGTCAGTGAGATCCCACTGAGATCTATACAAGACCCCAAATTCTGATAACACTGAGATCTAGGCTACATGAGCCCCCTCTCAAAAAAAAAACACAGCTTCAGCATCATCTATAGTCTAATATTTCAAGAAATATCAATCCATTCAAAAGTTTCACTACACTTCTCATGCGTAGAATAAAGAGAATATATTAGGTGTTCACAGGTTTAGCATCGGAAGTTGGTTGTTAAAGAAAAGGGGAATGGGTGTGAGGCACACCTACACACACACACACACACACACACACACACACACACACACACACACACACACACACACACACACACACACACACACACACACACACACAGGCTCAATGGCCCGCATCATCACTCAGACAGAATAATAAAAAGCTCATTATATCAATCATTAAATTCCTATAATGAACTACAATGACAATCGCCCATGCAGTTGTGCCATGCATGCCAGCAGGTGCTGGCTGAAATCATTCTTCAGACTATAAAATACATTTGCTGATCAAAGCTAAACTACTTAAATGATCCCACGGGTTCCAAGTGTGAGTGTGTGTGTGTGACTCACCTGCGTGTCTTTCAGGGAGTGCTGGGTAGTGACAGACAGACAGACAGACAGACAGACAGACAGACGGATAGATGCTGCAGGCTCCTAAACACTGAACGGCACGAGGTTCTCTCAGTCTCTGCCGGCACTCTTTGTCTGAGAGACTCTACAGTCTGAGGTAGGCTGCCTAACGCACTGACAGCACTGCTGCTGCTGCTGCTGGGTCCTAGAGCCCGCAGTTCACTAGACCACTGCAACACTGCATGGACTGTCTGCATGTCTGGGAACTGATGCTGTCACCTGTTCACACACAACGCACGCACGCACACATACGCACACGCACACACACAAGCACACAATCCATCCATTGACTGAAATTGAAATCGACCTCATATGTTCTTTCGCAAAGTAAAGCCCTGTTTCATCATACATGCCATGGCCGTCGCACAAAAGTAGTGAAAACAGCAGATCTACAAGCACACAACGCCTCGCGGTGCGAGGCGTTGTGTGCTTGTAGATCGGCTGTTTTCACTAGTTTAAATAATTTTTTAAATGATAAATGCGAAACAAACGGTTGTGGACATACAAGATTTTCACCCGACAACGACGATATCTGAACTGTCGCTGGAGTAGCGGGAACAAAACCGTCGCCCCCTGCAATGCTGTGGCCCTCGGCTTGGTACCCTAGACATAATTTCGGCCCTTCGGGAAAACTAATTGGGGAACCCTGGTGTAGACTGTGTGTGTGCATGCGTGTGTAACATAATCAATATGAGACATTGCAAATCTGTGAGTGAATCTCAGCTGATAAAAAAAGGATCAACGAGTGCTGGCCTGTTCTGGCCTGACCAATAGGCTATTCTACTATTCTAAAATGGTTCCTTATGCAATAAATAAATAAATAGCCTAAATAAATAAATACATGATGTGGGTGATAAATTGTAAAATGGTCTGGTCTGTTTATAAGGCCGGGCAATATTAGGAAAATCTTCGATATTCAATAACGTTGTTTAATACCTCGATATCGATATTACTGCACGATAGTAAAAACAATTGCATTATATAGTTTTTAATGTTTTTTCTGCTTTAGGTCCACTGCCTGCCTTACCCAGATAATGAATAGCATATCCATGCATGCACACTGCCCATAGAAGGGTTAGGTAGGTTTTATTGAAATAACCACACCTGGTTACAGATGCTTTTTTGCATGTGCTACGTGCTTGCTTGCATAGTGTATCTGATATGTATACCTTGCATTTGATACCTCGAATTCGATACATTTTCGATATATTGCCCAGGCTTAGTTTGTACACACACCTGCACACACACACACACACACACACACACACACACACACACACACACACACACACACACACACACACACACACACACACACACACACACACAGACACACGGGAACCATTCAAGGTACCATCCTCACTGGGGGTGGGAGCTAGGGGTTCGGTTTCTTGCTCAAGGACACTTTGACACAATTAAAGCCAGGAAGAGCTTGGGACAGAATTGTGACCCTTCTGGTTCCTTCCTATAAGCCTAAAGGCCACTCTACTCTACCTCGTGAGCCCATAGCTCTGGACCTGCCTGGGTAGTAGTAGCTGACGCCCAGGGGGGTGTAGTTGAGGTTCATAAATGTATATGACGTGTGTGCTTAAGTTAATGTTCTACCAAAGAGAAATAGCACTTTATGGACAAGCCACTGGTTTTATAGACCAGTGGTTCTCAACCTGTGGGTTGGGACCCCCAGGGGGGGTCCCCAAATTATTTTGGATGGGTCACCAGATTTTTTAACTTAATGTGCAACATTGTTTTCTCACTCAACAGTAAACAAACCAACATAAGATTTAAGTGTATAGAGGGTATGTGCACATTTCCAAAGTGACATTGTAGGACTTTTTAATACCTCTAAAATGACAAATTAAACATTGGCCAAATTGTCAAATATTAGAGGCAGAAATTGTGAAAAAAGACGATCTACATGCTCACAACGCCTTGCGTTGCGAGGCGTTGTGAGCATGTAGATCTGCTATTTGCACAATGTTCTACAAAATGTAATGCCTCATGCTCCAAGTGCTCGTCAGGGTGGGGGGGTCCCCAGTTAAAATATGATTATTTTGGGGGTCGTGGCCTGAGAAGGTTGAGAACCGCTGTTATAGACCAGCGGCTTGTCAAGCTCACAACGTGCTGTGAACTTGCCGATCAGCTATTTTCAGCGAAAGCTTTCCCCACAACAACAGAAAATAGAAAAGTCCCGAGTAAAGAGCCCTGAGGACTCCGGTCAACCATACTGTACAGTAGGGATTAAGTGGTTAAGCTGTAGAAGGCCTATATACTGTAGCAACAGGAGTGAAATGACATACCGAAGAAATGCCATCAACTCACTCGCTATACAATGAAATGAACTGATGTCATGCTGAATTGACCTTGATGTCTTACTGAGTTACCAAGCTGGGGAAGGAAACATGTCTCAACCTCGTGGCCATGCATCAAACCTACTTCTAGAAAAAGGAAAAAAAGATGACAATGTGTTAGAGCAAGTAGCCCGTAGACGGGGTGTTAATTTCACTGTAACCTCAAGCAGGTTGGGGCAGGATCCATGGCCAGCGTCATTAGAAAGGAGAGATGCACAGTGGGACAGCTGACATGGACCATGTTATGAGATACCCCCCTCTCTACTGAAGTCACCTGCATTTTCCCATGTCTCAGAAAAAAGGCTGGGAAAAACATGAAAGAACTGCAGTTCTATATCCAATAATCATCAATAGTTTCTCGTCTAAAACGTAAGGCTGCATTGGTGTGTTGAAGCATTAGGTTAAAGCGGCAATACAGTATGTAACTTGTTTAATGAATAACACATTTTCTATGGCAGAGTATGTTAATAAAATGCATTGCACGGCTTGTTTGAATGCTTGATTCTGATTGGTCAATCGCTGAAATCAGCGGTCTGATATTTCCGGATAACGGACCGATCAGCTTGATAACAGACCGCTGCCTAATCAAAGGCTCAGAACAACTGCTGCGCTGAGGCTGCACAGCGTCAATCTTGTGCCGTACATGTCAGCCATGTAAACAAACACACAGCGACATTTACAACTAAACGTTGTTCTCAAGAATGTTTTTGAAAACATTTGAAGCGAGAAATAGACAATGCAGTAACCAAATATGGATTCTACCTGAATTTGATTAACACTTCCTTGTTTGCGTCGAGGCGACGTTGCGCTCTGTGGAAGGCCAGTGCAACACTTTCACAACTGTAAGCAAGGGAATATTTAGTTGTTTTTTTACTTGGGTCAATGTATTCATTTATGTAGTAAGTATACCGTGCAATAAGCGGGATAACATCTCGCTCAGCGGTTGTAATCGAGTGATAGGAGCCCTTCAGGTTGATATGCCATCAATATCAACCTGCCGGGCTCCTATCACTCGATAACGACCGCTGAGCGAGATGTTATCCCTTGCATAACTGTATTTTGTCTCCCTGCTCTTCTATTGAAACATTTAGATTGTGTCAAAGGTCATTAACACAGGAGGATCTGACACTAATTTGGACCTTGAGATCAAGATTAAATGTATCCAGAGCAAGCAGGCAGGCTCTATCAGCTCAATGGTAAAGCATTCTGCACTTGCGCATGAAAAAGAAGAGGAAACTTAAATTTTGCAAATATGTAACCTAACATAACATGGAGAAAAAAAGCTGACAAACAGCCAAATGATCATGCACATCCAAAGCCATATAGGCTGGGTGCTGGACTAAAGGTAATCAACAATAAAAGAGAAAAAAGTCGTCTCTTCCTCAGACCTACTGTAAATCTGAGGAAGAGCCATGCGGCTCGAAACGTTACCACAGTAAAGCTCTACATTGGGAACTGCAAATTTGGTGTGCAGACTTTTTTCTCTTTTATATACCTAACATAACATAACATATGAATATTATCCAAATTGATTGCTTAATTTCCATTCTATTGTATCTATATTATAAAGGCTGAATGTGAGAATGTTTACAAAGCAGTGATCTGATTTGATTAGAGTTTTATTAGGAATTTTAAATCACAACAACTAAACAAACTGCCTCGCTGATATGATGGTTCTGTGCTATACTGGGGACTTCATGTATTGTCTTTAGTTTTTGTGCCCACCCAAAAATAACTAAAAAAGTTGTGGCACAACGCGGTGATGCACGGCTATCTAGGAAGCTCAGTCAATTATAAAGCGATTTCTAAAATTAAAACGTCTTCATGATGCTTGGGAAGTCCATTTCCATGACAAATGACTGTATTGTGTCCCTGTAAATATTTAAATGTTCACAATTTTAAAATAGCCGATGTACAAGCTTGCATATGTGCCAACCCACATTGTTCCACGCCTAGCCAGTTGCTAAATCCTGGCTACGCCCCTGGTTACTGTATGTGTTGTTCTCTTGGAACAGACTGTGGAGGTGAATATCCCTGAGGGGACAATAAAGACAGTATTACAAGTATTATTCCCCCAGAACAAGCATTTGAACCACAGTGGCAAGGGAAAAAGCTCCCCTTTAAGAGGCCCGGACAGCTAGGGTAGCGGTCCAGGCAAAAAGGCTTGACAGTGTGTCGCGGGTTCGACCTTTGCTGCGTGTCACTCCCCATCTCTCTTTTTTTAGTATAGAAGAAGGAGCTTCTTAGCAATTTTACACCTTTACCATGAGGGAACACTGCATGACATAATGCTTGCTCTTGTGTTGCAATTATATTGGCTCCCTACCAACTGGCAGGTGCATTGTGTACAACCATAGTATTTTTTGTAATAGACACAATGGTATTACTGGCGGCGTAAGATACCTCGACCATTGAAACCTTGTGAAATCTACCAAGAGGCCCAAATGTGTCATTGACTAAAAACGTAACGTCAAACCAAACACCATTAAAGGGGGTGAAAACGCCTTTGTTGTGATTCTCCGCTTTGAACAATGATGACTTCTGGGCCTCAGAATTGGGTCAAAACACAAACATATCATGTTACCTAAAACTTTTCTCTTTGGTAGAATGTTTTCTTTTTTTACCATACAGACTGAGACATACTGTACCTCTACACAGCCCAAGGAAGATGCTCGCACAACACAACTCAGAAAATACAGTATGCACCTTGTATCTCATACCTGTAGTAGATACACTGTGTGCAAAAATGGTGGCCATTTCAAAGGTCTGCCTGGTAAAAAAAAAACTTCCACCGTGATATGTGAATGTGATGGTATCGCATTTAATGCTTTTGCATCATAGTCGGGGACCCACAGGCCAAAAAGCTCAAGGAATAGGGTTGGACCTGTGATGTCTTTACCGTACTTTGTATTTCTGTTTTATCTATTAGTTTGGTCATTATGGTCCACAGAATGAGAGGCCTGCTCTGCCGGAAACATCGCGAAAAGAAGTTATGGCCATTTGTATATTCACTGTCCCATTGACTCCACTGGTCCTCTCACATTTTGGTGACTGGGTCCCCGGCTATCAGCCATTGCAAAAATGCAACAGGATGTGCTGGTCTGGACAATTCCGTTTCTGTATTGTTTGTTTCTCATTAGTTTGCTTTGTTTTTATGGGAACTGCATCTATGATATCTTTCATAATGGTTAACTCACTGATCTCTAGGGGCTGCTTTGCTGATTCCCTTGGGATCTCAAAGCACCAGAAGCTTGAGGATATTGCAAAGGCTCAATATTAACAACCACCACACAGATGATGTGAAACATGTTCATGATATTATGTGTCCCTAGACGGGTCTTCTCAGCTTGCCTCTGGGCATGCACTATAGTTATTGTTCATTGTTGTGTTATTGCATCTATTTGAGTTTGGAAATGGGTTAAACATAGTTTATCGTGATGAGTGATGTTCCATGTAAACCAATTCTTTGTGTTGCATGTGTATTACTGTTGCAAAACCGTGGGTGATAGATAGGAGTAGTGTGAGTTGGCACCCCCTCCCTTCTCTTTTTGTGTGGGAGAGCCTCTTTTTTTGGATCCACTTTCATCTCCAAAGCCAGTCTTGTAGTCGAGAGAGTGGTGTATATGGGGAAGAGGTTGGCACAAAGAAATGTTACTGTATGGTTGCCACAGCACAAAGAGCTTCCTAACTAGCGGAGTTGTCTCTTCATTGCCACATCTTCAACCCACCGGTTATTGCATTGCAAGTCAGAAGCATTGGGATGACTAAAACTATTCCTGGTGACTGTGAATGTTGATTGAATACTGTATTAGTCTTGTATATTGATTGAACACTTCAGAAATGTAAACAGCACGGTGGTACAGTCAGACATCAAGGCTAAAAGGATAACACAAAAAGTCCTGGGGACTTAATCGTTTCCATTGTGGTCCTCTGTATTCAATTCATCAACATAGCCTAAAAAACACAATAATACATGTCATCAGCAAATACAGAACACAATACTGTATGTACAAAGGAGACAAGGGGAAACTGCGGCAGAGAATTTGACATCTCCGGCTTTCTATGGGAATTAGCATTACCTCCCCTCGTGGATAGATGTTTTTTTTTCAGGCCAGTTTTGAAAGAAACCAGTGATACACATCCTTTAATGGATGTCAGAGCAATCCATATGTTGGTGGCGGAGCAGTAGAATGTGAAGTTGTGAACCTTCCCATATTGGTTCTATATTTGGGTGGTATGGGTACCAGATTGTTGTCGCTCCCTCTAGTGTTGTGGCTGTAGGTGTCACTCACTTTAGAGAAGTATTAGTCAGCTATGAGGGTATTTATTGAGGGCACTGCGATACAGGAACATACAGCCGAAGGCACCAGGCTCTCTTGCCACCCAAAGGGCAGTGGCGAAAAGCGATGACGGCCCCCTTGGCCCCCACACACCTAACCTGGGTTCTACTACAATCACCGTCCAGGCCTTGACTTTTGTGACTAAAAGAATGTATTCCTCCGTTGATGGGAGGCAAGGTGCTGCAATGAGCCATTCCCAGCCACCAATAAGCTCCCTAGGTGGCATGCCGTCTTGGCTGGCATCTCCGCTGGGGCCACTGACAGCCACTGCTCCCCGCTAAAAGAGAGAGATGGGCCTACACATATCCATCTCAGCCATGGTTTAGATGGTGGCTGAACTCCATCATGGCCGGTCAGATGGTGAGATACAGTATGCCATCTACCTCGCGCTGGCAGGGGCGGGCACTAGCAGACCTTGAAGACCTCCTTGTGGGGTTACGACAGAACTGTGCCACGCTCAAGACCGACATTTGGCCAGCCTACCTAACAATAGGACGCCAGGAATCGACTGTTTACCAGAAGGAGTAATTGTGCCACCGACTTGGCTAGATAGGCCTAGCCTTGGCTAGATAGGCCTAGCTGAAGGGCAATCTATCTATCTATCTATCTATCTATCTATCTATCCATCCATCAATCCATCTATCTATCTATCTATCTATCTATCTATCCATCCATCTATCCATCCATGCATCCTAACTCGTAGCGCAACTATCAAGACTAAACATATTGATTTGCCTTATGTGCACTGCCAACCGGAACACACGAGTTCCTGACATCCAGAACCATTGACTTGGACCAATACTCAACTGTGAGGGAGCTGTTGTGGATGCATAGAGGGCCCCGTCTTGTCTGGGCTCTTCAGTGTTTTACAACCAGATGTATTGGCTAAAGTGGTTAATCAGGCGATTGTTTTAGTCGGTTATAAAATATATATTGATATACAGACAGTATAAAACTTGATTAACCAACTAAATATCGATTTTGCTGAACAAAACAACAGCCCCCGAAGCAGCCCCCCACAGCCCCCAACAGCCAAACACAAGCCTAAGCACACATAATAGAGATTAGCTGACATCCAGCTGTTTTCCAGCTGAGCTAGGTCACAGTATGTAATACTGTAGTAATAACCTCACTCTGTGCTTTCCTTTTTCCCCTTTACAAGAAACATCCTGCTCATATGATCCGTTTCTCCTCTCCTTTTCACAGAGGTAACAAAAGAACGGGAGGCAGCTGAGCTTTCTTTTAGGCACGGCTCTGCTCCTGTCCCGCCAGGCGTTAAAAGCGTGCACTTTTTTACACCCAGCTGTCTAGCATTCTGTAGGCTACAGCCCTCTCCTCTGCATTTCATACATAACTCCAATTCACTGTGATAACACCAACCAACCAACCAACCCATCTCTCATATGCTCCTGTTCACAGCTATAGCATCAGATGTAAGTGTAACTTTTAGAGAGGGTTGCACTTTGAACAGCAACCTCTTTAAGCGTCAACTAAAAGCCCACCTTTTACACTTTTCTTTAGCTTTTAACTATCTTATGAGACGTACGTAGGCCTATTGCTCAGCACCTCGATATCACTGTTGTTTTGCTGTGGTTTAGATTTGTGCTGTATTGCACAGCACTTTGAGCTGCATTTCGATGTATGAAAAGTGCTACATAAATAAAGCTCATTAGCATCATCAAAGCCATTGTACAACTTATAAAAGTACAAAGTACATCAGGCCATGCCACGCCCTGAAGAAGACACAGCTAGAGTCGAAACCGCTCGGCATCAATGGCCTTTTATTGTTTTGATATGTAACAGCCCTCCTTGTTATTAAATTAAAGACTTATTCCTTTCTTTAGAGTGTGCTTGAAGGACCTGTCTTGATGGCACCCCTCTTTATCATGATCCTTTTTGAACTTGGTGAGCACCTCATCACCACCTGGACTGGAGTCTTCACCCTGAAAGGCTCGCCTTTGTTCATTAGGCCTAATGCTGCATGCATTCACACTGAGAGAAACCAAGCTAATGGTTGGCTTGGTAATTCAATGTAATATCTATGCAAATCAGCTTTTAAAATTTCCAAGCTTTTTTTCGAGCATGGAAATAGCTTGGCTTCTCTCAGTGTGAATGCAGCAAGTGTTGCTGGCCACAACCGGATTGGGCAAAAAGAAAGAGAGAGTGGTTGTTGTAGGAACAGTACTCAGCAAAACTCTGAGTGTTCTTTTCACTCTGAAGGTGTAGAAATGGCCCAAAGGGGGGTGGGGGGGGATTAACACTCCAGATTTCACTGTGAACTTCAGTTGGCCATGGAGGGGGTGAAAAGAGGGGGAGATTTGGATCTGGACTTGCTCCCTCTCAGCAGGGGTGAGTGTAACACAATTCCCCGTGCCAAAGTGAACACGTGCTCAGGCTTGTTTGAAAATCTGTTAGACATATTTCTTTGTTCCTCTGACTGCAGCATGCAATCTAAGGCCAAGACTATTGATCATTTTCCGAGCGATCTTATCGATACATTTTTTGAATAACGAAGAAGGGTTTTTAATGGCATTCTTTTTATAAATATCTGAGTCGATGAACCACTTAAGCCCTATTTCGTACTGTATCGCATGACGTGTACATGTTTTAAGGATACTGTTGCACCTCTACAGCAGTCAACATGGCCATGGCCCTGGAAGTATTATCATATTAGCAGAGCACTAGATGACGATGGTGTGTTTAATTGAGAAGAATTAAGAACTCAACTGACTCGTGAAATCAAGTGCAGTAGTGAAGATTACACCCTCTGTCTGGATTAAGATTAGTGAGGATTTACAAAGCCATGCATATAATGGCTTAATTAATTAATCACATTTCATCCTCACACATTTCTAAATGAATTGAAAGTATTGGATAATACGGTTTGCTAGTGTTAAATATTCTCATGGTGATATTTGAATATTTAATAGCCAATCAATCATCATGAATTTGAAAAGAAAATGTGTATGCCTGCCAAAAGAAAAGCTGCATTCTATCGAACCGTGTCCGGCCTGCCCCCAGATCGCCCTTGAAATGTGTCTGAAGGTTGTGTCTGAAGGTTGTGAGTGCATGGTTCATCTTTTATTTATGAATTCTTGTTTTAATAAATCTCAGACTTGGTATTGAAAGATGTATCCTCGTTTTGAGCTGGCGTGCTTGTTTTGACGCCCTTGGCGTTATGCATCCATTATGTATTCATAGATCTTCCTGTGCTGGGATTCTTTACCAGCTCTAAGTCTGGGAGTCATGATGAGGTCATGCAATCTAACTGGTTAACCCAGATCGTTACCCTGACCGTAACCACAACAAACCCATATACCTTAACCCAGGGGTCTTCAATGTTTTCAGGCCAAGGACCCCTTAGTTGAGAGAGAGATGAAGCAGGGACCCCCACAACCTTTTCCATATAGTTTCATCGTTTGACAGCACAATCATCAGTGTATTTTGGATTCATGTCAATTTGTGTTTTCAGATATTTAATCACTTGAACCGTCAATACCTAATAAACTTGACCTTTCACTCTGTACTTAGTCTGCTCTTTTTCCCCTCTACGCCAAATCTCTTTGCCGAAAATAGCCGATCTACAAGCTCTCAACGCCTTGCGCTGCGAGGCGTTGTGAACTTGTAGATCTGCTATTTTTGGATAATGTTCTCAGAATATGGACGCTAGGGTTCAAGTGGTTAATAGAAAAAAAAGGTTCTATCACACAAAGATTTGGAGGACCCCCTGTAGTAACTCTGAGGACCCCCTAGGGGTCCCGGACCCCCTGTTGAAGACCCCTGCCTTAACCTAACCAACACCTCTCTAACAAAACCACCTCTGAACTATATAGCGTAGGTGAACTGTGCAAAAATAGCAAAGAGATTTGGTGTTCAGGGGAAAAAGGAACAACCCCAATGCCCAATCAATCAGCTAAGTAGCCTATATATTATATATAGGGGTATTGGGTATATACTGTAAGTGGTTAATCACACCAAAGCCATACCTAAACTTAAACATTTCCTAACCTAATGCCTAAACACAGCCAGTGTTATGGCATGGTTCCTATAGCCTATAGGGCATACAAGGGCAACTGGCGGCCCAGGGGTCACATGTGGACCCACAGGTTAATATCGGAATACCAATATGTTATTGATTTCAGCTGCTACAATTCCAAACATGCAAACATGACCCGCTTTAATTACTTCACTGTTTAGTATTTTAATGACTAGTATTCAAATTATCTCCGTGTGCTCATCATTTCCGTTCGCAAAAATAATATATATATATATATATATATATATATATATATATATATTTTATATCATTTTAACTTATATTAGGAAAAATTTGCGCAAATGCACAGACTAAATGCAAGGAAGGCTTTATCCTCTGATCATTTTCAGAGTTTCCGTTGCTACAGACTGTATGACGGAAGCATTTGAACATAATGTGTCTGTCTGTCCGGGAGGCTCTCTCCATTCCGACATGTTGCCACTCCGAAATTGACTTCTTATTGTCGGAGTGGCGACACTCCCATAGGGGTTAAGTTTAGGGTTAGGGTTAGAGATAGGTTAGTGTCGGAATGGAGACATGTCGGAAAGGAGACATGTCGGAGTAGAGAGATGCACTGCACCCTGTCTGTCCATGGCTAGTCTCACAAACCACCACCGTCAGCGCCACATTTCTTGTACATGTTACAAGTACCGTAAGCCAAAGGAAGTCAATCCCACATATGGTGAACATTTCTTTTTGTGTGTATTTTTCCACATTTTTGTGAATTCATAATGTCAGACCCACTGTCCCTCCATATTCACACTGACTGACTTGGTCGATATTGTGACAGCCCACTAAGGGCCTTTGCCAGAGCTCTGTGTTAATGTTCTCTGGGTTGCCGTGCTGCTTGGAGGGTGGAGTCGGAGGTAATCAGGGGAAGGGGAGACACCTGGCCGTTTGTCTCCCCAGAGTCATAGACATAAAAAGGTAGACGCCTCCTCCGGCTCTGGGGCGTCTGTATCTCGAGGGCAGGCAAGCTTCGGGAATTCTGAAGCAAGCCTCTGCGTGCGTCACAGAAGGGGGTGTAAAATGCTTGTTTTCTCATGGCAATAAAGCTCCTTTCAATTGAATTTAAGTCCCTGGGAAAAGGCACACTGTGATTGGCTATTAGTCACTTTGAGTGGCAGCGTGCCTTCCGCTCTTCCTGTATATTAGGTGGGAGTCTATTCATAACAATGGAAGAAGTGAGGGTGAACGCAGCTTCTGAACCATTCTTTAGTGTTCACAGAACTAAATATTGGACCCAATAGCTACAAGCCACACAATATTCCAAACATTTTGACACTTAAATATCTTTTTTCAGAGAGACAATTCAGGGGAAAATTATTATCGACCTTTCTCTGCCCCAGCAACACGATCTAGCACCAGTAAACATAGGATGTTCACGAGATCTGCAGGAGACTATTGTGTATGCCATTTGTGTACCATTCCGCCTCTAGTGTGCACCTGCACTTTCTTCATTCCTCCCTGGGCCATAGGAGTCGTCAAAGAAGAACATTGTGTACATTGTGTGCATCATGTTCCCCTGTCACATTATGGTGAAAGCTATATTTTTTGCTTTACCTCATGTTTTCACCTTTATAAAGGCTTACCCTCGGTGTGTTTCCCCTTTATTTGTTGTGGCCCTATAGAGCCCAGGGCCATAACATTTCTAACGTCATCAACATGATGTCAGAATTCCAATAGGAAGGCAAGTTATTAGAGCTGTTTATACCTGAACTCCCTTACCTGTTTTTGAGCAGGGGAGGAAAAGAGCTACAGTGTCTTTTGACATAAGATACAACATCTGGCTAGTCCGTTTGTCCAAAGTTTGTTGTAGGCCCAGGGTCACATTGGCACACTAACAAATTAACACATAAATACTAGCACCGCTCCCTTCACACAGGGATTGTGCATTACATTCACCCATTCACACACACACACACTCACACTCACACTCACACTCACACTCACACTCACACTCACACTCACACTCACACACACACACACACACACACACACACACCCACATTCATACACCAATGGCAGAGGAAACCATGCGAGGCACCAACCTGCTCATCGAGAGCAATTAGGGGTTCATTGTCTTGCTCAAGGACGCTTCAACACTAGTCTCGCGTAGCCAGACAACTATTCCACAATCTCTGAATGCTATATAGAGTCTGGAACAGCAGCTCCCTAACGGCGAGTAATGGAAACGGGCATTACCGTTCAAGAAAATATATTTTAAAATGTCATTTCTGCAAAGCAGCAAGCTAAACATGCTTATATGATTTTTATTTATATAATGATAAATGTGTGCGATGTGAGACGGAAACGGAAGTGACGAGGAGGCTTCACCTCGCACTCATCATTTCTATTCTGGTTTGCCAGACTGTCTGCCGGGAGCATTTGACCAAATCGCGGAGGCAACAGTCTGGCCACGCGAGACTACTTCAACACTAACTCTGGGGGAGCCCGGGATCGAACTAGGAACCTTCCTGTTGACAAGCAGCCACTCTACCCCTGAGTTATACATCTACCATAATCAAAAGGATAAAAGGGAAAAAAAGAAGCTTACAGCATTGTTTCCATTGCGGGATATTCCACTTTCAACAGGGAAACAGCTTATGGGCTTCTCTCCACATACACATCCATTGTAACTTCAAACTCCATTTTAACCACGATAGATTCATTAAAAACACCCATTATTTTTTCTAGTGACTCATACTACCCTCCTAATATGTGAGCAGGCCGAGTTTTTTCCACTTTTTTTTCCATTTATTTTTAATAATTATTTGGGAAAATGGAAAAAATTAAATACAACAAATAAATATTAAAAATAAATGAAAAAGGTTATTGAAAAAACACGGTCTGCTCACGTATTAGGAGGGTAGTATGAGTCACCAGAAAAAAGAATGGGTGTTTTTAATGAATCTATCATGGTTAAAATTAAGTTTGAAGTTACAATGGGTGTGTGTGGGGAGAGGCCCTGGGCCTGGAGGGCCTGGTAACATTTACATCAAATATCTAAATATTGAATCAAGCAAATTAAAAACTGTCCAGGGTGTTCATAAAAGCCTGATTAGACAATAAAATGACCAAACGTTTTTTTGAAAGTGGAATATCCCTTTAGTATGAGGTGTGTATGAAGTCATGTAGTGTGGTGGAAATGTATAGAGTTCATGATGTGATAATGTGTCCCTGGGCACATAATGAAGTCTGAGTGGATGCGTGGGTGTACAGCACCTGTCACTCAAAGTGTCTGGAAAGTGCTGTACCTTCTGTTTTCCTTCATAGTGCTTGTCACTGCTATGACACCTGAATTTACCCCAGGATGTCAGTTTATCTTATATCTGATCTTATTATCTTGATCTGGCTGTTCGCTCAATGGATCATGATATGAAATGATGCACATTTAGAAAAGGAGTCACTACCTTTTTATACATACAAGATAACTAAAGTAAAATAATGTACAGATATTCGTATATCCTATTAACCAGTAAGACACCTAAGGGCGAAAAGCGACATCCGACTAATAATGTCTGTCCGAATGTCTGTCTGTCCGATGTCTGCCTGAAATACACGCATGCTGACATGACTGATACTAAACAGTGCCCAAATTTGGAGATAACTGACATCACTGATACCGCCGGCTGTACTGTGCATGCGATGCCACCATGGTAACAGCCACATGCTGATACGTCAGGGTTATCCAACGAGACTCCTACATTCAATCCCTCATATACTGTGCACACCCCACAACACAAATTGCACATAATTCGGAGCGCATAAGTTCAAAAAGCAAAGACTGGTGGTTATAAATGAACAAATGAAGTGGTCAGACAGTCAGTGACAGAGTGGTGGGCCAGGCTGGTTGTTTATCCGTCAGGCTCGAATGGAATGGAAGGGCAGGATGCGCATGAGTGGCTGGCAGCTGGTGTTTTGGGGAAGCCCAAGAAAAGACTGCAGAGAGAGAGAGAGAGAGAGAGAGAGAGAGAGAGGGCCTGCAAAGAGGGAGGAGGGGTTTTGGTGGATGTGGGAGGGGTAGTGGAGGGGGGAGGGGGTTGTTGCCATGACAACCGATGCAAGAGGAAGTAAACAGATGTCCACAAGCTGGCAGCCAGGCCCAGAGTGGTACAGCCGCTGCGAGACAGGTGGGCACAGCGGGGCGCCCACACAGCCAACCACGTGGGACCATCCCCATCCATGCAGGGTGTTTCTTTTTGCTGACATCAGGGTCCACAAACATGCTACACTATATACAGTATGAAAGACTCATAAAACCTACAGTATTTAGACCTGGAAAGCATCAGTATCATTTTAGATCTTAGATATATACTATATAGTAACGTTCCGAGCTTGTAGATCTGATACTTTAGCTATTTTTGAATTTGAAGTAACATTTTTTTCTTTTTTTTTTTTTTACATGAGGTTTTCCACCCCAAGAGAACCGGCCTCAATCGCCATGATCTCATTCTACAGAGATCTTTTTATCATTGTTACGTGTGTGTGTGTGTGTGTGTGTGTGTGTGTGTGTGTGTGTGTGTGTGTGTGTGTGTGTGTGTGTGTGTGTGTGTGTGTGTGTGTGTGTGTGTGAATGATTGAACTGTTATGTGTTTGTGTCACAGTAAAAGTATTGTTGTGCAAGCTGTTGTGCAGACCTTTTCCTTTGATATACTGTATGTGTTATGCTCTCATTAAGAACTCTTTATAGTGTACAGTACATTCATACTATGTTGTTATAATCACATAGTTGTGGATCATAATTATCTATGATCTGATAGAGAAATCTAATCAATGATGTATGTGTTGTTTAAGAAATTGTAATGACATAATACAGAAGGCTAAATGGGGAGTTTTCCTCACTCAAAACTAACACTAACCCCAAGCCTAATCCTAGACTGAGGGAACATAGGGCTGAGGGAACATATAGGCCTTACCCCGGCTAAATGCAACAAACGGTGTTGTATACATTCCTGTGCCTTGCATATCATTGCATGCTGACACTAATATGATAATCACAATAGCACCAAAAACGGGACCCAGTACCGCCCTGCTTGGCACTCAGCATCACGGGTTGGATTGGGGGGGTAATAGTCCCTGTGACATACAGTAGCGTCATGTGTACTTCATGTACATCAAGATGCTTCTTCACGCTACAGAAACACTATATGCTCCTGCCCTATATGGGTCACATGGTTCGGCAAGGATTTCTTGGTTGTGGTCCACATTATTAATCTCTCTACAGCGCTAGAAACCAAATTCATACCTATATTTTTACCTTTATATATTATGCCTTTAACTGTCATAGTAACAGTATGCAATTATGCTAATGGCGGAATATAAAGCCTGAATCAACAGATGGTACAATAATCTAACTAACTAACGGCCACAGGCAGCTGAAACCTACACAGTAAAATCCTCATTGTTAATAAATTATACATTAATGTAACTCAGAGAGAGCACAGAATGGAACCAAATGGACCTTTACGGGTCCATTTGGTTCCATTTTGTGCACACTCTGAGTTCAACGAACACCCAGGAGTTTTACTGTGTAATGTGATAGAACTCCGTTTTGTGACTGGAAGGAAACCACTTTAAATGTCCCTGTGCCAGCTGGCCAGATCTGAGCAGATTGAGGAAGTGAATGAGACTCTCTCCCTCTCCCTCTCCCTCTCTCTCTCTCTCTCCCTCTCTCCCTCTCTCTCCTCTTTCAACAACTATTTTTGCTGGCCTTCACTTTACTACTTCACTCCACCTGTTCTCCAGTCTAGAAGGCGTTTAAGTGCACAAAAGCATGACTCTGACTCCCACAGACCATAATAAGAGTGTGTTGTTACAGTATTTCCAGACTAAAGAGACTATATATACACTGTAGAAGCAGTTGTTGTCAAACATTTTCATGTCAATGTCCATTATTAATGATGAATGATTTCCATTGGTCAAGTTTATATTTTCAGCTCAATCTCAAGCTCAATTATTGAACACACCTGAATAATTGGGTCAATGTTGGCCGAACCTCATTGGCAGTAGTGCTTTGGGGGCCGGACGGGACCGGACGCCGTGTGGCCGGAAATATTTCCCCACATGCACGCGCACGGACGGCACCGAACAGTGCACGACCGTGTAAACGCGTGCATACCCCCCGCGAGAGCCGCCGCCGCGACAACCCCCCACCCCACGAATCCACGATAACTACAAGCAATACTTTAATCAGTGGCTACTTGCATAACAGGTTTCTAGTGGTGAATGTGTGTGCGTCCTCAAGCCTCTATTCATATGGATATATAGCCTAACACCTAGGTTTCCAGCTGTGACTGCATGTGCATGCATAGGCGATTCTAGCCTCTTCCAGCAGGGGGTGCACGACCTCTATTACCTCATGCACGCGCGCGCAGCGCGCGTGCACGACGCTCGCGCGCGCGCTTAGCGGTTTTGTAATGTTGTTTTAGCGGATTTCTGCAGTTAATTTTGTACCCAAATGTAACACAATATAAACAAAAAAAGTGTAAAACAGGTGCTTCTTTTTCTAGACACCATGAGCATATGTCTATAGGATTTATTTACTTATTTTGCAGACAGAGGCAGCACAGCCAGGACATATAAAGCCAAACATCAAGTTAATCATCATTCATCAAGCAGTCATTTACACACCACCAAAGATCCATAACCAGCAGCTACCAATATTTACAAGCAAGTGAAGCAAGCATGCGCGCTCGCGTGCGCACACACACACACACACACACACACACACACACACACACACACAAACACACACACACACACGGAGGAGAAGAAAACAGGCTGGCTAACTCCACAGTGAACAGATAGTTAAATAAAGCCATGTCTTACCTTAAGAAAATGACAAGAAAATATCCAATGTTATATTGAGGTGCCCAGAAGAAAGTGTTATTCCTTGGAGGCACAGAACACATCGTGTAATCCAGCCTCTTTGAGCAGCGCCGAAAACTTTAGTTCACGTATGGTAAATGTAAAAGCTATCCACATGTCCTATGGATGTCTGTAGTTAACCCCAGGTAGCATATTCCACTGTGAAACAACTGTTTAATTCTGTTATTTAGGTAAATCTGCAGGTGTCATCATCTGCCGTTTGTTTTTCAGCGGTGCTGTCAGAGACGTTCAGACAGTCACTGTGATTGGTTGAGAAACCAGTAGTCCTATTACCTCCCGCCCCCCATTTGCTGTGATTGGTTTAGAAGTCATGCTATGGGTGCTTCAAAGGGTCAAAAAAGGCGAATTTGAGATGTTCTTCTTCTTAATCATATTGCGTGTTTATTATGATCAAAAAAATCAAAATGGCCGCCTGGCGGCCAGGGGGTGCACATGCATCCCTGGAAAACCCCTTAAAATCGCCTATGTGTGCATGTGTCGATGTGTGTGTGTCCTCATACATGGCTCCATTACTGTGGTATTTAGTGTTTGAGATTCGTTCAAGCCAAACTTTGTTTCTCTATCCTACTGCAGCGCTGTATTTTCTAAATGAATTAAAAGAAAGTAGAACATAAAATCTTAAGTAACAATGCAAATGTAATTAAGACTAGAAAACTATTGTTTTCCCACCATTAGATCTGCTGACATCCTTTCTATCTAAATAGCCTCTAGAGGCGCGTGCACGCGCATGCACGTGACGTCAATAAATGACCGTCCGCCCGGAAAAAAAAATCCCAAAGCACCACTGCTCATTGGCGCCGCAGTTACATTTAGTTTGTACATTTATTTTTATAAATTTTTTAATCCAAGGATACTTTTTTGGTGAGACTTTTGGAACAATCCACGCTTTAAAATGCATTAGAAGGCCAGTAATAACATAGCTTTGACAAATAAAATAGGCTACAATAACAACTGTTTTGGCGTTCCTGGTGGCTCAGCCAGTTAATATAGTGCATATAGTGAGGCCCTCTCTGGCCTTGGTTTCATGTCTCTAGTCACTACACTAACATATCTGAAATAACAGCCTGAAAATGTGACCGCAAACAATACAGTAGGGCTGTCACAATTATTACATAATCGTCTAATCGTGATTTTTTGAAATAATCGTGATTATTTTTCTTATGTTGAAAAATTGGTGCCATGGCATTGGTCCGAAGGTTCATTAGTCCGAATTTGTTAAGAATACTATGCCTAACTCTAACCCTAACCCTAAACCTAACCTCAGTAACCCTAACTAAATTCGGACTAATGAACCTTCGGACTAATGAACCTTCGGACTTAAATGTTCATATATTTTTAAAAAAAGTCAAAAATAGTGGAAATAGCAGATCTACAAGCTCACAACGCGTCGCATCGCGACGCATTGTGAGCTTGTAGATCAGCTATTTCCACTATCAATGTTCTTTTTTAAGTATGTTGTCAAATATGTCAATCATTTCTTTGTATATTTAGGCTAGGTGTCATATCTGCCATGTGCAACTTAAAAGCCTAAAATCCAAACAGAAATGTAATTCAGGCTTTTGCAAATCCCGCCCCATTCTGCCCTGTTACTATGGTGGGACATTAACCCTGGGCAGATTGTTTTTATAGTGGCAGTGAATGGGATTTTTTTATTTTTTCATAGCCTCATTACAGCTATATAAAGTACCAAAGGAAAAACATCTAGGTGATATTAATAAAAAGGGAAGACAAAGGTACAGTAGTTACATTGCAAAACAGGGGGTTTCCCCGAAAATATATGTTTTAATTTGTTTAATCCCAGTGGGACAGAATCACCCATTGCAGATTCTTTTATAGTGGCAGTGAATGGGATTTTTTTATTTTTTCATAGCCTCATATATAAAGTACCCCAAAAAACACATCTACGTGATATTAATAAAAAGGGAAGAAAAAGGTACAGTAATTACATAGCAAAACAGTAGTTTTCCCCCGAAAATATATGTTTTAATTAGTTTAATCCTCTGGATCAGAGAGCATCTTGGGTCTTGGGTAGGAAGAGGACAGCCAGATTATAGTTCTCCTCACATAATAGGCTGGCTTTTCGTAATTCTGCCCATTTAAAATATATGTACCCAATCGTAACTCTTAGACCATTGATAAGGTCCATGTGAAGTTGTGAACTAGTTTGTTGAAGCTTATTCATTACAATGATCGCAAACGCTATGGTCGCGAGCGGCCTGGCCGTGCTCCGCAGTGCGGACAGCCGGTGAAAGACGGCTGCCACTTTCTCCGACTGCAGAACTCCACCCCCGCTTGCAAAAAGTGAATGTATTTTTCTGGTTGGCCAGTCAGGGAGTCTCAGGGACCAATCAGAAGGCTGACAAACGGTGAATTGTCAACGACAAAAACACAATTAAATCTTTATTCGCAATTATTTGAGTGACAAATAATCGTCATGTAAAATGTCATAATCGTGACACCCCTACAATATAGACCTCTTAACGATCCCATGGGGGGAATTGAGGACCAGCTTCACCCAGCTGATGTGTGCTCAGATGGTAAAGGTGGCTGTTAAGTGTCTTGCTCACGGACACTCTGATGTACAGACAGGGAGGTGGTCCGAGATTGGGCTCAACAACTTTCCAATTCCCAGGTGACAACAAGAGCCCTGTGTCATTTCTGTTATGTCACTAGAGGTCAAGGTTTCAAATAAATGAGGTGTCAAAAAGTGCAGGTGTTGCTGATTGTTGGGAGAAACAAAGAGTTTTTGTATATCTTGTATCCTGAGAGTGACTTTAGTTTTTGGGGCATTTTGGTGTGTTAAGGTATAAAGGACTTTGTCACTACATCAAGTATACCATGATTCATATTCGATGAGCCAAACATATCAGTATAGGCCTATGACTGACCTAAAACGCTTTCATTTCCGTTTGAATGAAGCGACCTCTGAACCCCGGGCAGAGACCCACCCCACCGTCCATCCTTCCTCTGTGCAGTCTTTCCAAGTATATCTCTCGATATACAGTAATAGACAATGGACTGTCATGTCAGCTCTCCCTGTTCCAGTTAAACGCTATGTTAAGTAAAACCATAGCCCTGAAACATGACAGTCGTTGATAATATGACGTACGACCGTCATGGGTCAGGATTTACCTGTGTTGGTGGAGGCGAATTGATTTGCCTATATAAACTACACAAACTTTCAAATTTCACAAACAAAGTACTTTATAAAGTCACAACCAGTTATAAATCTTGGCCGGCATTGTATTATTATTGGCCGGCATTGTGTTCTTTAATAAGAACGTCGAAGCCTTTTTATCAGATTGTTTTATGTTTTCCCATGTGTTTCCGGACACATTTTGGCACATCTCAGTGTTCAATAGAAGGGCTTGGTGCGCATGGGGAACACCAGGAAATGCATGGGAAAACATAAAACGATCGGATAAAAACGCTTCTTATTAAAGAACACAATGCCGGCCACAGTAATTATACAATGCCGGCCAAGATTTATAACTGGTTGTGACTTTATAAAGCACTGCGTTTGTGAAATTTTAATGTTTGTGTAGTTTGTATATAGGCGCCTCCACCAACGCAGGTAAAATCCTGACCCATGACGGTTGCACGTCAGATTATCAATGAGGGCTAACTAAAACCATTTAGCCCCATAGTGAGGGGGGAGTGTTGCATGCTGCTGCATCATCACTGATCATCTGGCTGAGTCATGGCGAGGCTGTGGATGGAAACCATGGTGAACAATAAGGCAGAGGAGAGAGAGGTGAGCAGGAAGTCTGTGTTTTTGCAAGTATAGTGAGGAGGAGGATGACTAAAAGAAATGGCCTTCTCCATTCTAACGTGAACGTGGCCATGCATCAGAACACATTTAGAGAGGCTTTATAATCCTCCTCCTTCAGCCAAACATTTATAAGCTCACAAGGCAGCCCCTCCCGGGAAATAAAGAAAGCCATGGCAAACAATAAAACATGATGTCATGTGTTTCTAGCGTTGTGCTGATGTGCTCCCTCAAATCTCTTTAAAGCCATGCTCATCGATATCACCACAGACCACAGAGAGTGTAACACACCGAAACGCAAATATAATGAGAGAGAGAGAGAGAGAGAGAGAGAGAGTGTGTACGTGTGCGTGCACAAGAGAGTGAAAGAGACAAAGAAAGCGAGATAGGTGGGGCAGGGAGGAAACAAGGGAGGAAACAAAAATAATGAGTGAGAGGGAAAGAGAAAGGTTGAGAGGAAAGACAGAGCGAGAGAGAGAGAGAGGGGGGGGGGGACAGAGAGAGAGAGAGAGAGAGAGAGAGAGAGAGAGAGAGAGAGAGAGAGGGGAGGTGAAATGGAAAGGGAGGGAAAGAGGGAGGGAGCGAGCAATGAGGGAGAGAGAGGATAGGTTTGCATCATCAGTTAAGGGATTTTGGATGTCATGATTACTAACAGAGAGCCTGTCATTGCCAGGCCTGTTAGACACGACCACAGACCCAGAGTCCACCTAGATTTATATTGTTGTGCATCTGTGTTCTGTTCTGTTCTCTCTCTCTGTGCATGTGTGTGCGTACGTGCGTGTGTGCACTGTGCATGCGTGTGTATGTGTGTCTTTGTCTGGCTACAGGAGCTCAGTGGAAGCAGGCAGCGCAGCGTGCAGTGCAGTGGAAGACGAGGTCACAGCAGGTTCAGTCTGGGCTGCCTTTCTCCTTTTCATGCTTTCCCAGAAACACTGCGACCCCAATTAAACTCTGACTGCAGAGCGTACAAATGTAACCAAAATGTAACCGTTTATTGTACGCTTTCTCTCTCTCTCTCAGTCACAAACAGAACATTTTTTAACAGTTTAGTACACTTCTCTTAACACTTGGGGAGCCAAACTCGTTCAGGGACGAGTTAAGGCCACTAGATGTCACTGTGCCAAAAGGAGTTATCATAGGGTTAACTGTACACGCTGCTGGCTGCCCTCTGAATGACCCGAGTCCATTACGTAACCCCGCACCAAGCAGTGAGACAGAGAGGCAGAAAATGGCGGAGGCAGCTTACATTGCTTCACATTCTACTTTGAAACATAAGAAGGGCTTTATCTCTGAATCAGATGAATAGAGCGCCAGGGAAGGAGAGATCTGATTGTTTTCACGGCGACACTTTACCGCGATGGTCGGCCCCGTTTTGGATTATAGTTTCGCGAGCTTTTGTAAACAAAGGGATTATCTTCCTCAATCGTCAGCGGACACCCACGTGCACACGCACGAAGCTTCCGAGGCACTTCAAAATAAAGCGTAAGTGAATGGTGGTAGAAATTATAAGGTTATAAACCTTAGCAGCCCATGTGTTAATGTAGCTATAAGTGCTGTGTGCCATGATGAAAAGAATGGTAGGTGGAAATTCAAAGGCAGCTTGTCTTAAAATAGTGGCCAGGCACTGGCAGGTGGGTATGTGGGCGGCTAGTAGGCTGCACTGTAAAAAAAAAATTGGTTAGCGTAATTCGGAGCATTAACCACTTAAACCCCATATGGTTGAGAGTGGAGTCCCTCAGGGCTCTGGTCTATACTTGTATCTTTTCTGTTTTCTTTCTGCTATTGTGGGGAAAGCTTTAGCTGAAAAATAGCAGATCGACAAGCTCCCAACGAGATCTGCTATTTTCAGCAAAGGTTTTCGCCACGATTAGGGATGGGACAATATGAAATTTTCACATCACGATGATTGTGACAAAAGAAATCCCGATTTACGATATTATCGCGATAATCAAAATCCATTATCCTGGGGTGGAATATTTTGCCAAAAATTTGTAGATCTACAAGCTCACAACGCGTCGCAAAAAAACTGTATCTTTTTGTATTATTTTTTTTATATCATGATAAACGATAATATTGCTTAGCGTCCCATCCCTAGCCACAATACAGATCGTTAACTGGTTTCGTTTTTTTGCACACGCTCAGAATTTTAACAGCGTGGATAGGGCTGTCACGATATGACATTTTACATGACGATTAATTGTCACTCAAATAATTGGCGATTAACGATTTAATTGTGTTTTTGTCGTTGACAATTACATTTCTGTTTGGCTTTTAGGCTTTGAAGTTGCACATGGCAGATATGACACAAAACCTAAATACATGAAGAAATTACTGACATATTTGACAACTTACTACTTAAAAAATAACATTGATAGTGGAAATAGCCGATCTACAAGCTCACAACGCGTCGCGATGCGACGCATTGTGAGCTTGTAGATCTGCTATTTCCACTATTTATTTCTGACATTTTTCAACATTCACGATTATGACGATTATGACAAAATAATTGCGATAATGTCAAATAATCACGATTAGACGATTATGTAATAATTGTGACAGCCCTAAGCGTGGAAGGTGGATGCTTGAGTGGAAAGACGGATGGATGGATGGATGGATGGATGGATGGATGGACGGACAGACGGATGGATGGATGGACGGACAGACAGACAGATGGATGGATGGGGGATTACAGGGCAGAAAGCAGAGCCTGACAGAATTTCCTTTCTTGGTTCTCCCAAGAAAGGAATTGGACCATGTGGGGGAGTCATGCTTGCTGCTGGGTCTCTCAAGTAGCTTTGTGTTGCTCGCTCGGCAGATTTTGTAATGAGGGGGGATTTTCTTTTTTTTTTTGGAAGCGAATGACAGCATGCACTGTGACAGTTCCTACTGAGGGAGGGGCGCTGACAGGAACTGGGCATTACACAGTCCGTGGGTGGGCCTAAAAGACTAGACCCCCCCCAGATAGGTGGCATCAGTCTGAAGCACTTATTTAAATGCCAGCTAACAAAGTGAAAACCCCTAATCCACAGCACCAGATAATGATAGTGGTAAGAGCGGAACAGAACTGGTACACAACAGGGGGGGACAAGAGAAAAGCTACAGTATAGACTGAATTCTTCTATGTATTCAAATTACCCTATTTCTTTTATTTGTTTAAAGCGCTATGGCATTTTCAGGTACAGAGCAATTATTTACTTCACTTGTCTTGGGCATGCTGTCTACCATGACACTTGAAAATTAGAGTGTGTGTGTGTGTGTGTGTGTGTGTGTGTGTGTATATTCTTTATTAGGATGTATGTATATACTAGCCAAGTAAACTGGCAGGAGGAGTCTAGTTTACGAGGATATGTATATGTCACGGTTTGTTAGAGAAACAGGACGGTCGAGAAACGGAGCACTCGTGGTGCCGCACGGGGCGGAGCAAGCAGTCGCCACAACAACGTCCTCCAGGCGGAGCCGCTCGATTGTCCACGACATTGCAAGCGGCGCGAAGGCCAGCGGACCTTGGTCCTGCTCTTCGCGGCCACGAGCGCCGCAGGCGCGAGTGGCCGCGAAGAGCGGGCCAGGGCCGCGCGGCCGGCGGAGCGCCGCGCGAGTTACGAAGCCGTGGTGAATGCAATCGTTATATTTATGCCCAGGCCGTAAGGCCTGGGCAAGCCCACGATAAACGCTCATAGTAAGCTAATGGCTAAGCTAATGGCTAAACACCGCCCAGCTAGGCTAGTAAATAAAGAAAGAGAGTCGCAAACGAGTGACGTCAGCGCCTGCACTAGTGAATGGCTGTCTATGGGCTGTCGTCGCCATCTGGTGGTGATTAGTGTGTGGTGAACGACAAAACAAGCGCTCTTACTCTTACCGTCCTGAGTTACCCAAACATACTGTAACATATATACTGTACTGTATGAATGTACGGTACTTACAGTATTTATGGATGACGTATGTATCCTGTGTACTGTATGTACAGTATGTAGCATAATGTGTATGTAAATCTTGCCCAAATACAGAGGTTAACCTACAATTTACAATAGTAATGATGACAAAGGGACAGTGTAGTGATAAAAGATAGGATCTCATCTCATCTTTTCTATCTTTCTTTTTTTTTTTTTTTTTTTTTGCATAATTCTGAATAGCTGAAATTTAAATGTCTATTTTTAGGGTCATCATTTCCCTGCTCTTCTGTACCTGCCTGAGGCAAAAAAGAATAAAGAAATGAGTGCAGACAGAGTAGACGAGGACGAAGCACATGACAGTCAGACGCTGAACCAAACATCTCAGGAGACCTCCTCCAACAACCCCACTGGGCTCCTATGTCAATGCTGTCGGGGCCCAAAACCTCTTATCTCCGTATTCTGACTGTTTTGTGTTCTTTCTTAAATTAACATCCCTTCTCGATTATCACACTACAGCGTCACGCAAAAGCATCAAAAGTAGCAGATCTACAAGCTCGAAACGTGGCGCGAAGCGACACGTTTTGAGCTTGTAGATCTGTTGCTTTTGATGCTTTTGAAGAGAAGTAACAGCTGGACATGTGAGGTTTCCACCCCGACAGAGAGGATATAAATGTATGAGCTACTGTACTGTATATGCATGAGGAAAAGGTCTCCAGATGAAAGCTGGACAGGAGATGATGACATGTTGTTCTGCATCCATGCTCTCCAACAGAGGGGGTGGATCCTGTCATCTTGACATGTGTCACTACTGGATTGTCTTACAACTGTCTGCTTATGTTTGTAATAATGAAGACCAGTAAGACTCCCTAATCGGGAGATAAGCGACCGTAGGTGGCTTATCTCCACAAATAGGGCAAAAATGTGTTTTTCCAAAATCTTCCTGATCCATGTTGATGACATGAGTGTAGACATGCTGTGTAGTGATATTCGTGATTTTAGGGCCAAAACTGTAGGAGCAGTGTCCAAAAATGTGTTTTAAAAATCGGCCTGAAGGTGGCGCTAGAATAGGGCCATGTGAGAAATGAGGGGTGGGGTCTCCGCGTTGCCTTGGCGGACGAATAGGTACCGGCCCCGGCTCTCCCGGACGCTCCTAGCCCGAGTTACGGCATTTTATGTGCGCTGCAGTGGCAGGGGGTCCTCCACTGGGGGCGCCACCACTTTTGCATCCGTTCTGGAGCAGCAGGAGTCGGTGGTCCCCGGGAATTCCCCATGAGCAGCCCCGTTGGGGTGGTCATTTGGTCATTTTTGCACATTTGGTCATTTTTTACATCTGGGGGTCCCCCAGGGACCCCAGGTCCCTGGGACTCCGGGGGTCCTTGGAGGTTGTAGTTTGGCAGGCAAGGAGTGTGTGTGTGTAAAATCTGGCATGGATCGGGTCAACGGGTGCGGAGATATAAGCAGGGAAAAAGTGTGACGTGTGACGTGTGACGGACTCACTGACTCACTCACAGACAGCCTGTGGAGGTTTTGGTAGTAAATGCGACCTACGGTCGCAATAAAGACATTTTAATAACTGGCAGGTCCTTGCCAGGAGGAGTTACTTGGAGCTATTGCCCTCAGGGTCGTCGTTAACTCTGTCTGAACAAAATAGAACCAAATGGAATGGATCCATTTGCCATTTTGCTTATGCTCGCGCCTCTTGGTTCTCGGGACTCCCTTTTTTGCAGGTCTTTCAGTCCGAGTGTATCAAAAAAGCACCTCGGTTAAGGCAGCGGAAGCTTGTGATTGGCTGCGCGGAGGTGCCTGTTAGGTCCGACCACCTAAACCTAACCCTAACCCTAACCTCAGTAAAACTAACGCTGGTGAATGTTAACCTGGTGAAATGCTAACCTGAAGACGCTGGTGAATGCTAACCTGGTGAATGTTAACCTGGTATGTTGCTGCTTTTTTGATACTCTCGGACTGAAAGACCTGCAAAAAGGGGAGTCCCCTTGGTTCTCCAACATCCCAACGTCACTAAGACTAACACTAAGCTTCGGACCTCCCAAAACAAACCGATTTTAGACTTCTTCTCTGCCTTTGAGCCCATGACCCACCTAGTTCCAACACACTACTGCTAGTTTGGGATAGCTCAGGGTAGAAGAAAGGGTTAAGCAAATATAACTGAGATAGGTATTTAAGATAGTCAAAGGGAAACAGTGCCCTCAATTACCCTCATACCTGTCTAACTACTTCCCCAAAGTGAGGGACACTAGAGGGAGCCTCCATTATCTGGTAGCGCTCAAATATAGAACAAACAAAGTTCTCGTTCTACAGCTCTGAAACTGTGTGGAAATGTGGAATGATCTGACACCATCCATCTAAGCAGTGGTTCTCAACCTTTTCAGGCCGCGACCCCCCAAAATTATCATATTTTAACTGGCACCCTGAAAAGCACTAACACTTGAGGCATTACATTTTGTATAACACGGTTCTATTGTGAAAATAGCAGATCTACATGCTCATTGCTCACAAGCATGTAGATCGGCTATTTTCACAATTGCTGCCTCTAATATTTGACAATTTGGCCAATGTTTCATTTGTCATTTTAGAGGTACTAGAAGCAAGCGTCTAGTCGGCGACCTGGCCAACTCGGAACAATGTAAATAGGGAATGAATGCCCCGCCCTTTAATGCAAACCCCATTATACCTGTTTTCATAGGACCCGTTTTGACCATCTGTCTGCCTGTGTCCATTTATGCCCATATATGGAGATATCTGTATCTGTCTGTCTGTCTGTCGGCGTCCATTTTATGTCCATATATGGAGATCACTGCAGTTATAGTTCTGGGTCCATTTTATGCCCATATATGGAGATATCTGTCTATCTGCGTCCATTTTATGCCCATATATGGAGTATCTGTCTGTGCCTCCAACTGTGTTGCAGACACAGTGCCGGTTCCCCCTTAAATGCAAACCTCATTATACCTGTTGTCATAGGACCCGTTTTGAACATCTGTTTGCCTGTGTCCATTTATGCCCATATATGGAGATATCTGTATCTGTCTGTCTGCGTCCATTTTATGCCCATATATGGAGATCTTTGACCATCTGTTTGCCTCTGTCCATTTATGTCCATATATGGAGATATCTGTATCTGTCTGTCTGCAATCCATTTTATGCCCATATATGGGGGCATTCATTTTATGCCCATATATGGAGAACGCGCGTGCCCGTGGGACGAACGGTTCTCGAGATACGCGGATTACATACATACATACACACTCACACACTCACAGAGATTTTTTGTTGACTCATGTGGCGTACGTGATGTCAGAGCCTTTTATGAAGTGATGTCACAATGAGTCAGAGCTTTCGCCGATTTCCTCCGGAACAGCCTGATGTCAACAATCAACCCCGCATAAGGAGATTCCGAACGTTTCGCGCCGGTTCGGGAAAACCGCGCGTCGGGTCGGGTCGAGACCCGGCACTGCACTCCGTCCCGCGGCGGGGAACGCGCGTGCCGAATCTGAAGCCGGTGGGACGAACGGTTCTCGAGATACGCGGATTACAGACAGACGCACAGACAGACAGACAGACAGACACGCAGAGACTTCTCGCATTTATAGATAGATTAAAAGGTCCTTAAATTGTGACTTTAGAAATGTGCCAATACCATCTACACACTTAAACTTTATGTTGGTTTGTTTACTGTTGAGTGAGAAAACAATGTTGGACATTAACTCATTGCATGCCAGGCCCGATAGTCCCGAGATTATTTCAATGTCTTTCCCTGCCAGGCCCGATAGTCCCGAGAATTTCCGCCATTTTGAAAAAAAAAAAAAAAAAAAAACATTTCAAAAAAAAAAAATTTTCAAAAAAAATTTCTGACCCCAAAAAATGTAGTAGGCATGATAGAAATCGCGAAATTGCATGTTTAACCCCCATAGCAACCCCATCTATCAAACATGGCAGCCATCTTTGTTTACATTTTAGGAAAACATAATGGCTTCTATCTCATGAATGCCTGAACGGATTTCCATTCGGATTTTTTTGTTTGAAAGCTGTGAGCAATGTGGACACACGTGGTGCATTATCTAGGCATGGGTGTGCATGATCCGTGCACTATGAATTACATGGAAGTCTATGGAGACCAGAGGCACCGTAGAGTACGAAGGTATGTTAAAATGGCGGGGAATGTGTTAAGTTAATCATCTGGGGACCCCCAAAATGATTTGGGGGTCCCAACCCCCAGGTTGAGAACCACTGCATTAAAGGATATGTAACTCTGGTTTCTTTAAAATATTGATCTATCAGATCAAAGGGGGAGGTAAATGTAAATGTCCAATATATTGTTTTGTACATGTAGTGTTTGTATTTGTTGATGACATATATTATTTTGTTAATTTTGTATGACATGTTGATGAATTGAATACATAGGACCACAGTGAAAACAGGTCCCCACTCCCCAGGACTTTTTTTTGTATTATCCTTTTAGATTTAATTACTGTGTGACATGCTGTTTACATTTCTGACTAATAAAAGTATTCAATCAATCAGTAGGCCTATATCAAATTGTCTTGCACGCGCATGTGCAAGACACCAGTCATGTTGCCATACCTTAGCAACAGGCATGATGAGTTTATTTTAAGTAAATGTCCCCCTGTAGCCAAGGTATGGCAGCTGCTTTACCTTGCCATACCCAATTGACACCTCTGCCAGGTCTCCCACATGACAGTCCAATATCTCCAACCACCAAAGGGATATCCTATGGACTGTGGAAGATGTTAGGCTTCTAAGTCATCGGGCTGAGGCAGCGAGTCACTCTGCTACACTCACCCCCCTTTTGACCTCCTCCCACGGGGAAACTCCATCTGGGTCACTGCACCATTGTAACGCCCGGGATTCGAACCCGGGTCTCCCACATGAAAAGTCTAATATCTTGGACATAAGTCGTCAGTATTTCCCGTCCTCGTATTTTTATGTGTGAACACTGGCTGCTAAACCCTTTCACCCTAATAGGATAATAAAGATAACTTTGAAGAACATCGAAGGATAGGTTATTTATTTTACCGTTATAGCACATAATGGTAAAATAACCACCCTTGTAGGCCTACAGTTGTAGGCTCCAGAAATCAATGAGACATGTTCATTTTTGCTTTATATCCACTAGATGGTACTGTTGTATTTCACACAAAGTGCTTGCCTGCTTGGCCAGACAATGGCCATAATATGAGGTACTTATAGGTTTAACCTTGTGTAATTTAATAGCCCACTTGTCTTTTGATTAAGGGTTGATCTAGTAGCCTACATTTAAGAATCTGAAAAAAAGAAAGAAAAAGAAAAAATATTTCAACCTTCATAGGAGATAAAAATAAAAAAAGAATAAAAGAAAGAAAACAGTGATGCATACAAGAGTGTAATGATTGATCTCATAAAATATCCTTTATAGCCTATGACATCAAGTATGGATACTAATGACAAACACAACTTTGAGAAATTAGCAAAGTGTTTCACTGTTTCATAAATCTGAGATATCAACATTATTCTTATTATGATTAGACTATTATTAGCCTAAATGTTTCTTGGAAGAAACTGCACTTTGCTGGTTTAATTGAAACATCCCAGTAACCTACTGACTGAGCTAATTCTGTAATTCTGAATTTCTAAATGTCACAATACCGCCATCTGCTGGATACTTAAGCAATTGCTAAATGTTCAGATCGCAGAGGGACCATTATTATATTTTTGGACCAATCTCTGCTCATCTTTCTGACCAGCTGAAAATACACCACTGCGTCACAACAGCGTTGGCCCTACAAACGATACTTCCAGCTTTTTCTTCAAAATAAAAGTTATCTTGATGTTTCTGTAATTGAGTAATTGAGTATGTCAAAAGTGCCACAAAATACCAGCATGCGTTTCACTGTATGACGACACAGTCATTTACATTTGTTTTTGTTGTTATGTTATTATTGCAGTTGTTCAGTATGAGGAATCATGCACTAGCAGCTACCTCCTATCATTTGAATTCTCCAGTTATTAATTAATTACCGGTAATCAATTCATTGGCAGGCTAATGCTACAGAGCATGAAGATGAGATGCTGCAGAAGAATTTGATTGATTGATTGATTGATTGATTGATTGATTGATTGATTGATTGATTTTTGATTGATTGATTGATTGATTGACTGACTGAATACTTTAAGGTACAGGGAAGTAGGCCTACAGTACAGTACCAGTAAGACGCCTAAGGGCGACAAGCGACAATGTCTTGGCCATCTGGCCAGTGATGAATATCGGACAGTTACACATATGGAGACCCCTGGTACTCATATATGGAGATCCATGTAGCCTACTGTATATATGGATAGGCCTATATGCTGTGCGACCCCAAACATGCTTACTCAGTTATTCGTTATGTGAAAGTCCTATGACGTCTATGACATCTGACATCATATGATACGATCCCTTTTACGCCCATATATGGAGATCCCTGTCTGTAACCGCCACATATATGGGCATTCCCATATGAAGTCCTGTTAGATATGGGCTTAATATTGATGACATCAAGGATCTCCATATATGGGCATAAAAGCGATTCTGTTAGTGTGGTTCCCCTGACATTACAGTGATGTCAGAGAGTGATGTCAGAGAGGCAAAACCATAGACCGTAAAAAAACGTACACGGACAGACGGCCAGAGACATGATGTGCCGTTTCTTATACTAAACTGCGACCTTCGGTTGCAACAATGCTGGTCACGTGGGTAGTCGCCGTCCCGTTTCTTTTCTGATCAGAGTCACGCCTCTCACGTATGGACATCCATTGATGCCAAACAACCCCCAAGTTGACACCTCGACAACGCTTTAGTGTCACAACAGGGTGTTTTAACAAGGAAACGAGCCTGCATATCAATAGTCATAGTATAGTAGGTATTAAGTGACGTGCGCGTGACGTCATGAAAATCGCGTACCCCCAAACATTGAATCAGCAATGCAACACTGGTCGGGGGCACCTGGGCTCCGGCCCCATTGCCCTGGTCTACGCCTGAAAAAATATCACAATGCAGCTACTCCAAAGTAATCCACCCACCCACTGGACTCAATCAAAACATCAAAATATACTTTGAGTAGGCCTACAGTACCAAATGAACTAATTTAATGTCGTCTTGCTCAAGTTATTCCCAATCGGCCACGCTGGCGCTGCCACCGACGAGTGGCACGAGTTGCTTATTTTTTTTACTCTGGAGGGAGTTGTTTGTTTATGGATCACCAATTATGTCCGGGGTAACTGGAAGGTCGCAATCGGAACAAAACCAGCTTTCACTTTTGTTTAAAAATAAAAGCCTTATATAGTCTATGGGACGAGTGGTGGAAACGAGGTGGACGTGGAAACGGATATCTTTTGAGTGGACAGGGATTATTTTCCAACTGTGAGGTGCCCTAGGGCGACCTATAGTTGGGTCGAAAATGGCAGTTCCGTGACCGTGGAGAGCAAAGGTCCGTTTCTCAATGGATTTGTCATCTAGGAGGGTTATTAAACAAATTTGGCTGGGGTGTCTTTTTTAAAATAGCTGGGAAAATGTTTGACAGCTAGGGTAATTTTCAGTCTCATTCACTTGCTATACACTACACTATAAAGGCAAAAATGACTCCCAAAAAATCTGCTTTAAGTGGGATGTGAGGGGTCAAACTAGGGGTTTTTAATTATTCTGAATTCATTGCAAGCATTTGTTTTGCATGAAAAACATTCCTTGGGCTAAAAACGGACCCCAAAAGGCTGTGAAAATTGATGACTCATCACTAAACCATCGTATTGTGGGGTCATTTCTTGCCCAAGGAATGTTTTTCATGCCAAACAAATGCTTGCAATGGATTCAGAATAATTAATGACCCCTAGTTTGACCCCTCACATCCCACTTAAAGCAGAGTCTTTGGGAGTCATTTCTTCCTTTATAGTGTAGTGTATAGTAAGTGAATGACTCCCAAAAAATCTGCTTTAAGTGGGATTTGTTTAATAACCCTCCTAGATGACAAATTCATTGAGAAACGGACCTTTGCAGATGTGAGCGTGGAGAAGCAGCTCCACTCGGGCTGGTCCGTGGCAGCGGACTGGGTGCAGGACTGCCACAGGGACAGGGAGAAGTGGTCCGCGGACCGGAAATGACCGGATACAGTTAGGGGGGCGGGCCTAAAGAGCCAGAATCAGCGAAAATCTGCGCTAATACTTTTAATCCTTTCATAATGATTAAAGCTAATTAAACTATGCGGGCTCTACGGGCATGGCAGCGCGGTACAGCGGGAAATCTACGGGCTCTACGGGGATCGCGAGGTATGAGTTAATGCCCCCCCACCCCTCCCCGCACGAGCGCGCACACACACATGCACGCGTGCACGCACGCACACGATCTAAACACCATAGATTTATTGGCAGTACAAATTCAACAAATATGATACCATAACAGACCAAAAAAAGCAACCAGCAACTACCAATATTTACAAGCAACTTCACAGAAAAATAAGTCCAAAGTTGCTTATAATAAGCAGACATGGCAACCCAACACACACACACACACACACACACACACACACACACACACACACACACACACACACACACACACACACACACACACAACTTCAATGTATTTATTTTACTATGGCTCTAAACACCATAGCTTTGCATGAGATAAATGGTTACAGACCAAAAAAAGCCCAACGTTGCTTATAATAAGCAGACATGGCATGGCAACCCTGACACACTCACAATTTACACTTTAAGCATTTAGCAGACGCTTTCAGAGCAATATACAATAAGCAAGGTAATACATCAACATCAAATGCATAGAAATAGTACTGTAAGAAAAAGAACGTAGACCAAGAAGCACAGACACTCACTCTCACTCACTCACTATCACACACACACACACACACACACACACACACACACACACACACACACACACACACACACACACACACACAAAGGAGAAAAAAGACTGGCTAACTTCACAGTGCAGTTAAATAATAAAGCCATACTGTATGTCTTACCTTGCCTCAAAATATCCAATTTTATGTGGAGGTGATCAGATGTCCCCACATTACTGACACAGGGGCACACAACAATGTGTCATCCAGCCTCGTAGAACATCGCCGAAAACTTTAGTACGTAGGTAGGTATCATAAATGTAAAAGTAAAAGTCCTGCGGATGTCTGTAGTTAATCCAAGGTGGTAAAAGCTGTGAAACAGCTGTTTAATTCGAGTATTTCGATGCACTCGTGTCATTGTGTTTGTTTACACCGCGCTTCAGGAAACAGACGTTCAGTCACTGACTGTGATTGGTTGAGAAAGACCCGGGCGCAGTGATTGGTTTAGAGGCCATGCTATGGGTGCTTCAAAGGGTCAAAAAGGCTAGCTTGGGTTGATAGAGGACGGACAGCCCCGCCCCCAGCCATTCACTTTCACTGCTCTTATGCTCGTGCATGCATGTATGTTTCACCCCGCCTGAAGTTCCAGCTTTGGCCAGTAGGGCGGCCGCTTCAATATTTACAAGCCGGTCTGGGGGCTTGGTTAGAATCCATGCTACGTTTAATCTGGGTTCCCAGAAGTTTCTCTGTTCTGCCCAAGCAAGCCCCCAGAACCACGGTAGAACATTGAAGCAGCCATTAGCCTAGTGGTCAAACCTGGGGCTGCAGTTAAACGCTACTGCACGTGCGTATGCTAACTGCTAAGGCTAATGTTTACCCTAGTGCGCCTGCTCAGTGCCTCGGCCAATCAAATTTTTGGCCTATAATTTTGGCCAACCAATCAGTGTGCAATATACAGATACTTCCGGCAGTCTTCCGGGTGCTTCAAACGCCACTGAGCAACTTACGTTGAAATGAATAGCTGGGGGCGGGGCTGTCCGTCCTCTGTTTAATTGCAACCGTCAGGGAGCAGTTTACTATGAAAACCTCCACCGGCCGTCCGTCCGTCCGTCCGTCCGTCCGTCGGTCACACGTCACACGTCACACCTTTGCCCTGCTCATATCTCCGCATCAGTATGACATCACACCACATGTGTACACAAACCTTTGTGTACGTTGCTGTGGCAACAGTCTGTTGTTGCTGGTTTGTTAGTGTACGTTAGCAACCACCTTAGCAACCATGGTTTTACCCTAGCAACCAACTGTTTACCCTAGCAACCAACTGTTTACCATAGCAACCATGTTTTTTTACCCTAGCAACCAACTGTTTACCATAGCAACCAGATACGCAGAGCAGGGATCTCCATATATGCGCATAAACAGGTGACATCACACTGATGTCAGATACTCAGAGCAGGGATTTCTCCATAATATATGGGCATAAAAGGGATTCTGTTAGGGATCTCCATATATGGGCATAAAAGGGATTCTGTTAGGGATCTCCATATATGGGCATACAAGGGATTCTGTTAGGGATCTCCATATATGGGCATAAAAGGGATTCTGTTAGGGATCTCCATATATGGGCATAAAAGGGATTCTGTTAGGGATCTCCATATATGGGCATAAAAGGGATTCTGTTAGGGATCTCCATATATGGGCATAAAAGGGATTCTGTTAGCTGTTAGTGATCTCCATATATGGGCATAAACGGGATGCTGTTAGGGATCTCCATATATGGGCATAAAAGGGATTCTGTTAGGGATCTCCATATATGGGCATGAAAGGGATTCTGTTAGGGATCTCCATATATGGGCATAAAAGGGATTGTATCCCAGATGATGCCCTGTTAGGAGATCCACACTAACAGAATCCATATATGGTCCTACCGACAGCTGCTATAAGCCAACCCTGGCGATAAGGTCTGAGTCGAAGAAATGCTTCTTTCCTGGCAAGAATTGCCCCTTTATACTGTAGGGCTCGTTTGTGTATTGTATGACATCACGCCACATCATCGGCTGAGGACTGTGTGATGTCATCATATCTCCATATATGGAGACATAAGTTGCTCATGCCCAAATATGGGCTGGTGAGGTCAGACTTAGTGTGATGCGTAGGTTATCTCCATATATGGAGATTCAACTTCAATGAGTAACCATGGCAAACTGTCAACTGCCCGTATGTCTTGATAATTGGTAAAACAAACTTTTGGCCTATTTGTGTCGCTTATCTCCCGATTAGGGAGTCTTACTGGTATATAACTCTATGGTTTCGCCACTATGCTACGGGTGCTTCAAAGGGCGAATTTCCGTAATTTTATTTTTTATTTTCTCTCTCAATATGTGCCCCATTGGCATGTGTGCCCCGGCATATGCCCGACGAGGCCTATGGTAGATCCAGCTCTTGAGAAATCGGAGCAACCGGGATTTTAGTGAAAATGAGGTTAGTGAAAATGTCTGAAAGCGTGGCAGGGAACGACATAAGTCGAAAAACAATTGGCAGTCATCTGTACAGGCAGACTATTAAGCAATACCGTAGTAGGCCTACGACAGAGTATAAAACAAGCTACTATTGCTTTTACTTTGAAAACCATAGACCAGAGAAAACCATACTAGACCATTGATGACTCACCCACCCTTCTAAATACCGGGTATAAAACCAGTAAGACTCCCTAATCGGGAGATAAGCGACCGTAGGTCACATGTATACACAAAGAGTAGGGAGCAGTGTCCCCAAAAAATGTGGAGGGATCCATGTTGATGACATGAGTGTAGACATACTGTGTAGCGAGTTTCGTGATAATAGGGGAAAAATTGGAGGAGCAGTGTCCAAAAATGTGCTTTCAAAAATCGGCCTGAAGGTGGCGCTATATGGGACAGATCCATGTTGATGACATGAGTGTAGACATATGTGTACCGATTTGAGTGATTTTAGGGGCAAAATTGTAGGAGCAGTGTCCAAAAATGTGTTTTGCAAGAATCGGCCTCATGGTGGCGCTAGAAGAGGGCCATGTGAGAAATGAGGGGTGGGGTCTCCGCGCCGCCGAGGCGGACGAATAGGTACCGGCCCCGGCTCTCCCGGTCGCTCCTAGCCCAAGTTACGGCATTTTATGTGCGCTGCAGTGGCAGGGGGTCCTCCACTGGGGGCGCCAGCACTTTTGCATCCGTTCTGGAGCACCAGGAGTTGGTGGTCCCCGGGAATTCCCCGTGAGCAGCCCCGTTGGGGTGGTCATTTGGTCATTTTTGCACATTTGGTCATTTTTTACATCTGGGGGTCCCCCAGGGACCTGGGGGTCCCTGGGGCTCCGGGGGTCCTTGGAGGTTGTAGTTTGGCAGGCAAGGAGTGTGTGTGTAAAATCTGGCATGGATCGGGTCAACGGGTGCGGAGATATAAGCAGGGAAAAAGTGTGACGTGTGACGTGTGAGCACATTTGGTCATTTTTTACATCTGGGGGTTTTACATCTGGGGGTCCCTGGGGCTCCGGGGGTCCTTGGAGGTTGTAGTTTGGCAGTCAAGGAGTGTGTGTGCAAAATTTGGCATGGATGGGGGCAACGGTTGTGGAGATATGAGCAGGGCAAAAGTGTGACGGACTCACTGACTGACGCACGGACAGCCGGTGGAGCTTTTGATAGTAAATGCGACCTACGGTCGCAACAAGCTACTATCGCTTTTACTTTGAAAACCATAGACCATTGAAAACCATACTATACCATTGATGACTCACCTCTTCTAAAGACGGAGTATAAAACAAGCTACTATGGCTTTTACTTTGAAAACCATAGACCAGAGAAAACCATACTAGACCATTGATGACTCACCTCTTCTAGCTTGACGCTCCGTTTAACGTTCACACTGACTGAGGCTTTAGCAGCAGCAGCACCAGCTCCACGGCACGGTGTCGTGTGCGTGTGGTGTGTATGTGTATGTAGTTACACAGTGTGTGTGTGTTTAGTATGCTATAGAAGAAGATAAAGATGTCCGTGGACGAGGTGTATGTGTTCAGACCCTTCAAGCTGATCGCTCTGTTCAGTGTGTTCCTGGCATTGTGTCTGGACGTGGTGGCCGTGCTCAGCCCAGCCTGGGTCACCGCGGACCACTTCTCCCTGTCCCTGTGGCAGTCCTGCACCCAGTCCGCTGCCACGGACCAGCCCGAGTGGAGCTGCTTCTCCACGCTCACATCTGGTAAGAAGAGATGGAGAAATTCAGCATCGTTTCATATAAATTCCATAAAATGTGTGCGTTTTGTTAATTTCATTTGTTTTAAATCGATGCTTTATTGTTGCAACGTGGCCGCAGCTGGATGCCGCGTGTAGACGCTTTGTTTGTTTATTATTGGTTCTCAAAACAATTTTCATGGCAAGGATCCCCAAATGTATGTATTTATGTCCATATAGGCCTATTTGTGTTAAAATATTTTTTAAATGTCACAATTTAGGCTATAAACATTTACATTTTTCCGAAATATTTTTTGACCACATTTTGCCCAAATATGGAGGTAGGTATATACCTCATATATCACTGTCTATGGCTATAATCATCATTACACTGCCACATGTATCCTTTAGCTGACTTTTGTAGCCTAATATAGCAGATCTACAAGCTCACAACCCTTCACAATGATATGCATTTTGAGGTTGAAGATCAGCAATTTTGAATAGCCCATATGTGTTCTATTGGGTTAAAGTGGTTAAACTGATTATGACCCCCTATAGAACCCTGCAAAGACCCCTGGGGGTCACCAGACCCCACTTTGAGAACCATACCATATTGCCTGCTGCTGGCTATAGTGTGATAAGTGATGTTGAATCAATATCCACACGTCAATGCAGAGTCAAATATGACATCAGTCTAACAACAGGCTTTACCATTTATGTAAGGTGGATTACTATGAAGAAAATGAATCACATACACATAATGTAACAGTAAAAACTGTTGAATTCCCTCATCTTCATTTGAACTGAAATAGTGGTATTATATTCAGGGTGTACTATATGAATCTTGGTAACAGCAAAATATCTATATTTTGCAAACCATGTTTGTATTTTTTATTCACAAATTCATGTTTAATCCATTATGGTTCTCACACTGTGGGCTGGGACCCACCAGAGGTTGCATCAAGAAGAGGGGGATTTTTAATAAGCATCCCCATTCGTCTACTACACCGTAGTACACCATATTCTTCCTGGGGTCTAGGCACAAAAACACACAAAAAAGAAAAGAAAAAAAGAAAAAACATCACAGTACAAATCATGACATTCAGTACAGCATGGGCAGTGTTGGTGACATAAACACACAATGAGATAAATACATTTACATTAAAAATCAAAACAGGTTTGTCTGTCTGAAAATACCAATAAAATATCAACCGAATCTAAACTCATTTCCTTTCTGATTATTGCTTCCTTAAGCTTGCCTTTGAAACCACATGTATTTCTAGCTGGAGTCAAATGTGGGGGGAGCGACATTCCAGTATGGAATGGCTCTGTACATTGGAATGTGCCCCCCCAAACCCCACCCCACCCCACCACCATGTGTGTTGGGTGTTATTATGGGACGAGATGGTTCAAATAATTAGCGCCCATTTACTCAAATGATGGGGGATACATCCATAATAATACCCTGACGTGATGTTTACGACCTCACAGCCTGTGTTGTACTATGACAAATGTTGTCACATTATGGATGATAACAGGATATCAGCGTGGCTCACGCCAGTGTATCTCAAACATTTTCATGTCAAGGTCAACAACCCCTAAACTGATATGCATTTGGCCGCAAACCCCCTTTTGAAAAGACGTTGTGGTACAGGGAACGGCCGATCTACAAGCTTGTAGTAGTAGATCAGCTATCTGGCTTTGCATGCTTGGATCGGGTACAGCTGAAAAATAAAATGGGACTGTTCCTCATTTAGCTGTAAAGTACCCCCCCAAGGACCCCTGGGGGTTCCCTGACCGCCAAAACATCCCTGTCTACCTAAAACAAGGAGTCAAAACACCAAAATACAGTGAGAGGGCAATGTGTTGCTGCAGGTAAACACTATATAGAGGGAAATGATTGATGAAGAACGTATTCATTGTTTTTGGAGCGGTGAAAGCGCTCCCAATAGACAGGTATGTCCGTGGGTATGTCCGTGGGTGGGTGGGTGGCTGGGTGGCTGGGTGGCTGGCTGGCCGTGTCCGTAGCCTGGCAATACCTTGAGTGGCCACACACAACACACTAGTTAAAGGAGGGGCGCTGTTGTGCAGGCACACACACACACAGCTTCTATGGCACTATTGTGCAGACTAGACACACACACACACACACACACACACACACACACACACACACACACGGTATAGCTGCTCAGATTCACTGCTCCACTTCGAACCGAGGTTTGATTTTTTATGTAAACAATAGAACAAAGTTACATATTACTGGTATGCCTTTTAACCCATTGTCTTTGTCGCTTTAGATTTTAACCACTTTAACCATTATTTTATGCTTTAACTATTGGAAAAATAGCAGATCTACAAGCTTGCAGCGCGGCACCGCACTGCAAGCTTGTAGATCTTCTATTTTTGGAGCGGTGAAAGCGCTCCCAATAGACAGGTATGTCCGTGGGTATGTGGGTGGGTGGGTGGGTGGCTGGGTGGCTGGGTGGCTGGCTGGCCATGTCCGTAGCCTGGCAATACCTTGAGTGGCCACACACAACACACTAGTTAAAGGAGGGGCGCTGTTTTGTGCAGGCCAGGCACACTCACCACTCACTCACAGGCACAGTTTACACTCACTCACATAGGGTACAGCTGCTCAAATTCACCGCTCCACTTCGAACCGAGGTTTGATTTTTTTAAAACGTGAACAAAATTCTTTGAATATTTTGTCCCGATTCTATAATGTCTTCTAAACCCTTCTAGGGTTTTTGAAAAACTCCTGTTTCTATCATCAGTGATTCTCAAACCTTTTCACGCCAACCCCCGTCTCAAAATATATTATGTATCAGGGACCCCCCAGAAGCAAATATTTTAGTTACAAATGATCACTTTAAAAATACATCAATTCAAAGATTTGCACAAATGTTCACGACTTTTCAAAAATAGCAGATCTACAAGCTCGCAGCGCGGCACTCGGTGCCGTGCTGTGAGCTTGTATATCTGCTATTTTTCAATAGCTAAAGTAAAGTAAGTAAGTAAGCTAAAGTAATTCCAGATTAATGTGACAACAGTGCAACATCTGTTGCTGGTGCAAGTCTTTTCTACCAGCAGCCACTTTGGCAGGTGAACAGAAACCATTATCAATGGTGCTACTGTTCTGTTTCTAAAGCCTGTTTGTCTTATATAAAACGTTAAGGCTGGTGAACTGGTCCCATGGACAAAAGAAGTAGGTCTCCATGTCCCTACCCGGTTCCTCAACAATCATTATTATTGGTTACGCAAAATGTATTGTGCGTTTTTACGACCTAAAAGACTATATTGGAAGCATTCAAGTTTGTTTTTGACCTTGATTTAGAGCTTGTTTTTGTTTATAACTAATTAGATTTGGGGAAAACCAACCCCTTAATATAAAACACAGTCTATGAAGTCACACAACAGAGCCATCCAAGTGAATGAAACGATAATTGGGACTGCATGGGTGGGAGTCAAGTCAGATCATCTCCCCCAAAACAAACCGCATGAACCCTCACCCACTGCTCTGCCATTATGTACGCACGCACATGCGCACGCACACATACACGTGCACGCAAACACACACGCACGCACGCACGCACGCACGCACGCACGCACGCACGCACGCACACACACACACACACACACACACACACACACGTATACATCATGCCACAACACAACGGTCTGGCTGTGATTGATGGCTCTGTGATGCAGAGGAATGCCACGCGTTGAATGGGAGGCGGGCCCAGAGGGGGTTTTGGGGACGTCCCCAGACCCCAGCTGAAGGGTGCATGATGATAATGATGCCTGATGGAGCTCACTATGACCACAATAGGAAGGGGTGTGACCAAGGTCACCGGGGTCAAAGTTCTCCCCCCCAAAAAACGAAACGAAGAAAAAACAAAAAAACAACTAGGGACATTGGGATCCGGAACCGGATCCAACAACGAGGAACCCAGGAAACGGTTCCATCAGATTTTGGAACGGATTTTGGAACTTGTTTCATCACACTGTCAGAGTTGGTTATGTGGACGTCACATCTGCTGTACACAGTTACAATACTAACTTCTATCTTAACTCAGGGTTACAGACTGTAAGAGTCCCCCGTCAGGTGATAAGAAGCGGCCTGCTCACTCCTCATACATTGAAGAAAGCATGAGCTCAGTTCTGGGCCCTTCCCAGGTTGGCAGAGGGAGAGTAGCACCCAGGAGTACAGCTTAGGCTATTGGCACTGGTGAAAAATGGCTTACAAAATCGTGAGATAAAAAAAGGATCTCTGGCTATTAAGCCAGCTATAATATGGTTGGAGCCGTAATACATTAAAATTGCCCTCTATCCACCTGTTTCCGCGAGAATTTACTGTTGCATTATTTGCGGGACACTTCCGGTTAACAGCAGACATACAAGCTCACGTTGCGTCGCAGATGCAACCGTTGTGAGCTTGTAGATCACTCTCGGCTGCGGCGCCGGAAGCTGCCTGCACATTCTGCGCAATGCATGATGGGATTTTGGAAAGTTGTGGATAACTAAAAATTGTAATTTAAAAACACCTTCAATATTTTAATGCGCACATGCATTCCATACATTTCATAGGGCTGGACCAAAAATGACATCACCAACTTGCAACGGGAGCAGTCTCTATTGAGTGAAAGAAGATTTTTTTGGAGCTGTGTGAAGCACAGGCTCCCTATACGTGGCTGTGTGGGTCTGTCTGTCTGTCTGTCTGTCTGTGTGTGTGTCTGTGTGTATGTAGCCTGAACTTCCTAAACTTCGGCACGCTACTAGTCCCACAGTTTTGCCACCACACACTCGCGCCATATGTCAAATCGACCGGCTTACTCGGGAATCGTGGGCTAGTAACTTGCTAAGAGAAAGGTTCAATAGTTTAATTGATATTAATTTATTAGTGAATTAATTTTCCCCATTGACTTATAATGGGAATCGCAAAAACTCACATTCAATTATTTGTCTCTCGCAAACCATAGGGGCTAGAGTTTCAAGACTTGGAGAGGAGGTTCATAATGATTTCAAGGATTAAATAAAAAATAATTGTGTCATTTGGCCACATGGTGGCGCCATAACACCCCACTTTACGTTTTGGCCTGTAACTCTTGAACCGTAGGTCGGAAAATTAAAAATATTTTTTCCCTGGATTCCTTGGGTCATGACGCATCCCCCCATATAGGCCACGCCCATTTGCGCCATGATAGATTTTCCGCCATCTTGAATTTTCTCCAAAACACACTTTTTGCTCCTTTTCCTACATATTTTCTTCAAATGTCACAAAAATCGGTACACATGATCCACACACACACACACACACACACACACACACACACACACACACACACACACACACACACACACACACACACACAGCTCCACTTCACACGGGTGTGATTTTATTTAATACATTTTAGTTATCAAGGGCAATTATAATGTATAATGTAGGCTTATAATTTAACCAGGGATCCTTTTTAAGGAATCTGACCTTTTTAAGAGGGAATCGTTAAGGAACCCTATAAACAACCCCAAGCCGATTTGTTATGCACAGAATTTCACCACCATCCTCCAAACCCTCTGAACTGTGCTCTGTCTCACATTGTTTTGGTCTGCTGGCGGTTTATGATGATGTCTTTCATCTAATGATGTCATCTGTAGGACATTCTTTCCAAAAGAAAACAAAAAAACAGTTTATTACATTATAAGAATGAATAACATTCCCTGAATTCAGAGAGAGAGAGAGAGAGAGGGAGGGAAAGAGAGAGGGAGGGAAAGAGAGAGAGAGAGAGGGAGGGAGGGAGAGAGGGACTTGTTGTGGAAAGCCAATTATAAGTTGTAACCTTAGAGAATACAATAGTGGATTTTATGTCCTCATTGTCTGACCTACCGGTTTGTGTTATTATATCTAATAAGTCAAAAAATCCCCAAACGGAGAGCAGTAGCCTTTTAATTAAATATTGGCATTGCATGCTAAAATTCTTATTTGGAACTTAAAGCGCACATTGTGCAGTAGAGCTGTCAGACGACGGTTCAAATGGTTTCTACTCCTACTGAGGACAGGCTATAGCCAGAAAGTAGGTTATTGACACACACACACACACACACACACACACACACACACACACACACACACACACACACACACACACACACACACACACACACACACACTACACTTTGGTGAGAGCTCAATGGCTTCTTCCGGTGAACATTGACCTGTTTTATTCTGGCCTAGGTACTGCTGTGCTGTGCTGGGTCACCAGACTGGGAAGGTCCCAGCTGGGACTGGTAATGGTAGCACTCACATGACTCCAGACTAACTTTTCACAGGAGAGGACGTGAGTAGGGATGTGACGAAAAGCGATATTATCGTTTATCGTGATAAAAAACACTCACGATAATCATATTGTGGAGATTTAATTTATTGTGATATCGTCCTCCGTCATGCACTGGGTTCAATTCACCTTTTATTTGCCGAGCTGCATATCCGGTACCATTTAAACCCATTATAATTGGTAAAAGGTACTTAATATACGTACTTGATACAGTCTTTTTTTCAATCTCTACCAAATGTCTTTGCCAAAAAATACCTGATCTACAAGCTTGTAGATCTGCTATTTTTGGGCAAATGTTCCACCCCAGGATAATTAATGTTGGGGATATTTTGATATCCCCAACAATATCGTAAATCGCGATTTCTCTTGTCACAATAATCGTGATATAACATTTTCATATCGTCCCATCCCTATAGACGTGAGACACTGGTGAACATGAGGTGAAGTGATAGTAAGACCAAGGAAATGTTTCTGGAGTGCAGACGGGTTCCACCGGTCAACTGCGCTGCCTCTGAGCAACCATTTGGACTGGACTGATAACTGGGCTGCCCTCAGTAGAAGGGCTGCAGGCTGTTGTTTGTAGCTGAGGAAGCTCATGAGGTTCTTTGGCGAGTGTTAACAGGATGCTGCAGATGCTCCATCAGTCTGTAATGGCTAGTGCTCTCTTTTTAGTGGTTGCCTGCTGGGGGCAGCCTAAACAGGCTGGTGAGAAAGGCTGGCTCTGTCGTGAGGGGGGGGGGGGGTACACTAGACAGGGTGGAGCATGTGTTGATGGTGCAGGTACCGACGGAAGCGATGGGCCATCAGGATCGATCTTTCGAATATTCTTCCAAATTCGTTTTTGTTTAAAGGACAGAGATGCCCCCAAACACTGAAATCAAAATCATTAAAATGGCTAAAACAATAGAAAGCAGTAGGGTAAATGAAAACATTTCAACACTCATCTTTTCTTTTCTCTAATTACAATCTAAAATATGAACCCTTGTTGTAAAAAAAAGAAAAGAAAGTTGTCCTTTAAAGGAAATACAAATAATTACAGCCCAAATAGGCTAATACTACTGTACAGTAAATCGCCATTGATTTATTGTCACTCGAAAAGTAACTATGATGACTGAGAACGCTGTACAAGGTCTCCACAAAAGTTTACTAGTCAAAACTGGTTATAACACTGTAACCATCAAAGCATGTACAGCGCTCAATGTAGCAGAGTGACTCACTGCCCCCAGTCCATAGGGATGTCCCTTTGTATCTAGTGGTTAAGATATTAGACTTCCACACTGGAGACTCCAGTACGAATCCTGGGCATTACATCATGTGAGTATGTGAGTAAAATATACTAAACACAAAAAAATATATAGGTCTATACTAATTTGAAGTTGTATAATATCACATGATTGAAGAGTTAGTGAGCAAGAGGAAGGATTTGTTCAAGCTTCCAGCTACAATTTACAATTTAGGCATCATCCAGAGCTCACAACGTGTCGCGTTGTGATCTTATAGATCGGCACATTTTTCACTATTAAGTGGTTAATTCGGTCCCGGGTAGACGCCACATTTCTCCCTTGGGTTTTTTTTGCTGAAAGGTTTGAGAAACACTGACTGTCATAACTCCCTCCAGAAGGCTCCGTGGTGAACCCCTCCCTCTTTCTACCCAACTGTTACTGATTAGGTTTCGATTGCTTCAGTCCTAAACAAATGCCTTCTGTTGCTTCACGGCCGTATTTTATAATCGCCGCAACCGATCGCAGCTGCCGTTTTGTTTTTTAACTCTGTGGCTGCGAGGCGACAGTGAGCCGTCCAGAGCACTGGGTCTCAACGTGTGGTCCGAGGAACCACCAGGGAACCCAATTGGACTCTTAACGGGGTCTGTGACTGAGAGAATGTATAGTCTCGTCGTGTAGCCAGACAACTATTCCACGAAAAAATGATTCATACCTTCATCATGCAATATCTCCAAAATAAGGTCAAATCCTCTTTTAGGCTCAAATGCGCAATACATTTTGTGTAATCAATAGTAATGGCTGTTGAAGACCAGGGTAGATGGAGACCTACTTCTTTTGTCCATCGGAACAGTTCACCGGCCTTTGGCACCATTTTATAAAAGCCAAACAGGCTTTTGAAACAGAACAGTAGCACCATTGAATGGTTCCTGTTCACCTGCCAGAGTAGCTGCTGGTAGAAAAGACTTGTAGCAGTGTACTGTAGCCGCAACAGAGGATGTTGTGTTATGTTGTTCCCACCTTGCAGTACACTCAGTCAGCACTGCTGTCACTTCAGATTGTGAAGATCAGATTTACTAAATAAATCTTTGTGTCTTCATTTGGATGAGTTTTGTCACGCTCTTGTCACGGTCCAGACAGAGCAGGTTTTTAACGTAGCTTTTATAGTGTAGCTCAGAAGTTGCATTTTACTTATAGATCCTCTGCAGCCATTGGTTCACAAGCCACTGTTCTTGAGCAAGGCACTGAATTTGTTCCTCCGATTCCTCCGGTTCCAGATCCCAACCCACCGCACCGCACTGCCCCCTCCACATCAGATGACTGACGTCACACCTGACAGGTCACATACAATCTACCGGGAAGCCATGCCATGATTAGACCCCTAGTCTTGTTTTTTAGTATCTTTTATAATCAGACATTAAAGTACAGGGTAAACTGTTGCACCCTTCTTCGTCCTTTGTGCAGGGCTGACTGCGGTGGACCGAAACGTTTGCTACTTTTTTGTTTTGTTGCACCCCTCACTTTGAGCAAATAAATACTCTTTTCTTAGTCTCCGTCTAAGGAGTCTTCCTTAACAGTTAATGCAGAGAGTGCAGGCTTTTTCCCTCCCAGTTTTCCTTCCTATAATCAGACATGTAATTGTATTCCGTGTGACCTGGTTGTCCCCACACTGTGACAAAGCTCCACTCCTACGGCCTCAGAGTCGTCACATGTGTGCTGTTTGTTGTTTGTGACACATTGTTGTTCCCTCACTCACCTCCCTCTGTGGGATTTAGTCCTTGTTTCATGTTTGTCAGCACAGCGCTTCCATTCAGCGCAGGCCTCTCAATCATGCTTTTGTTAGCAACACTCTCTCTCCCCTGTAACCTGTGTGTGTGTGTGTGTGTGTGTGTGTGTGTGTGTGTGTGTGTGTGTGTGTGTGTGTGTGTGTGTGTGTGTGTGTGTGTGTGTGTGTGTGTACTTTTATTACTATAGTTGTGAGGAGGACTAAATGTCCCCACATGAATAGTAGAAATGCATATTTTCCTGGTCCTCACAAGAAGAAAAAAAAATGTTTTATGTTTAAAAATGTATTTGTGGACTTAAGATGAATACAATAATGCTCGCCCCAAAACACACTCGCCCCGGGTCTAATCGGGTACCGGGTATTCCTAAACGTAACCTCAATTAAACGACACCTAAACCTGTCCCGGACCGCTGGCCTTGCGGTACGGGCACTTCGACTGCAATGCCTCACAGCGTGTGGGTTGGAATCCTGATGCCTTCTCTCTCTCTCTCCCGATTTCCTGTCTGTCTACTATATAATATCAATAACAAAAAAGTACCTTTTAGAGGTTAGGTGTAGGGGTTGTGGTTCGACTTGTAATTAGTTGTGCACTGGTGTTATGCACCAAAAATAGCATTCCGGCTTTAGGCTTAGAGTTAAAAATGTCAAGACAAACATTTTTGTTTTAATGGCATTCATTCGGTCATCAGCTTCAGGCATGCCTGAAGAAGGTCTAGAACAGTGTTTCTCAAACTTTCACATTTCAAGGTCTCCCCTTAACTCTGAAAGTGTACAAATGGACCCTAACGGGTCCATTTGGCTCCATTTGTACACTGTCATGGCTACAGACTTGTACGGGTCAATTTAGACCCCCATAAAGGAACCCACAAAGTCCCTGGAATCCACTTTGAGAACCACTGGTCTAGAAGGTCTTCGGATTTTTGCAGGCTGACCTTTTTATTCTTTATTTGGTTTCCTTTTGGCTCCAGCACCTCACCCAAGTTTACTGGGTGAGGTGCCGCTGAAAATGGCATCCATAAAATCGGTGTCCCGAAACACAAGTGGGGTTCGGTCCAGCAAAAAAAGTTAATGTGGCATCACAATCATTTTAACCACATTTATCCAAACCCTTTCAAAGCCAAAGGGGGCCCCTTAAAAACAGGGGTACAGAGGTACTGCCGTGCAATCTTCTATTTATTTATAAACATGTTTTAAAAAAGCAATGCACCAAATGATAACAACACGCTCGGATCGCTCAGTGCAAGCCAGCAAAACGTGCATGAAGAACGTTTTTTGGTCGGCCAACCTACTTTGATGCTGCTGAAGGCTGTTTTCCACCGTGCTCTCTTAAAGAGACAGAGCACGACCGGCGACTGTTTTTAAAAATTATAATTAATTTCATTTTTACGATAAAAGTACGGGAAAGTACGAGCGGCTGATTGCGTGGTCCGGACAAGTACGGGCAAGTACGGCCGGCTTAGAAAGTGTTAAGTTGGCTATTCAAATAGCAGATAGTACGAGCTCACAGCGCCACACACTGCCAGCTTGTACATGTCTCCTGGGGGTCCTTGGCGCAAAACCTTTTCAGATGGGGGGGGGGGGGGGGGGTTTGCGACCAAATTATGAATCAATTTGGGGGTCCCTTCTTGAATCATTGTTTTTCTCATGCTGTAAGCTGTGACAATCCTTCAATACAAATTATGTTAAAATGAAAATTTGGGGGTCCTTGATTGATTTGAGAACCACTGTCCTAGTAAAATGTTGATGTAATGTGTTTCTCCTGCCTGGCAGACTGGCAGATTGTAATAGCAACGTGTGTGTGTGTGTGTGTGTGTGTGTGTGTGTGTGTGTGTGTGTGTGTGTGTGTGTGTGTGTGTGTTTCTCCTGCAGACTGGCAGATTGCCACCCTGGTCCTGCTGATGGCCGGTGCCGTGTCAACACTGGTGGCCTTCCTGGTGGCTCTGATCTCCCTGTGCCGGGGGACCCAGAGACGACACTACCGCCTGGTGGCCGTCTTCCTGCTCACTGCAGGTGAACAACACCGCTTGCTTTCTGTCATTTCATTTCATTTCAACCTTGATTCAATTCTCGGAAAGCAAACTAAGACCATAGTTCCTCTTTTCCAGTGGTGCAGAGGTTACAAGAACAGCACAAACAATATAAAGAAAATATTTTAGAAAATAACAACATCAATTAAAACAGGTGCAATTTAGACGGACTAAAGCTGATATTATCCGACTGAAAGTGACCTACAGTATATGGGAACAAGAGAGCTTTACTTTAGCAGGGTAAAATCTCGCTCTTTCGAACGACATCATTTCGACAACGGAGTGCCGGGAGGGTTGGCGACTCACCCCACGGAGGTTAGGGTTAGGGTAAGGGTTAGGTTTGGGTGTCGAAAAGATGACACGCTAAACCCCTTAAGCAAACCCTGTAAGGTGTTCCAGTTATGCATGGCACAACACTTTCCAAACTCAGTGGAGACAACGTGGAATGTCATGCATCAGTAACAGTCCTGAGAGCGCTTATGATAGGTACTAAATGCTATATTCTGTAGAGTCTGGAACTACACCTCCTGAAAGCCGAGAACGGAAGCCGTCGTCTGTTCGTCATTTCCGTTCACGAAAATATATTCTAAAATATCTTTAAGTTTTATTTTGGAAATTCCATTTCTGATAAGCAGCAAGCTATATATGCTTAGATTATTAATGTGGTTGCCTATAAGGCAACTCAGTATTGTTCTCTTCCAACTTTATAGAGTAAACCCCAAAACCCCAAAAGTCCTTTGAGTTCAATGTAGGAGTGGTGCTAGCTTGAGGATTGGTCAATCTTCACCTGACATTTTGGCTATCCAGACTATGAATAGGAAACCACACTTGCAATTTCCAATTGCATCTTTCTAGTTTTGATTTATATTAGGGCGACTGTAAAAAACGAAACGGAAGTGGGTTAGGAGGAGGTGTCACATCCGCTTTATCCTCTGATCCGTTTCAGAGTTTCCGTTGCTCCAGACTGTTACGGCTCAAGCATCTGAAAATTGTGGGAGGCGGCAACAGTCTGGTTCGCGGGACTCTACTCACCTCATAATAACTCAAAATGTGTGCAAATCTCACCAAATAGACCCTTTGTGTCCATTCCGTTACACTTGTTAGTGATTACCCTACTGTTCCATTGCTTCAGTCCTGCAGTCTGACATGAGTTCTGTTGATATTCACGGACGTATTTTATAATCGCCGCAACCGATCGCAGCTGCCGTCATTATTCTTTACACCGAGCTAACAAAATACATTTGTGTCAGCATGTCAAATGCTGTAAAAGTGATCTGTGTCACTGTCTTTGGCAATGTTTAAAAGTCAACCAAAATATACAGAATGTAAAAGAGGGGTGTTATTCAAAGAACCATAGCGGCGTCACTGCGTCATTGTCTATTCACAACTCCTGCTCTGTAAACATAGACCATCTCTTTCCGTAAATGACGGTTCCGTGGTTTGTACTTGAGCGTAAAGGAGGAACGATGTGTGCTTCCATACAGACAGACAGACAGGCCCTCTTGTTCCTGAGGAGACTAAAAGTGAGCGCTGCTGCCGCAGGGACAGAGGAATGAGGCGTTTTGGGGTGAGCTCACTTTCTGTGGTGTGGAACGGAGAGTCCCATGTGAGCCTCAGTGAACGAGCTCTCATGCCAGAAAAAAAAGAAGCAAGGCAGCCGCAGAATGATCACACTTACCCCAAAAAATGTGTTCCCACAGGCTGGCTCCCAACAGCCTCTCTCTCTCTCTCTCTCTCCCCCTCACCGCCACTAACACCACCCTTAAAATGGGCTTCTCTCTTAGGAAGTGTTATGGGTAAAGTCTTGTTTATATACTTTGTCGTAGGACACTGTCGTGTGCTGAACGTCGCCGATCTACAAGCTCACAACACGTTGTGATGCAATTAACAACTTAGTAGAGGTGTAACGAATACGATACGACGAGACAGTAACCTCATAGACGCATTGATTTTTCAAACAGCAAAATATCGTATTGTTTGACTATCGTATCTACCGGTAATCGTTTTGAAATACAAATAATCCTACTGAATCATTTTGCTATGCAAATAATCATTAATGTTATCAATACTAAGTACTTGTGCGCTGTATTTAGCAATTTTAAGAAGAACTTCAGTTACTTTTCCATTACATATTGCTACACTTTGTTTATCGATAAGTGAATTTAGGCATTTAGCAGACACTCTTAAAGCGATTTACAGTAAGCAAGGTAATGCATCAACTGTATAGAGACAGTGTAGTACCTCAGTAATCTAGGATCATACTGTAGTAGGTAAACCAAGAACCCTATCATCAGTATAAACATTATAATACTGTATTAAAAATAACAATAAGTAGGCCTACATTGAAATTGTACAAACTATAGGATGGCTGGTCAACAAGTGCACCTGGCATCAGTCTACATAACATGCTATCTAAATGAAATATTAAAGAGTTGTCCACCCCCAAAATGACTTTTTTCCCATTGCTTACTCAAGCCATGGAGACTTGAGTTCAATAATATTGGCTTGAGTAAACTACTCCTTTAACCTTTGGATAAGCATCTAAGGTGTACAGTTTATGAAACTTTCTGCTCTTTCTGCCCTGAACTAAGCAACAAGCCGAGTGTCGATATGTAAAGACGGCCGTGCCGTGCCAGGCTGTACTGATTTATTCCTCTCGTTTCAAAGCAAAACGGTACCCCCTCGCGCTACGAAAAGAATGATTTGTCGCCAGTGTGTTTGTGAATGGAAAATGGTGCATTTATATAGCGCCTTTGTGCCCGGGTAGCTCAGTCGGTAGAGCTCTTGCCTTTGTACCGCAAGGTCATGGGTTCGATTCCGGGCACCGCCAACTCAGCGTATGAGTAGCACGGTTTGGCAAGTCGTGCGGCAAGTACTGGGAGCTGATGGTAGGTGTGGCAGTCCATCTCCCAGGGGTCTAGCGCATTGTAACGGGGACAGACTCCCGCGTGTTACCGGCTGATACCGACAATAAGCCACTCCCGACCTACTTGTTTGTCCAAGGTGCTTTACAGTGTATAATACATTTACTCTTTTCACACACACATTCACACTCAGACGGCAGAGGAAACCATGCAAGGCACCAACCTGCTCATCGGGAGCAATTAGGGGTTCATTGTCTTGCTCAAGGACTCTTCGACCATAACTCTGGGGGAGGCTGGGATCGAACAGGGACGCTTCCGGTTCCCTGGCGGCCGCCCTACCTCCTAAGCCACTGCCACCGGTTGTTGGTTGGCGTGTGTTCTTGGTGGATGGTGGAATCTCAACCGTCAGCAGCGCTGGCAAACAAATTGCAGTCTAATCTAACCGCATTTCTAACACCAGCAATTAAACACATCCTGTCAGACACAAAAATAGGAATATGAAAACAAACAAGGCGTAACAGCCATGACCTGCAAGCTAAAAGCTGTGTCCCGCATTTTTTTTTTTAAATCTTTCTGTGCTGACACAGCTGTGAGTGAGGATTCTCTGACCAATCAGTAGTCACAAACTTTACATTTACATCTAGTTCTACGGGTAGTTCATAACCTCGGCTGAGTGGGGTAAAAATCGGTGAACCCCGAAGGGACCCGGGGGTCGGGGGTTCCTTGCATAATTATGGAAACGACTGCAAATGCAGGCTTTGCGGTGCCTGCTATATGGAAACCAGGCAATATTTCAGGATTCACTCTTGACTTTTTCACTTCGCTTCCAACGTCTCCTATTGAGCCGTGGCAGTACTGCGAGGTTCCCCTGTAAACACAGTGAATGGAGAACAAGCAGCTACTTTATGCTAGTTGACGTGTTGCTGCGTGGCGCCCTCATTTGTACTGAAAGCCCCCCAAAACAAAACCTACGAGCATCAGACCACAGTTTGTTGTTGGAAACATGGGTTCACTTAACTCGCTGTGTGATGTCATTGATGCTCGTGTAGAAGCAAGAATCCGCCCGCGACTGGAAAGAAAATCAAACCTATTTGATTCAAGTGTTTGACAAACTGTCGCGTGGCGAAAATAACTGATCTACGAACTCACAGCGGGTCGCGTCTTGACACGGTGGGATCTTGTAGATCTGCAGTTTTCTGTATTTTTAGAACATGTCTTTTGCAAATGTTTGCCCATAGTGACATGCCTTAAAAATAGGGCAAGTTTTAGTGTCTGTTAAAGGAGTAGTTCACCCCCAAAATGACTTTTTTTCTATTGATTAGTCACGCCATGGAGACTAGAGTTCAATAATATTTTTAGTTTTTTCTCGCATTCCTTGGACAAAAAATAAATTTACCCCATTCGTTCCGGATGGGGACCCGTTTTGAAACGGGTCCCCATGATTCCGGATGGGGGTAAATTTACTCAAATCAAATTTTTGTCTTAGGAATGTGACAAAAAACAAATAATATTATTGAACTCTACTCTCTATGGCGTGACTAATCAATAGAAAAAAAGTCATTTTGGGGGTGAACTACTCCTTTAGGGCAGCTCTGTGGAAGTCAACGCTACTAAAAAGGACTGATGGTTGTGTCTAAGTTCTGCCAGAGCAGAGCCAAGGCCCACAGCGAGCCTGGCTGTGGAACCACTGACGCATCATGGGTTCAACGTGAAGCCAATATTATACAGCAATGGTTTCCAAACAACCGTCAAAACACAGCCGCAGCCTCACTTATTATAAACTTTGTGCCCTGACCCAGAGTTTGCCAGAGTTTTCCAATACAAAATGTGGACAGTTTAACAAAGCGATGTCATGTTTATGTAATCCACATAAATGATCATACTACTGTGTCACGCAAAAGCATCAAAAGTAGCAGATCCACAATCCACAACGCGTTGTGGGCTTGTAGATCTGCTACTTTTGCTCTTTTTGAATTTGAATCCTGAAAAGCAGTTTTCCACTCAACAGAGGCGTTATGTTAAACTGGAGTCTTTTCTGAAGTGTGTCAAGCGATGAAACAAGACAAAACGCAGGAGTAGCAGTGACTTTTAAATCCTAAGGGTTACTTTTGACTCTTGGGTTGAGGACAATAATGGACCCTTACAGGTCCCCCAGGTCCCCCCCCCCCCCTTCCTTCTTTTAGCGTACAAGTAATCTTTGTCTTGTTGTGTCCATCTGGGCCGGGCCGGGGCCGTCTTTCAAAGGGGACCAGTGTGAATGGGGTTTAAATTGCAGGGGAGACGTAATCTCCGTGGCTTTGGCTGTTTTCCATTTAGTGAAAACATGCAGATGCTGTGTTTTCCTTTCCGTGTGTGTGTGTGTGTGTGTGTGTGTGTGTGTGTGTGTGTGTGTGTGTGTGTGTGTGTGTGTGTGTGTGTGTGTGTGTGTGTGTGTGTGTGTGTGTGTAATTGCCTGGAGGGGCCCTGTGAGAATAATGTCTCCCCTTATAGCTTCAGGACCTGACGAGGAGGAGGTCATGGAGTCCTTGTGTTAAAACCACTTAAACCATACATGGGCAACTGGTGGCCCGGGGGACACATGCGGCCCCCACCTTCACTTAATGCGGCCCACAGGTTAATATAGGAATACTGATATATTATTGCTGTTACAATTCCAAACATGCTGATCACCATTAATGATTCCCGAGCGCGGCACGGCTTCAGCTCACCACTCCAACAGATAGTAGTATTAAAATGTATTTTTTTATGTCCAATGTATTTGTATTTAAGTTCATAAAGTTAACTTGAGTATATAACTAAATGTGTTTCAATTCAATCAAAATGTTACATTTCAGGATTCCAATTCAAAAATAACAAAAAATAATTCAGGATTCCAATTCAAAAGAGGCAAAAATAGCCGATCTACAAGCTCGTAGCTTGTAGATCTGCTATTTTTGCTTCTTTTGTATGGCAAAGTAGGACGTAGCAATATGCATTGTGGCCCTCTGGAGTGAAGGTGGAAATATAGTGTCCCTCGCCATCATCAAAGTTGCCCACCCCTGACTTAAACCCTCTCTTCTGGACACTGTAAACCAGTAGTGGACAAAGTGCTGGAGTTATAAGCAGGGGTGGAAAAAAGTACTCAAAGGTTTTACTTCAGTAAAAGTACTAGTAAGACACCTGAGGGTGGAATGCGACCTCAGGGTGACATGCAACCTCGCCCTAAAGGGCGAGGTCGCGCCAATTCTTGACCATCTGGCCAACCACAGCGTTTCTCTGACGATTCTAGTTGTTGTCATTCTGGGGGGAGTTTGTTCATGTTTTTGTGAGGAAATCAACCCTAGGAGACACGGGGAGAACATGCAAACTCCACACAGAAAGGCCCTATCGCTCACACCCTAGGTTGGGTTGGCGATAGGGCCTTTCTGTGTGGAGTTTGCCTAAACATGGAGATGTGGTACAGAAGGACTCATATATGGGCATTAAAAGTATGTCATGTGACATCACTTCCTGTACAGACAGTCAGACAGACAGCCATTGACTCCGACCTAACAATGGCTACTGTCTATGACGGTAGTTCCATATGACATATTGGACTACTAGACTATCTCCATATATAGTGTTATCCACATCTCCATGTTAGGACTCATATATGGGCATAAAAAGTATGTCATGTGACATCACTTCCTGTACAGACAGTCAGCCATTGACTCCGGATTAACAATGGCTACTGTCTATGACGGTAGTCCCATATGACATATTGGACTAGACTATCTCCATATATAGTGTTATCCACATCTCCATGTTTAGACAGCCATTGACTCCGGCCTAACAATGGCTACTTTCTATGACGGTAGTCCCATATGACATGATGGACTGGACTATCTCCATATACTGTATAGTGTTATCCACATTTCGTGTAGCCGCCCTGTACAGGAAGTGATGTCACAACTCGCTGACATCACACTGACATCACAGAGGATACGGAAGGAAGGTCACAAGGATACGGAAGGAAGGTCACTCAAGCGACACGGTTCTTCAGAGTATATGCGACCTTCGGTCGCAATCAATATTGCAATGTAGAAATGCTTAAAAATACAAAAAGATGTATAAAACTCTCCTGAGCCTTGTAGATCTTCTATTTTCAAATGGCCTAAATGTGTATATAGGGCTGAAGTGGTTAATGTATGTTTTGTAATAATAATCAAAATCTACAAGGTAACTAGTACTTGTAAAAGTAAGTACCATATTTGCCTCTTGAGATGTACTGGAGTAGAAGTAAAAGTACTGAAAACTGGGAATACTCCAATAAAGTAAAAAAAAAAAAACTCAAAATGTAAATGTGAGTAAATGTACTTAGTTACTTTACACCACTGAGTATAGGATACTCAAATGTTACTCGACTACAAGTGAAAGTTGTTTTCCACTGTGTGCTTGAGTTAAATTAGCCTACTGGAGTACTTGCCTTTTGCAAGACACTTACAGTATGTATTCAATAGTAAATGCTTATAGAAATACTATGAAAAATACCAAAGTACATTGTCTTTTTTTATGTCATTGCATTGCTGTATGGAAATTTAGACATCCCCCCGAAAAGAAAATATTAATCGTGAAAACAGACAATCATCTACGTAGCTGACAAAGCGCCGCGCTTAAGACACGTTGTCAGCTATAGTATGTAGTTCTTGGCTATTTACGCCCAAACGTTTTAGGCCCCCAGAATACCGATGATGCTAGGGTTCACAAGTGGTTAAACGGACCATTTTAGTAGTAGTAGTAGTAAGTAAGCACAGCTCCTCTGTCTGTGCGCAGCTTGCGTGTGTGTGTGTGTGCGTGCGTGCATGTGTTTTCGTGAGCCAGAAATATGAGCTCAGCAGTCAGCCAGCCAGCTCAGCCTGGGCTGCATCAACACCGCGACTCACATTCTTGGGCAGCAGAAATGACTTCCCTGCTGCACACAGGCTGCGCTCTGCACGCTCCATCTGTCCTGCTGCAGGGGAAGGAGAGCTGGTGCAGAGAGAGAGAGAGAGAGAGAGAGCTCTGGAAATTACACAACCCCCCTTGTGTCTTTTAGAGGCCTTGCTGCTAGCACGGCACGCCAGGGCCGCCGAGCAATTAATGGAAGAAAGGAAGAAAGAAATTGCTAAACGTGAAAAAGGAACTACAGCTATTTTCCAAACTGTAAGAGTCTGCAGTAAATTTAATTCCATGTGGTGGGGAGAGGGGGGGAAGGGGGGGGGGGGGGCTACAAAGTGGTCTTCTAAAAGGTGTTCTAGCGCTGTCAGAGGAATCAACTTGGTTGTCACATCACTGCTTTACAGGTTTAAAGACGTTGGGTTTTGTTCCGTCGTTTGTAGTTTTGGTGAGAGACGGAGGAGGATGGAGGGGAGAGCAAGGAGAAAAACACGGGAATAGAAAGGGGTAAAATGGCTAGGCCTAGCGGTACGAACACCTTGGCTTTGACAGCGTGCGTCGCAGGTTCGAGTCCCGTTGCAGATGTGCTATTTTCAGCATGCAACCAAGTGTCAAATCTGCCATTACGCCGCCATCAAGGCGTGCCAAAATACAGTTTATTTTGTCGACAAAATAAACTGTAAATTTAGTTGACTAAAACTAGAATAAAACTACAACTTTTCAGATACTAAAATATTACTAAAAACTAAATGAAATGTATTCAAAAGACTAAATCTAAATTTGCTGTCAAAATCAACTCAAAAGCACCACAGCCGGCAGAGTAGTGGATATCAAAGGCTTGTATTAATGGGTTATGGTTACTAGTCCTGTGCCGGGGGGTGTGCGATGAGGGATTGGATGTAGGCGTCTCAGAAGTAATGTTGGAGAACCCAGACCGGTGCCCGTTGGGCAGAATAGTCACCATTGATGTCCAGTTGTGCAATACCCGTTATATCCGTCTGTCTGGCTGGCACTCTTTTATGCCCATATATGGTTTTCCGTGTCCAGGCCAGCCTGTAATGTCATCTACAAATTTGGGCACTGTAGTGATGTCAGTCAGTGATGTCAGTTAGGCTTTGTTGATGTCAGTTGGGCATTGTTACCATGGTGGCGACACTGTGTAGTATCAGTGATGTCAGCATGCAGACAGACGGAAAATTAATAGTTAGATGACTTCTCGTGCGGGGCATAACGACAGTTTAAAAGCCCTGCTAGTGGCATTAAGGTGCAAGGCCTCTCATTCGCAAATGAAATTCGCAGTCGCAATATCGCTTTGAAAAATGGCACACTTCCCCCAAAATCGTTCTGCCTCATAGCGCACACCCGTTTAAACTGATATATATAAAAAGGAATTGTAGCCACTGGTATTTAAGCAGGCCACAGTGTGCTCTCTGCTCTGTGCACATGCACACACACGTGCGTGCGTGCACTTTCACTAACTGGCGCGCACGCACACACACACACACACACGCGCACACACACGATCGTTCAGCGCTGCCAAGTCATTTAACCACAATCTCCACGGGGAGATTTGGCTCTTGGATGGCTTTAAAAGAAGTCATTAGCGTGATAGCAGGGTTAAAGTTATTGCACCTCTGTGGTTGCAACTCATTGATGTGGATTGTTAGACCGTCGTACCGCAAGCACACTGGAATGGAATGGAATGCATCGAGGTGGAAGGAAAGGAAAATGAAATGCTGCTTTACTAAAGAGTAGTTGGTAGACAAAGTACTCAAGTATAATACTAAGTGAGTAATAATAGTAAGTAATCAAAGTATATATACCAATTATGTACTGGAGTACATGCTTATCTATTCAAAAGTACATGCTTTAAAGAAATACTACAGTAAGTGTTCAAATGTGCAAATTACAAAGTATATTTTCTTTTTTTTTATTGCGTTGCTGTATTGCAATCTTGACATTTCCCCCCAGAAATGCTCTAAAATACCAATAATTGTGACAATAGTAGATCTACAAGCTAAATCTTCTAGTTTCACTATAATAGCTTAAGTTGTTCATAATGCACTTTTTCCTTTCCTAGAAAAGTAGTGGAGTCAAAAGCACAATATCTGCCTTTTTTGTAATAAATGTTGTGCTGTGAAAGTCATATGTATCTAGAAATACAAATACTCAAGTATTCGTACAGTTACCAAAGGACAAAAAAAACACGTAATTACAGTACTCAAGTAAATGTACTTTCAGTAGCTACTTAGCTGCTGCTAAAGACCAACAGCATGGCAAAAGTAGGGTTCCGTTAAGAGTTGATGGGAAGCAGATATCATGTAATTGGGCCTGGTGTATCTTGATTCTTGCCTTATTTTGACACAATTCCTGTTTTTAAATTGGTTATTTAGGCGGGCCCATAAAGAATTGCCTTAATATCCTCATTGATAGTATTTTACGGGAATAGTAGATAAGCCTACTGCGAATTTGATTTGGAACCGTTTCCACTTGAGCGATTATAATCACCCCCTTTTTCGCCCTGAGCAATAATACCGTCAGTGTGTTTGTTGTGAACATGGAACTTTATAAGGCTCTGACAGATGGAAACCAACATCAGCAACACATGCATCACAAGAAACCTGAGAGGTGTCAGCATTTGAAGTGTCAAAGCATCTCTATTTGGCTTCATCATAGATAGAACAGGGAACTGAACTGAAGACATTTATAAGTCTCTCTCTCATCCATAATGTTTGCCTTTTAAAGTGCTGACATCACCAGCTCATCGTGCAAAGGGAGACAGAACTACTGTGGAACAAACCTGTTATTATTCAGAATCTTTACAGACCTTTGTCTAATATAATTTACAAAACTTACATTTGCCACTTCAGTGCACTGCATGGTGTTACTACAGGCTCAGATCAAATCAACTCTACCTGACTCGCTGGTACTTTGTTTTACACTGCAGATGGTATCTGCATCTGCATCCAACATGCTTTGAACTGAGCAGATTGGACTTTTCGTTTAAGACACAACGGCCAAAACATTGTGAAAATGTCCACTTTAACAAATTTTCAGGCGCCGATTTTCGATGGAGTTTTGGCCATTGTTTTTTCCTGCGGAATGCGAGGCCTGGCCCAGCCCAACTAATAAGCACACGTTTTGGACCCGGCCCGGCCCGAAAACGTTGGGTCGGGTGGGGTCGGGTTCGGGTAGAATTTGAGAACTTTAATATAGGAGAGCACCAAAACAAAACGATGGGAACTTGTCTGGAAACCATGAACAAAACTCACCTGTACAGTCCCAACAAATGCTGAACGTTCCATAACCCCAGCCTAGACCTTTCTGGCATAATTCTCGTCCAGCGTGAGAGGATCAAAGATCCAATATCTTAAAGGGATATTACACTTTCAAAAAAACGTTTAGGTCTAATCAGGCTTGTATGAACACCCTGAACAGTTTTTAATTTGCTTCATTCAGTATTTAGATATTTGATGTAAATGTTACCAGCTCCAACACGCCCAGGCCCTCTCCACATACACACCCATTGTAACTTCAAACTCCATTTTAACCATGATAGATTCATTAAAAACACACATTATTTTTTCTGGTGACTCATAATACCCTCCTAATACGTGAGCAGACCGTGTTTTTTCAATAACTTTTTTCATTTATTTTCAATAAAATATTATTGTATTTAATGTTTTCCATTTTCCCAAAGAATTATTAAAAATAAAAGAAAAAGGTTATTGAAAAAACACGGTCTGCTCACGTATTAGGAGGGTATTATGAGTCACCAGAAACAATAATGTGTGTTTTTAATGAATCTATCATGGTTAAAATGGAGTTTGAAGTTACAATGGGTGTGTATGTGGAGAGGGCCTGGGCGTGTTGGAGCTGGTAACATTTACATCAAATATCTAAATACTGAATGAAGCAAATTAAAAACTGTTCAGGGTGTTCATACAAGCCTGATTAGACCTAAAAGTTTTTTTGAAAGTGTAATATCCCTTTAAGCCTTCCGAAAATTACACAGATTATCTTGGTAGTGCGATTCCAGCTTAAGTCATCTTTCCCTGGACGGATAAAGCTTTAAAAATACAGTTTTATTGAACAAAATAGTTTGGGAAGCCAGTTTCAGATGTCATAACCGTTCTTGCATATCGGTGCCAATCCAGGCCTTATTTAAAAAACACATAAATCCTTTACTTAGTTGACTGCATTTACAATGGCTCTTACTAGAGCCCCTCCGGTTTTTACAATACACTAAAATAGGCCTTTTTCACCAGATGTCAGCCCCTGAATAGGAATGCTAGGGTTCGAGTGGTTTTAAAATGGTGTGTTACACAGGTGAACAGGGTAAACAGGCCAGCATCAGCTTAAGGTAGCTCTCCACCAAACAGACTACTACAGATTACTACAGACTGTTAGGCGAATGAAGTCAGGAGCTCAGGCAATAGGTGTGTAAAAAGTAGCTGAATTCACCCGAGAGCTGACCCTTTTTCAACAACAAGCCCGCTACTATCCGATGGTCGAAAGTCGACAACAACTTGCAACCCGACAGTGTTGCAAGACAGTGCCCATTTGACAGCAGGTAGTAGTGAAAACAGCAGATCTACAAGCGCACAACGCCTCGCGGTGCGAGGCGTTGTGTGCTTGTAGATCGGCTGTTTTCACTAGTTTAAATCATTTTTTAAATGAAAAATGCAAAACGAACGGTTTTGGACATACAAGGTTTTCACCCGACAACGACGATATGCTATTTTTAATAGTTAAAGCATACAATAATCGTTAAAGTGGTTAAAATATAGAGTAACACAATTGCGTTCCAAGTACCTGTATAAGCTCCAAGGTTAATGTATTTTGTGTGTGTGTGTTTGCAGTGGTGCTGCAGGCCTGTGCGCTGGTCCTCTACCCCATCAAGTTCATCGACGGCACCGTCCTGCAGACGTACCACGAGTTCAACTGGGGCTACGGTCTGGGCTGGGGGGCCACCATCTTCATGCTGGGCGGGGGCATCCTGTTCTGTCTGCGCACGGACATCTACGAGGACGCCACCTACTGAGAGACACCGCCAGGGACATGCTGTGCTCTAGAGAGAGATCTCTCTCTATAGCGCTGCTGCTACTTTGCCATTTCAGATCATGACAAGTGACAAGCCAATTACATGAGTTATATTTCGTTGTTGTCGGGTGGAAACCTTGTATGTCCAAAACCGTTTGTTTTGTATTTATCATTTTAAAAATGATTTAAACTATTGAAAACAGCCGATCTACAAGCACACAACGCCTCGCACCGCGAGGCATTGTGTGCTTGTAGATCTGCTGTTTTCACTACTTTTGTGCGACGGCCTTGTATGATGAAGCAGGGCTTTGCTTTGCAAAAAAATGTACAAATTTGAAACTTGGAGATACAAGGTTTCTGCCCGACAGTGACGATTTACTTTGTTGGCCGCGAAGCCCCCAAAATGGAACGAAGGCCGACATTTTATTTTAAATATTTTCCTAATGGCCGGCCTAGACCGGCCAGGAATTAACCGGACGTTCGGGAGTTGTCACGCTTTTCCCAATGGCCAGCACGTCCCTGGACACCGCTCACACTCCGTTAGGGGACACACGCACAGACCCTTTTCATGACGTCGCCAGGACACACGCACAGACCCTCTGCTTCGCTCACAGCGGGGTTCTTTATACGCTGGGGCTGCGTGCCATCGGTTCTCAAACCTTTTCATGTCGAGGACCCCCAAATTGATGTGTGTTTGGCTGCGGACCCCCCTCCCATCTGAAAAGGGGTTGTGGCAGGGAGGACCCCCAGAAGAGAAGATTTATGTCAAGATGATTCATAAACAGCAGATGTACAAGCTCACAAGTGTGGCACAAAGTGACCTGCTGTGAGCTTGTTGATCTGCTGTTTTTGAATAACTCAACTCCACAATGACCCCTGGGGGTCCCCGGACCCCACTTTGAGAAGCAATGCCTCATACCACACAGTGTCTCTCTCTCTCCATCTCTGTCTCGCCCTACTGTTTTTCTCCCTTCTCTTTAGGGCTGCAGCTATCGATTATTTTCTTGGCGGATTATTCCATTGATCAATTAAGGGTCAATTAACCCTAACCCTAACCCCACCCCCCAAAAAATTAAATAGCAGATCTACACACTCTCATGCGACATGTTGAGAGCTCGTTAGATCTGGTATTTCCAAAAATAATGTAATCATTTTTTAAGTTTTTTTCCCAACATGCCCAAAATAGGGACGTTTACTAATCGATTATTTTATTTGAATATTTATAATTGATTATATACAGTATATATTTTTGATATTGTTCGAGTAGATTTTATAGTTTCGATTTAAAAGTTGCAGCCAATCATACATCTCTTTCTCTTCCTCTCTCTTCCTCACTCTGGCATGTTGATATCTTTTCAGGTTGGAGTGTGAGGACGTATTTTTAGACCCTGGTTTGCGTGGATCAGGGATCTTCAACAGGCGGTCCGGGGACCCATAGGGGATCCTCACAGATACTGCAGGGGGCCTGCAGTATCTCTTTATTATTTTCTATCTTTACATTAACCACTTCAACCCTCACATCCCTATTTCGAGGGGGGGGGGGACAATCTACAAGCTTGTAGATCAGGCTATTTTCAGCAAAGAGGTTTGGTGTAGGGCGGAAGAAAGAGCAGACCAAGTACAGAGCCAAAGGTCAAGTTTACAAAGTATCGAGGGTTTAAGTAGTTAAATGTCTAAAAACACACATTTAACATGAATCTAATATGTAGTTATTGGGGATCCCTGCTTCATCTCTCAGCTAAGGGGTCCTTGGCCTGAAAAACATTGTAGACCTCCCTCCCTCCCTCCCGTACGGCCAGTGGCAGCCCCAGCCCTGCCCACATCAGGGTCAGAGATCGCGGGATGAAGTGGAACCCCGGGAGAGCTTTCTGGACGAGGGGTGGAACCAGCCGAGCTCTGGACCTTTCTGCAGCACACTGCCCTGGATGAAACTCTTTTGTTAAGGACAAACAAACAAAACAAGGCGGATGTTTTCTTTTTTTTAAGGGGACAGATTTTTAGTTATTTTATTCTCTCTTCTGTTATTTTGTATTCTGTTTTGTAGCGTGTCTGTTGTGGCAATGAAGTATTGTTAATTGTATCAACGACGCTGTCGTTTTCTACTTGCTTAACATTTAGAAAGGGTACACATTATTTTATGCTTTAACTATTGAAAGATAGCAGATATACAAGCTCACAGCGCGGCACCGAGTGCCGCGCTGCGAGCTTGTAGATCTGCTATTTTTGAAAAATTGTGAAAATTTGAATTTTGACCCGATTCTATAAGTGTCTTTTGAATCCTTCTAAGGTTTTTTGAAAAACCTGTGTTTCTATGTCAGCAATCTGGCTGGCCATCGTCAAAGAAAAGGTCCTTTTCACTCAACTGGAGCTCATTTAGTCTGTTCTTGAGAGACTACTATGTCAGTGGTTCTCAAAACTTTTCATGTGAAGGACCCCCAAAAGGATATGTATTTGGCCACGGACCCCCATCTCAACATATTTAGTTCCAGGGACCACCCAGAAGCAAAGTTTGAGTTACAAACGTTCGCTTTGAAAATACATATATTCAAATATTTGCTCACATTTTCACGACTTTTTCAAAAATAGCAGATCTACAAGCTTGCAGCTGTGAGCTTGTATATCTGCTATTTTTCAATAGTTAAAGCATAAAATAATGATACACAATAATGTGTACCCGTTCTAATTGGGTTTTTAATGATAATGATGCTGATCGACCGGACGGAGAGGGAGCTGTGGGGACGAACTGCAGCCCGTTGTGTTGTTGTTGTTAGCCTTGCGTCTCTCCTTCATCGCCTGAAAACATATTTACTTTTTGCTGTTTCCTGCCTCTGGACAGCTGGTACGAGTGTAAAGTGATACCAGTCACACTGACACATTCTATATGATATATTATATAGGTCCACCAGTGGTGAGACCACTCTGCACTCTGGTATCACATTGCTGTAGTGCAGGGATTCCCAAACTGGGAGGTCGGGAACCCCAGATTATTTCAGGGAGATCCCCAGATGATTATCTTAATGTGCAACATTGTTTTGTCACAATCGGTAAACAAGTTTGTATGTACTGTACAGGGTATCTGTACATTTCTAAAGTTACAATTATTACGTTAGAAATAGGCCAACATTGTGAAAATTGACGATCTGTAATCTCACACTGTCTATGTGAGGCGTTGTAAGTTTGTTCCACAGAGAAATATTGTGAAAATAGCTGAGCTACAGAGTCAAACTAAATGTAATGCCTACAATTTCAAGTGTTTATCAGGGTGGGAGGGTGGGGGTGGTCCCCAGTTAAAAAAAAAGATTATTTTGAGGGGGGTCGCGGTCGCGTCGCAGCATGGTAAAGTTTGGGAATCCTTCCTGTAGTGTATGCTGGTAAACTGAACACAGATGATGAGCATTGTAACCATTTCTACTGGGAGAAAAAAAGCACTTATATGCATTTGTAAAGTTATTATGGCAAGTAAAAACTAATAAAGGTACATGGCAAAATAAAAAAATATATATTAATAATTGAACGTGGAGCATTGCACTGCCAACAGTCTTAACCTCTTTGTAATGTTGTGAAGGGTTGGTATTTGGAAATCCAGCGTCATATGAATGGTTTTAGTTAGGACATAAAAACGGATGATGATGTTAATGGCTTTAATGTTCCACACGCACACAGGCACGCCATGTGTGTCGCGTGCCTAAAACGGCAGATCTACAAGCTCACACTGCATCACATTGCAAGACGCTTTATGAGCTTATAGATCATCTCTTTACGGTGAACAGACGCTGGCACGCATTAAGCATTAAACAAAAGCACCACAGCCAGCAACGTAGGGACTATCACCACAGCACTAGTGAAGGATTGCATATTTGTGGACCTCTTTTTACGTGGAGCATACAGTAATACCAGCAGGTTTTTATTGTCACATGCACTTAAACAATACAGCTGCTGTGGCAACAGAGCAGGACGGAAAATTATAGGGCCTCCCTCAATGGTGTGACAACATTTAAAATACAATAACCAGATCAGACCGTCGATAGAGCAAAGAACTGTGGAAATAGCCTGTGTGGGGCTGCGAAATCGAATAAAAGTGAATCTGTGTATCGTAAGACTGTAGTCCTGTAAAATCTGTACATGGCCATAATATATACAGTGTAATGCAGAGGCACAAGTCACAAAATGAGTTGCCGTGATGGCAGTTAAGTGAACTATGCAGTATAAATAATACTGAATAGTTTCATAGGTTTGGGATTTGTAGTGCGCCCCCCATCCAGTTATTACACTGGCCTGGGGGCCCAGTCTGGAGAAAGAGAAGAGAAGGAGACAAGAGAAAAACAACAGGACAAGACGAAGAAGACCAGACTATAGGACAACATAAAGGACTCAGTCACACTGTCAGTCAGTCACAGCGGGAGGCTCTCTCCATTCCGACATGTCGCCACTCCGAAATTGGCTTCTTATTGTCGGAGTGGCAACACTCCCATGGGGGTTCGGTTTAGGGTTAGGGTTAGAGATAGGGTTAGTGTCGGAATGGAGACATGTCGGAAAGGAGACATGTCGGAGTGGCGGGATGCACTCAGTCACAGCATGAGGGAGAAGAAACAAAACACAACCCACAAAACAACAAAGTGAACCTAGGAGTTCTCTGCAATGAAAAGGTTGGTCTTACTAGCCTGTTTCTAAAAGTCCCTATAGGGTATGGGCCGCCCCCTCTGAATACAGGTGTGCTTCAGGAGGCTCCAGATGGGCAGGGGGAATTCCCCAGAAAAATGATAATCACTTTAACCACTTAAAGGGACTACACCATGAATTTTCATTTTTCCAATTTTTATGTATTTTCTTGGTGTCCCACCAGCAACTTCTATCCTCACAAAGTCCTATTTCTGACCATTGTGTCTTTCTCAGTTTATGGGCAGATCTATGTTAGCATGTCTCAGAACGGTCCTGATTGTGAAATGTCAGATTTGTGATGTCACAAGGCCTGAGAAGGAGGCAGGAGGAGCTGGGAGAGGGTTGGGGAGGGGTGGGCAGGCCTGAGAAGGAGGCAGGAGGAGCTGGGAGAGGGTTGGGGAGGGGTGGGCAGGCCTGCTGAGCAGGAGGTGGGGAGGAGTGTGGGGCCAAAACTAGCTCAATAGCGCAGTCCTCCCACTCAGGACAAGGTGGTACTGCAGCTGAAAATGCTCTGAAAGCCAGGCAGAAATGACAGGGGCTCTGTATTCAGGAGTGGTAATTTAGCCTCAAACCTTTTCAAAAACGTTTTTGGGACACAATGTGTTATATAAATTATTTTTAAATTCATGGTGTAGGACCTTTAAGAAGCACTATTTTTTTTTTTTTTAAATAGTAGAAATAACCGATATCTATACTGTTTTTACCACCTTATATTGCTCTCATATTTTGGTCATCTTACACTTACAGTAGCCTGGGATCGCTTCCAATTTCGGGGTTTGATCCGGTCGGGAGCGGAAACCACTCTACGTCGTGTTGTAGTCCTCAAAGGACTACAATTTGGCCAGAAAGATCGAACTGGATTCAGCTTTAACCCAAAATAATTCACGCTCAAGGACATACTTTTAGGGCCTACCTAATAAACCCCTTGATGCGGTGTAGTTTTGCTTTTGGAAAAATGTGTTTGGTATATGCATCTTTTAGTCCAACTCGTAGCGACTGGCAAGACTACACTAGGCTACTCCAGCATTTTAATAGGGATTGGGGAAACAAAACAAAGTGACGCCGCTTCTTCTGCTTGTGGTTTCCGCCTGGACCGGATCAAACGGCCTGTTGTAAACGAATACCAGGCTTTCCTCTTAGGAAAGACTGGTGACGTGAGGTTACACTTACAGTATGATACAGTATTCTATTGTGCACCTGAGGAAAAAGTTCCACAGTAAATCCAGGAGGCCACGGCAGACTCTTAAGACTTGTTCTGCTATGACTCCCAGGAGAGGGTTTTCATTTTGAAAATTAATTTAACCACTTTCAACCTGACGTCCCTATTTTGGGTTTGTCAAAAAATAGCCAATAGGCCTGTAGCCGACCTACAAGCAATGTATAAAATAGGCTTAAAGGATGTTATATAACATGCCTTGTATACATATTAAAGAGTTTATATATTTACAAGAAGATTGACACTTCTATAAATACTGTGTGTTTGTGTGTTGCCCCATAATAGATCTGACCTTTCAGGAATGTGTGTGTGTGTGTGTGTGTGTGTGTGTGTGTGTGTGTGTGTGTGTGTGTGTGTGTGTGTGTGTGTGTGTGTGTGTGTGTGTGTGTGTGTGTGTGTGTGTTAGAGGTGACATGTTCACAGTGCAGAGGGAACATACATGGCATGATGACACCATGTGACACTGGTGTCGTGTCATGTCCCACACACACACACACACACACACACACACACACACACACACACACACACACACACACACACACACACACACACACACACACACACACGTGTTTACTATACTATACTTATGAGGACATCATCAACGTATTATGGCAGTGATTTTATGAATGACATTTTGCCATATTGAAGCACCGAAGTCTAGCGTCATTTACACATCCTACTGGGTCCTGTTTTTACATTCAGAACCATAGACTTTTTTTATATTGTGTCAAATAAGAACTGTGTTCCAAAATATAAACAAATGATCCCGGTGGTTTGACTCATATCGATATGAAGAATCAACATGACGGCGAGAAAACGCTAATGTTACCGCTGCCAAATGAGTTACATTTTTGCCCTGAAACAGACTGTATCAAATATGAGCGACTGACTATCATAAACGATACAGACAGTTTGTTCATTTTTGGACCACGATTCTAAGATGACCCAATGTTATTCTCTGTATAGAAATGACTTCCGGGAACCAGGGAATGAACGAGTGGCGTCAGGACTTCACTACTCTAATTTTATATTTAAAAGAATAGTTTTGAACCTTTAATCAACCATTTTTTCTTGTGAGGCCCAGGAAAATCACGCCATCATAACATCTATTTCTCATATTCTACTATACCCTTTTTTTATGACAGGAAATGGGAAGAGAGATGGGGAGTGCGTGAAGCCACAATAATTATCACTTGTATGATAATTTTCCCCTCTGTATCCACAAGTTTCCGCTGGAGTTGACTGGAGACTATCAGGACCAAACTTCCGGGTTTAACAGCAGACATACAAGCTCACGTCGCGTCGCAGATGCAACCCGTTGTGAGCTTGTAAATCGGCGGCGGAACCTCGGTGCAGACGTTTGCGCAATGCACTATGGGGCGTAGGAAACCCGTGGATACAACGCACGATCAATAATTCCAAAAATGCCCAAATGTGTGATAACTTTGCCATTTCACAAAAATGTGAATTTACTAGATTCCATGCATGGCTGCTGATTCTGAATCAGATTTGGTTTTTCAAAATCTCTACTTAATTAAAGACACCGGTCGCATCTTTCCAGTCCAGCTATAAGCTTTTAAATGTGCAAGGTCCAGGAAGTTGCCTGCCTATACTCTTAGTTTTTGTCACGTAGGAGACTCAAACAAGATTGTTTCTTACACTAAATATGCATGTCTTTGTGAAATAGCTTTTTTTACACATATGATTTCTCTTTTTTGGCTGTGTACGATACTCTTCTTTCAATTTTAAGCCTCTGGTACGATAATTCAACATTTCCCATCTGGCAACACTGATTAGATTAGAGTTTATTTGTCATTGTAACAGTACAGTACAGGTACACAGGCACAGTTTCATTTGTCAACGATCAACTCATTTTCAAAGAACAGTACACATACAAGTACATTCACAGTACAACGAAAATGTATATGTACACTGGTGACCCGTACAGTAGCAAAGGTCATCCAGATTGGGATTTGAAGGCTGGCATTGCAGCCTATTTTACTATACTTGCGGGGACATTTGATCCTCACAGCTCCTGTTGTACTGCAGCCAATAGCAGTTTCAGCTGCACTGTGACACGTTACATTGGTCTTCTTAATGCAGCCAGGCAGTTGCTGTAGTATTGATCTGTGCGTTATGTTAACCCCCGTGAGAATAGCGACACAAAGCAGTCAATGAAATCTCCACATCCACTTTAAGCCTTCACACAGCATAAAATGGCCATGGTCTACACACTGGCTGTCCCTGTGACATACTGTACTAACTAGTGTGTCACCATGTCCAGGGGGTGTATTTATGCGCCAGGCTGCCTCAAACTATATGGAAACAGTGACATACTGGTGTCATGTCCGGAGGGTGTACTTTATACACAGTGGCGTAAAGCCACTTTATGCAACAGGCCGCCTCAATCTATTCATGGGTTTCATTTTTAAATCTGTGTAACAGATTTCTTTCTTTCCTGTGTGTGAGTGCACTACCTTTACGCGACTCTTTGCCCATTAGCTGTCTCGGTGTCACATGGTCGGTGACGTCATTACGTGCGCATCCCGTGTCTTAGACGCGTTCACGTTGCCTAGAGACGCATTCACGTCATTGTCCTGGAGTCCACGTTAAAATAATTTACCACGTCGCGAAAAAATATATATTTTAAAAAGTCCACAGACGCCACCATTGTTCATGGGTGAAGGCATGCTACTTTACCCTGCGTTAACACAAATGAAATCCGCGTAGAAAGTCTTAAAACAGACGATAGAACTAACAGTGTGTGTTTTGAATCCATTTTGTGCGACCGCACATGGTCACAGAATTCAATGGGTGCCTGAGTTTTAGTGTAGCACCGGGCCGCTCTCTGACCATAGTGGCACAGCGTGTCAGGTGATACACCAAAAAGGGTTCCCCCACAGAACGTGTTCCCCCACAGGCGTACAAACGTGACGTCTTTACACTGCAGCTGCTACGTTTAGCTACATGCTAAAGCTACTGCCGTTTCTGGCTGCTCTTCTGAGGCAGAGTGAGGCTGGCAGAGGGTCATAAACTCATTAAGTCATAAAAAGACGTCTGATTTTCAAAGCGGAGAAACTAATTATCTGTGATTTACAACAGCCGTTTTCCCGAGCGCTCCACGTTCTCATAGTATTACGTCTCTCCCACAGAGTGGTCTCTCCATACACAGTGGTGAGAAAAGTATACTCAAATGTTTTACTTAAGTAAAAGTATCTATACTGCAAGTAAAAGTCCGGAATTCAAAATGTACTTGAGTAAAAGTATAGGCTACACTTAGGACTAAAAGTAAAAGTACTCATTATGCACAATTATTCTGTATCACATGTTACCAAATAATATCCTTTGAAAATAGCCATGGCTGAAGTGGTTATGTAGGCTATACTTTTCAAAGTAACTAGTAAAGTTTTCAAATAATTGTAGTGGAATAAGTACAATATTTGCCTCTGAGATGTAGTGGAGTAGAAGTAAAAGTAATGAAAATTGGAAATACTCCAGTAAAGTAAAAGTACCTTAAATTGTACGTATAAGTACAGTACTTGAGAAAATTACCTTTTTATTACCCCAAGAAAAGAAAAAAAAATACCATTATTGCACCAAAGTAATCAACAAGCTAAAACTATACTATCAAAAATGTCCAAGCATTAGCCTAATTGTAAAATAATATAAGATAGAGGCAAACATTTTATAAATAGCCGATCTAAAAGCTCACAATGCAAAAAATAAATAAAATGGGGACCCAAATTATACCAAGGCTATTTGAAAATAGCCGATCTACAAGCTCACAACGCATTGCGGTGCGACGTGTTGTGAGCTTGTAGATCTGCTATTTTCAAACATTTTGTACTTTTACTTTTGGTACTTTAAGTACATTTGGATACCAATACTTTTGTACTTTTACTCAAGTACATTTGTAATTCTGGACTTTTACTTGTAACAGAGTGATTCTACATTGCAGAATTGATACTTTTACTTAATTATAAAAATGTAGGTACTTTTTCCACCACTGTGTAAACGTTTGTGTTCTCATGCCAATAAAGCTTCTTTGAATTGAAGATTGAATTGAAGATTGCTCCCCATGTGGCGGAGTACACAATAATGGTAAATAAAGTAGCTTACTCTAAAATAATCCATCCATCCATCCATCCATCTTCAACCGCTTATCCAGCATCGGGTCACTGGGGTAACAGTTCCAACTGAGATTTCTAGAGTTCCTTAATAATAATAATTAAAATAAACAATACTAATGATTATAATTGCAGTTACTATGAAAACCTCCACCGCCTGTCTGTCCGTCAGTCTGTCTGTCACGTCACATCACACTTTTTTGCCCCTATCCATGTGAAATTTTCCACACACAATCCTTGTCTGCCAATCCACAACCTCCACCCTTCCAGGGACCCCCGCAGCTCCAGGGACCCCCGCCAAATTTTTTAAAACACATTTTTGAATACTGCTCCTGCAGTTTTTGCCCTAAAATCACACAAATCGCTACACAGTATGTCTACACTTATCTCATCGACATGGATCTGTCCCATATAGAGCCACCATCCGGTCGATTTTTTAACACATTTTTGGACCTAAACTTTTTTTTTTCTAAATTTTTTTTTCAAACTTTTTTTTTTTTCAAAAAAAAATGTTTTCAAACTTTTTTTAACACTAAAACGAGCACACAGATTTTATATTGACTGTGTCAATTCTTGTTAGTCCTACACGGCCATGTTGAGGACCAACACAAGTGTTTCAATGTGTCTGATTGGCATAGAACTAATGTTCTACGCCAGGGATCTTCATCAGGGGGTCCGGGACCCCTAGGGGGTCCTCAGAGTTACTACAGGGGGGCCACCAAATCCTTGTGTGATAGGATTATTATTTTCAATTAAAAACTTTGAACCCTCGCATGAGTCGCATCCCTATTCTGAGGAGAACTTTAGCCAAAAATAGCAGACCTAGAGCTTGTAGATCGGCTATTTTCAGCAAAGAGGTTTGGTGTAGAGGTAAAAAAAAGCAGACCAAGAACAAAGTGAAAGGTCAAGTTTACTACATATAGACGATTGAAGTGGCTAAATGTCTGAAAAAACATTGACACGAATCCAACATAGACTGATGATGACAGATGAAAGATTTGCATAACACATTTATACAATATGTAGAGGGGGTCCCTGCTTCATCTCTCTCTCAGTTAGGGGGTCCTTGGCCTGAAAACGTTGACGACCCCTGTTCTACGCCAATCAGAACACCTGTGTTGGTCCTCAACATGGCCAGTGATACTACAAATGAAATGTACCATGAATATGGAAACAGGAGATAACCTTTGAGCCACCATGTAGGCTAAGTAGCCTTACATGCTTACGATCTATTGTGAGCTTGCAAATCTGGCACAAAAAAACACGCCAGGTTGAAAGTGGTTAAATCCGCAATGAGTAACTTTCATGTCCTGCCAGATTCCAGATCTCCAGTTTCTACAATTGAGTGAAAGGGAAAGCTCATTTTGAACAAGAGCAACCCAATTTCAGCATTGTGCAACTGCAACATAATTTAATATTGACAACTAAGTGCTAAGTGCTAAACTAAAGTCTTTAGCCAGAATGTAGCTCAACATGATTTACAATGTTGGTATACAGTACACTTGTTAAAGTCATTAGAATTGGCTGAAATGACAAATATTAGATGAATGGGAGCAGTTAACTGCAATGTACAATGCTGAACAAAATTACTAACATCCTGTGTGTGTGTGTGTGTGTGTGTGTGTGTGTGTGTGTGTGTGAGAGAGTGTGTGTGTGTGAGTGAGTGTGTGTGTGTGTGTGTGTGTGTGTGTGTGTGTGTGTGTGTGTGTGTGTGTGTGTCACTATACTTGTGAGGACCAAACGTCCCCACACAAGCAGTGGTGTAAAGTAACTAAGTACATTTACTCAAGTACTGTACTTGACAATTTTGAGTTATTTGTACTTTACTGGAGTATTTCCGATTTCCAATACTTTTACTTCTACTCCAATACATCTCGGATCCAAATATTATACTTTTACTCCACTACATTTATTTGAAAACTTGAGTTAACTATAGTTACTTTGAAGATTGATTATTATTACAAAACACGCATCTTCAGCCCTATACATTTTGGCAATTCGAAAATAGAAGATCTACAAGCTCACAATGCGTCGCATCGTGACGCATTGTGAGCTTGTAGATCTGCGTCAAAAGATTTTTATACATTTGAAAACTTGTAACAGAGTGTTTCTACATTGAAACTTTTACTTAAAGGTATATTCAGTGATTGTATTTCATTCAAATAAAAATATATTTTCAATTCATTCTCCTAGAATCTCACTATGTGTGCTGACCATATAAAGACTTCCACCAATACCATGGCCCGTGTTACGAGCCTAGCTAGATTTGGTTTTCAGAGGTGTCCAGCTCGACCAATCAGTGTAGAGTATGGCCGTAGTTATGTTATGACGTTTAATTATGATGGTCAAAATAAAAGTTTTGAGAACCACAGTCGCTCTGAATTAAGAATGTCTGGCTAAATGCCTAGATTGTAAACTACTGAACTCATAAAATGCCACAGTCTCGTAGTAAATCAGTATCATACATATCCTGAAGCTGGAGACGTAGGCCTACCTACCGATATTCAGTGATTGGGTCTAATGATCAAAACGACATTATGTAAAAAATCTATAAACAAATAAACATTTCCACACTGTAAGGCCAGCATGGACAAGATGACCCCCGGCCACTTTCATTATCACTGAATACACCTTTAAGAAATGTGAGTAGGCCTAGGCCTACCTTTCCACCACTGAACACAAGTAGCCTACTGTATAGTAGAATCTGAGAAATACTTTGTAATTTGTGAGGAGCATTTCCTGGTCCTCACGGGTAAGTAACCTTGAGCACTGGAGATCCACCGTTCCCACCTGAGCAAGCATTTGGCGATGGAAGCTCGAGCAGAAGAACCATCTGTGGGTGGGAGGCCATCTGCCTCTAAACACTGTTCTCCTTCATCACTGTCCTTCAGTGAGTCTACCTCGAATCACAGCATTCTACCCAGATCTGTCACTGATGACTGATACCATTGTAAAGCAATGTTGGAACACATTTTCTGTCCATGTCCATGTCCTGCAACATCTAGAGCCTACTGTAATTCAGTGGTTCTCAACCTTTTTAGGCCACGACCCTCAGTCAAAATACCAGATCTACAAGCTCACAACGCCTTGCACTGCGGCGTAATTTTAATTTGGGGGCCCTCAAAAACGGAGTTTGAAGTTACAATGGGTTTGTATAGGAAGGGGGCGTGTCTGATAAAATGAATATCAAATACTGAATCAAGCAACTTAAAAACTGTCCCGCGTGTTCCCAAAAGCCTGAGTAGACGATAAAAGGACCCCAAACATGTTTGAAAGTGAAATATCCCTTTAAGTGAATACTTAATTGGTTATTTTATATACCCTGAATGTGCTTATCAATTATTCGACTAATCGAAAAACTAAGCGATAGAATAATCTCTATAGAGAATTATGTTTAGTTGTACCCCACAGTTACTCACACTAGTTCACACTAGTTCTGTCCTGATTATATTATGGTGATGAAATGTGGGTCAAAAGCAGGCCAAGATGGCTGTTCTCAGGAGGGTGGCTGGCATGGAATCTGCTTTAGGGTATGGTTGAGCACAGTCAGTGTTGCCACGTCTGCTTATTATAAGAGACTCGTTCTTTTCTGTAAAGTTGATTTAAATATTAGCAGTTGCATGGGCTTGTTTGTAAAGTATAATTGCTTATTTGGGCTTCCTTTTTAATATTGTAATGTTGTTTAAACCAGTGGTTCTGAAACATGTTCATGTCAAGGGCCCCCAAATGAAGACGTATTTGCCTAGCCTAGCACAGCTAAACAATCCACCCATGTTAAAACAAGGTGGGGACTATACTGCATTTAGTTAGCTGCATTGGTATATAGTCTGGCCAAGCCAGGCTAGTGTTGGCCCCCACCTGAAAAATGTTGTAAATGGCTGCCTCAGGCATAGGCCTACCAGTGGCTGCTGTGTCGCAAGACACATTTCAGTGCAAACTGACAATAAAGTACTATTATAGATATCATATCAACCCTGTACCTACGGAGCATGTATTTATGTCCACATTTTCATTAAAACTAAATATTTTTGAAAACAGCCGATGTATAGTAGGTTTAAAGTACTCATTATAGTCGCTTCTTTTGGGCTTCAAAGACATGGTTGCTTAATTTTCTCGCAAAAGCTGGCAACACTAGGTGAGTGACCCGTGAGGGACTCTGAGTAGAGCTGCTGCTTCTATCAGAGAAGGTTGGTTGGGGGGCATCCATAGAAGGACGCCACCTGGTGGTCTCCCCGGGGAGAAGGAGGTTTTCCATGCAGACACACCCAGCTGGGAAGAGGCCATGAGGGGGCAGCTCTGCCCAGGACCACATGGGGGATTATGTGTCCATACACTGGCCTGGGAATGCCTCAGGCTCTCTCTCTCTCTCTCTCTCTCTCTCTCTCTCTTTATTTGCCAAGACAGACTACTACCAGCTATGCTGTAATAAGTGTCTGTCTGTGTGTCAATCAGTCTAACAATCTATCTGTCTGTTTGTTGCTAATCATGTAATCTTCTGGAGCGGTGAAGGCCAAATCTCTTATACACACTGATAGACTAGACTAATGCCAGAACCACCCCACGACATGTGTTCTCCACCTCTTTAAAATATTTAACATGATTAATATTAGAATGGAACAGTGGTGCCAGGATTGTCTAGATTTGGGCAAGGATGATGTATTATATATGCAGTGGTTCTCAACCTTTTCTCCTTTTCAGACTGTGACCCCCAAAATAATCCTACATGGGGACCCCCCAACCCGACAAGCACTTGGAATTTGAGGCATTGCATTTTGTTTGACTCGGCTCCACAAAAGCTGATGCAGTAATGGTCTTTTTCTCTTCTTTCTTTATTTTAGGTAGGGATGGTCCGATCAGGTTTTTTGGAACCGATCACCGAGCACCGATCACAAAAGTTTGATCACCCGATCCCGATCAATCACCGATCCGATCAAGTTATTATTTATATTTTCTAAATGTTAATGTTTTAACTTTATTTCATTCATTCACTCATGAATTCATTTATATATTTGCCTTATAGTTATTTACCAGCATTACTATGTATTTATTATCATAGCAGTAACTAATTATTCCTTCAGCACTGTGGAAATCAATACCCCAAAATGGCCTCAAGTGGGCATACTGAACGGCTGGTTGATCAGATGCACCGATCCGATCGGATCGGTGAATTTACCTTTTGATCTAAACCACCGATTATCGCCGATCATGCTTTGATCGGCCCGATCCGATCCATTGCCGATTGATCGGTAACATCTCTAATTTTAGGTTTTAAAAAGGTCTTGAAAGCCCTTAAATTGTCACTTCAATGTCATCTGTGGACGACCCACCAAATCATGTGACAGGTAGAGAATCACTGATGTGTTGTATGTACTGTATGTTGTCATCGATACGTTTAGCTATACATTCTCTTGCATTACATATCTATTCTAGAGGAAGTGAATGGTGGTTGAATTGGGGTGAAGCGTGCTCACATGTATGTCATCATCATGGATTACAGTTTCATCATTTGGGCTTCATCGTCGTAACATATGACAATATACTTTATATTATGCTGTGTATTATACAGGACACTTACAGCAGGGTAGCCTAGCAAAAAAAAACATTTAGTTGCAATACAAACTCAACAACAACAACAACAAAAGACCAATGAAGAACATTTCAGCAATTTCCGAATTCGAAACATGTGTCAGTAGAAATTTAAAGTATGTCTTGGATATTACCACAGAGGTCTGGAACAAAACCAAACAATTCCTGTGTTCCACAGATACTGCACATAAATACTCTCAAACTAAATCGATCTGTAACTCTGGCAGGGTACAAATGAGACATTTTGGTTACATTTTGGGTTGAGGGACCTTTGGGGTTGCTTGAAGGAGGTCCAAAAGGACCACAGAGTGTACAAATGTACAGAGTGTACAAATGGAACCAAATGGACCCTTACAGATCCATTTGGTTCATTTGTACACTCTGAGAGTTATGGGGGTCCTTGAAAATAAAACATTTGAGTATACACTAGTACTAGTGGACTCCTAATATATGCCATACATAGTGTCGTAGTAAAATCAGTGTCATATTCTGAAGAAAACACCTTTCTACCTCTCCGACCTCCTCATTCACTATGTCCCCTCCCGCTCCCTCAGGTCTGGTGATGCAAATCTCCTCATAGTCTCTAAGACCACGTACCGTACCTGGGGTGACAGAGCCTTTGCTTTTGCTGCCCCAACCCTCTGGAATGCACTCCCCAAAACCATCAGAGATGCCCCCACCCTCCAAACCTTCAAAACCAACCTCAAAACCCACCTCTTCCATATTGCATACCCCAGCTAACTCAGTCCACTGTCCTTTTTGATCTCTATTGTTTTTAATGGTTTTATCCTTTAGTTTTAAAGTGTTTTTCTATTAAAGTTGTTTTTACTTTTTAGTTTTCTCTTGCCCCCATGTAAAGCGTCTTTGGGTACTTAGAAAAGCGCTATATAAATCTGAGTTATTATTATTATTATTATAAAACCTAGTAGACTGAGACATTCAGTAATTGGGTCTTATATGATCAAAATAAGAACGTTATAATGTTATGTAAAAACAATTTAAAATTTGCCACAGACAACAAGCACAAGTCCTGCAACAGACACATTTTGTCCATGTGTGGACACATTGATGAGCGCTGCCCTGGAGAGCGACCTGAGCCCTGGGCACAGTAACCAGACAGCCCTGCACTGTGACACTCTGCAGGGACAGATTCCAGTTACTGAGCCCTGGGGACAGAGGGACAGAGGGACACAAGGACACCGGCCCCCTGGGGGGCGTTGGTCTCAGCCTGGGGATGTTGGTCTCAGCCGGGGGGCTCTGGGGGGGGACAGAAGAACAACCGTCATGGGGGGCTGGCCTCAACCAGGGGGACTTTGACAGCTGTTGGCATCAACACACCGGATACAAGAGGAGTGGGCACTTCATCCTAAATGTTAGACAAAATAGAACGGGTACACATTATAGTGTATTATTATTTTATGCTTTAACTATTGAAAAATAGCAGATATACAAGCTCACAGCGCGGCACCAAGTGCCGCACTGCGAACTTGTAGATCTGCTATTTTTGAAAAAATCATGAAAATTAGAATTTTGACCCGATTCTATAAGTATCTTTTTTGGAAAAACCCTAGGTTTCTATGTCAGCAATCTGGCCAGCCAGCATCGTCAAAGAAAAGGTCCTTTTCACTTAACTGGAGCTCAGTTAGTCTGTTCTTGAGAGACTACTATGTCAGTGGTGCTCAAACCTTTTCATGTGAAGGACCCCCAAAATGATATTTATTTGGCCACGGACCCGCATCTCAAAATATTTAGTTCCAGGGACCCCCCAGAAGCAAAATTTGAGTTACGAACGTTCGCTTTGAAAATACATCTATTCAAAGATTTGCACACATTTTCACGACTTTTTCCAAAAATAACAGATCTACAAGCTCGCAGCGCGAGCTGTGAGCTTGTATCTGCTATTTTTCACTGGTTAAAGCATTAAATAATTCTAGGCCTAAATGGGTTCATGATCAGAATTGTTTATGCCCGAAATTATTGAATTATACAGGTTTTGGAGCAATCAAATGTTCAATCATGTTCTAATCATGTCTACTTTACATTACTTAAGACCATTTTCTGTTGGACAAAATTTGACAATTTTACATCGAGGCACCCACTCTTCCTTAGTGCCCAATCCTCCTGTTATCAACACACCAGTGGTGGAAGCACAATGGTAAATGTAGCGTACAAGTTATCATTCAAACATTATACTTACAGTGCCAAATGAGTAAAAGCACTCATTATGCAGAATGGTCCATTTCACAATCATTATTGCGTTAATGTGCTTTAAGGTTTAATCTACGGTATGTTTTGTATTAAAAATAATCTAGCTCTGCAAAGTAACTCGTAAACTATGTCTACTACTAAAGTTAAAAGTACAATATTTGCCCCCAGTGGAGTACAAAGTAAAAGTAAAACAAATTTACTTTTCACAAAATTATATCGAAATTGTATTTAAGTATAGTTACAGTACTTGCTAAATTTAGATTGTTACTTTCCATCAACTGCAAAATGTGAAGAGATCTAAAAAGAAAAGGGCCATCCATCGTTCACCACCACAGTTCATCACTGCACATAGTTGAGTGCTACAAAGTCCAAAAGGGCCAGTTAGTTTTTGGCTGGTATAGAAATGCTAACCTCTGTGTTATAATCCCTTGTGTGGATATCCTGGATCCTGGCTCTAGTCTGGAGCGTCCGCAGGCAGCTGGATGTTCTTCTGCAGAGAATGGACACGCTGAATAACGGATCACTTACACACACACTGGTGCTTAATACCAGGGCTATACCTACCGCCCAGAAAAATTACACATTAACCTTAGATAAAGATACACCCTCTGGCTCTAAACCTCTCTGTGCATGCTGTAAGCATCATCTAGTCTGCCTTGTCTATTCCATTTACATTTTAAGGCTTTAAAGAAAAATTTAAATAGTGAAATAGCTCACTCACTTATGAGTGCTTTACAGTGTTTTTGTGTAATTATAATGCATTTTAAGTATGTTTCTAATGCATTATTATGACAGCACTTCTTCTCTTTGACTTCCCCACACCCTGAGTTATACCAGCCAGTTAATTACATCATCATCACTTAATAGAGAAATCACTTCTATTAACAGCAAGACAAATTATGCAAAAGCATGACAAATAACCATGCAAATATACAAGTCACACACCTACGCACACCCATGCGCACCCACACACACACACACACACACACACACACACACACACACACACACACACACACACACACACACACACACACACACACACACACACACACACACACACACACACACACACACACACACACACACACACACACACGCACGCAGGCACGTGCACTTACCTAGCAGACTTGGGAGACATTGGATTGACATTCAATCCATAACTCCTTACCCTAATCCTAACCCTACCATACAAACCTATATAAAAATAATTAAAATACAATAGCAGAAGGCAATTTTGTGCCCAATTTGGACACACTTTGGCAACAAATATGGCCTGGGTCAGGTTCACTGTATGAACTGGCAGCAAGGAATATCAGAGGGGCAATTTCTAAAAGGGCACTTTTGTCCAGAATTATTAGTGGCCAAGGCCACGAAGTGGCAATGCCTTGGCCACTCATTGTTATTGGACTTCATCACTATTATTATTATTATTATTATTATTCCGCCACTTTTGCTCTAGCGGCTAGACCGTGCAGTCGCTTTTTACGAAACTCGGCAGTATGGCAGAGGCCTATGCCAAACGGCTAAAACGCGAAGCTCGCAACAATCGGCCAAAGGGTGGCGCTGTAGGAAGCCTTCGAAAGTGCAAACTTTGAACTGGTGTAGCTCATGCCCTGTTTCAGGTACAGCAATGAAACCTGTATACACTTATGCGTCTCCTCATGCCGAACAACTTTTACGCTCTGACTTTTGACCTCTGACCTTTACTTCTCCCACAATTTTGAATTATATGAAAAACAGTCAAAATCTATCTCCTCCTGGGATTTTCGCGTAACGTGCGCGAAACTTTTTTTACATGAACTTTGGACCAACACGGTCATCGCACAGCGGCCGGATTTTCTTTAAAGCGAAACATTATTTTTTAATAATTAACCGTATAATGCAGTTTCATGCAAATTATTCTTCTGCCTCTAAATCATACATGCAAAGTGACACGTTCATGGCAGTATGGCAGAGGACTATGCCAAACGGCTAAAACGCGAAGCTCGCAACAATTGGCCAAAAGGTGGCGCTGTAGGAAGCCTTCGAAAGTGCAAACTTTGAACTGGTGTAGCTCATGCCCTGTTTCAGGTACAGCAATGAAACCTGTATACAAGTATGCGTCTCCTCATGCCGAACAACTTTTACGCTCTGACTTTTGACCTCTGACCTTTACCTCTCCCACAATTTTGAATTATATGAAAAACAGTAAAAATCTATCTCCTCCTGGGATTTTCGCGTAACGTGCGCGAAACTTTTTTTACATGAACTTTGGACCAACACGGTCATCGCACAGCGGCCGGATTTCTTTTAAAGCGAAACATTATGTTTTAATAATTCACTCAATGTTGCAGTTATATGCAAATTATTCTTCTGCCTCTAAATCATACATGCAAAGTGACACGTTCATGGCATTTGGCAAATATGTAGAGGGTTAGTCCAAATATCACTGAAAGCAATCTTACTCCAATTGGCCAAAGGGGGGCGCTATACGAAGCGTTTGAAAACTCAAACTTTAAAGGGGCATAAGTCATGCCTCGTTTCGTTTAAAGACATGCAACTTGGTTACACGCGTGCCTTGACTCAAGCGGAAGCCATCCGTGTCTTTGTTAAGTAAGCTCCGTCCTTAGATTTTCCGCAATTTTGAGCAGTTTGTAAAACACTTAAATCCGCTTTTATTCCTGAACTTTCGCGTCACGTGCACGGAACTTTTTTTACATGAACTTTGGACCAATATCTAAAGATCTGTCAGATCGGATTTTGAAAAAATTGAAACATGCATTTTTAATAATTCAATAAATATTGCAAGTTGTATGCAAATTATTCTTCTGCCTCTAAAACATACATGCAAAGTAAAATTTTCATGATGAACTACTGTAAAGGGTTAGTCCAAACATCGCTGAAACCAATCTTACCCCAATTGGCCAAAGGGGGGCACTATATAATTTAGAAAGAAGGCGTCAAGTACAAATTCATTGAAACTTTTTCTTTTTTCTTTTCTTTTTAAAAAAAATGACAAGTCCATAATGTGTGGCTGCTGTAGTGTAGTGGTCAGTGCCTGTGCCTGGTATACGGATGGTTGTCAGTTCAAACCCCACATCGGGTTGAGTTGATGTTAATATCCTGGATGCCATGGTATGTGCATATGTCAAACTCTTTAATGTTGACACGTCTGATCTAACTCCAGATCACGTTCATGTTTAAAATGAGCCCCACAACTACTGTAGATTTACATGAAACTTTTTCTTTTTTCTTTTTTTTTTAAATGACGGGTCCATAATGTGTGACTGTTGTAGTGTAGTGGTCAGTGCCTGTGCCTGGTATACGGATGGTTGGCAGTTCAGACCCCACGTCGGGTTGAGTTGATGTTAACATTCTGGATGCCCATGGCATGTGCATATGTCAAACTCTTTAATGTTGACACGTCTGATCTAGCTCCAGATCACGTTCATGTTTAAAATGAGCCCTTCTCTACCGGCTGTTTTTTTCTGTTTTGAGTAAAATGAGCCCTTCTCTACCGGCTGTTTTTTTCTGTTTTGAGTAAAAGAAAATATGATCACTCGAAAATGTCAGAAATACTCAGATTACATTTACTCAGATTGATTTCACCCCAAGCCTCCAAAATATAAAAAATAAATCAATAAAATCAAGGCACTCAAACTACATAGAACTTTTTTTTTAAACAAACATGGTTAACAGATCCTGTGGCTGCCTAGTGTAGTGGTCAGGGCATATGCCTTTCATGCAGAAGGTTGTTGGATCGAATCCCGCTTGGGGTTTATATAAGCATAATACCATGACATTTAGTAGACTTTACAGTTTGGTTCCTTGAACAATGTCTGATATGGAGCCTTCCTAAAAATGTCCCCCAACCCCCCTTGATGCGTATTTTAATATCCGCCATTACTAAATAATGTATTTTGCATCATAAATCCTGAAACAAGCATTATAATACAAACTGTCATGTCTACACCTATGTTGTGATTTTCAAGGATTGCAATGATATCATGTACCAGCTCCAGTGGCCTAGTGGTTTGAGTGTCTGCCCTGAGACTAGGAGATCCGGGTTCAAACCCAGGTCTCGTCATACCAAAGATTCTAAAAAATGGGACCCATTGCCTCCCTCCTTGAAACTCAGCATCAAGGGTTGGATTGGGGGTAACTCCCTGCGACATACTAGCGTCATGATGTACTTGTACATCAAGCTGCCTTACGCTACAGAAACAGGAGATAGGCTCCCGCCCTATGAGATTCATAACCTGGCTGATTCATATGGTCTTCATAGCTCAGCAAGGCTTACTATGTACATCATCAAACTGTGCATAGTATCACAGTATTTTTTATGTCTGTTGCATATAGGCCTACAGTCTTTTGCATACATGTTGTGTAGAGGCCAATTTGTGCTTTTACCTATAACCACCGATTAGTGTAAAACTTTGTATGCACACTTCCCAGAGGCCAAGGAAAAACCTGTGCCCTGCATTTTTCACATCTGCCATTTATAGCGCCACCAGAAGGCCGACTTACAGTATGTAAAACACATTCTTCGATATTACTCCTTCAGATTTTATCAGAAAATCACACAAATCAGTACACAGTAGTCTCTACAGTGATGTAATCATGACAGATTTGTCAGATATCATATTCTATCTAATTGGCTAACATTGAATTCCAAGGTTTGCAGGATTGCTCCTTTTTGAACAAAATGTCTCAAATCATGAACGTAGCCTGCTATGTGTGTGAAATTTTGCACACACATTCCCACTAGGCCAAGGAACAGATGCCACCCTTCTCACATTGGCCTGTTATAGCGCCACCAGCGGGTCAATTTTTGCAAAACCCATTTTTGGAACAAAATGCTTCAAATCCTGCATGCAGCGTACGATTGCCGTGAAAGGCCCAAGAACGCGTGGCACCCTTTTCACTTTGGCCTATTATAGAGTCACCACTAGGCCAAAAAAACCTACCTGACCTGCCGGAGTCCTGTTCGGAAGAACACTGCTTCTAGTTTTTCTTTGATGTCTTCGTTGCTTTCCCTTGATGCCTTTTTGCTTTCCTGCTTTTTATGCCTTGGCCACTTTATCGCTGCTTGCAGCTATATTTATAATTATTTCTATCCTGAAAATAGCTGATCTACAAGCTTGTAGGTCTGCTATTTCCAGTGTGCAAGACCGAGCTCAACTAAGTATAATCAATGGATCATGGATTTCTACACAGAGCACAAGGATTTCTCAATATATATTTTTTTATTTTTACATAAAATGCATGCATTCTAGTTCAGGAATGTTTTAGGAAAGGCAATTCTCTTATTCTTCCTTCGTGTATCACCGTCCTTGATGATTGAGTGGCGATATTTGTTTCACAAGATTCTATACGCCATGTAAAGGAGGGGAATTTGCTTTTTTTCACCATATAGTAAATGCTGCATTCATGGTCTGGAGTACACAGAGCAGAGGACATGCACTTTCTAAAGACAGGTAAAAGGGCAGGGGCTCGAGCCCCCTTTGATGATGTCTAAATGTGTGCTGACTGGTAGAGCTGCTGTGTGAATCACCACAGCTGAGCTGACGTGTTGTTGGCCTTGACTTGAGAGTTTCCATGGATGTTGAAACAGGTCAGCCTGCAGAGACCAACCAGATGGCTGTTTTCCCATTAGAACCAGGGGTCTTCAACGCCCAAGGATCCCTTTAGCTGAGATGAAGCAGGGAGGGACCCCACTACATGTTGGACATTGTGTTAAATGTGTTAAGTTAAACACTTGTTTAACAGCTTGTTTGACAGCCCTATCATGTTGGATTCATGTCAATATGTATATTTTCAGACATTTAACCACATAATACTCAGTCAATACTTCAATCAATACACATACTTAGTGAACTCTATAACCTCTTGGCCGAAAATAGACAATCTACAAGCTCACAACGCCTCGCAGGGCGAGGCATTGTGAGCTTGTAGATCTGCTATTTTTGGCTCTCCTCAGAATAGGGATTGCAGAGTTTGGCAGACCCCCATGTACTAACATAAGGGTCCCCGGACCGCTTGTTGAAGACCCCTGTCATGCTGTAGAGTAGACACTAAATTGCATAGATATGTTACACAAGTTGGACTATTTTCACGATGTGTCGCATCTCATATCAGGCCTGTGAGCTTGTATCGTCTATTTTTGGCAAATGTTCCCCCCAGAATAATAGGCATGCTGCGGTTCAAGTGCTTTAATGTGCAGCTTTAACATCATCAACACGGGGGATGCTGACAAACCCAACAACCGGAGAGGAAGGCCAGCTCCGTGGTTGGCAGTTAAAGATGCACACTGTACCATTCATGTCTCACCTGGGATTCAAACAGACAGAAAGCCTGTTTGGGAAGAGGATATATAGTGCTTTGAGCTTCATGAAATACCACTTGTCTACCAGTAGTGGTCCTACTATAACTGACCACAGGTTTACATGTCATAATCTATACAAATTGGTCAAAATTACATTTTATTCACTACAAAAGGTTGTGGATGGCAGCATTAAACTGGACAGCTGGCACAGGCACGCAAGTGCACAGGCAGGCACGCAGGCATGCACACACGCACGCATGCATGCACACACACACGCACGCATCATGCATGCACAAAGTGCTTGGTTCAGTAACTGTAAGGCTCTGCAACCTGTCCTGTTCCGGAATGAATGACTCCTGCTTGATTCTGGCACATTATGTTCAGTGCACTGTGCAGGTGATGCACTACTGGGATGCTACCCTACAGCAGTGGTGGAAAAAGCACTGTGCACTGAATACTATAACTACTGTAAAAACAAAATCTAGAATTTGCCCCCCGAACAAGAAAAGTCTTGGGCCTGGACACAGGCCCATCGTTTTGGAAACACAGCACTAAAACAACCAGAATAGAGGCCTGTTGTTGAGTATAACTGTTGTGAGATAGTGTATATTCACTGTTGACAGACTGTACATACATTATCCATAAACCTACTGTAAGAACATCGGCTGACACTGTCTCATTTCCACTGTTGACAGTATATGCAGTTCATAAGATGCAACACATTGTCATCCATTCATTATTCATTGGCGATAGATAGGGATAAACATAGAGACTACTCATGCATACATCCACGGGTGCAAAAACGCACATTTACACTTATAACTTATGTATTGATATTTAAATACACATAGACTGTTAACATTTTACGCCCAACTCATTCAGCCCATTTGTCTAGTGCAGGGTTTCTCAAAGTGGGTGCTGTGTCACCCTAGGGTGCCATGATCTCAAGTCCAGGGGTGCCCCAGAATACTTTGATAACATATGGAATTTATCACTTCAGTCTAACCACTTGTACTCGGTGCGTTCTTTTTCGATCTACACCAACTCTCTTCGCCAAAAATAACAGATCTACAAACTCACAACGCATCACATTGTGATGCGTTGTGAGCTTGTAGCCTAGATCTGTTGTTTTTGGTGAATGTTCCCCTCAGAATAGGGATGATGGGTTCAAGTTACTTCAAGTATAAAGTCATTTTCAATCTGTCTGTCCTATAATGGAAATGGGTATTCTCTCAAGTTTTCATATTGTATCTTAAGGCAAGGTGAACGATTTACATGTTTTGTACCATAATATGACATAAATGTAAGGTACTATAATTCAGAAGTGTCGTGGATGAAAAAGTTATTTACAGGGGTGACCTGAGACAAAAAGAAAGTCACTGGTCTAGTGCATGTCAGAGAAGTCTATGTGGATTATTTATAAAATAAATAAAGAAACACTTTCTTGTACTACTCTTGCCTGTTACTGTCCTGCATTTCAGTCCTACTGCTGTTTGCTGTCACAACACCTGCGTTTACCCACAGGGATCAATAAAGCTTCATCTTTTTATTTCAGAATGAGTAAGATGCATAAAAAAAAGATAATGCTATGGTTCCATCTAGTGGAAATGTATGGCACGTCATGCTGAATAAGCATGCTTATATACTGTATGTTTTGGACCTGATCTGTAATGTGTGTCTGGAATTACTACAGTATGCAACTCAAATATTTCAGTGGTATGATGATTAAGCACAGGCAGTGGTGAAAAAAGTAACCAAGTACATTTACTCAAGTACTGTAGCCTAGGTAAGTACAATTTTGAGTTTTTTTTTTTTTTTTTTTACTTCACTGGAGTAATGTTCAGTAAGTTACTTTTATTCTACTCCACATCTCAGAGGCAAATACTCCACTACAATTATTGGACAACTTGGTTACTGCAGATTTAGATTATCATTACAAAAGATGCATCATCCCTATATTTCAGCCATTTGAAAATAGCCAATATAAAATGAACTGAACTGGTGAAATGGGACATTCTGCACAATGAGTAGGCTACTTTTACTATTGGTACTTACTACTTTGTGTATGTTTTGATTTATTAGACTGGCTGTTCAATAATGAAATATCGTAAGTGTAGGGCATGTAGGCTACCTCACACTTAATCAGTTCTTAGGCAATCTCTTCAGTTAAAGATTAGAGACAGATAAACTGGGAAAACAACGGACGGATTTGAACCAAGAATCTTTTGCACTGACTTTTCTCCCCTGCTTTACTGTAGTTAAATTCTTGTGACTTTACTCTGATAGGAATTAAAGGCAAACTAACAACTTGGCCTACTTACTGGCTACGGTTTAGATGTGAAAATAAAAAAAATAAAAAATAAATAGTGGGTTCAAACCAGGGACCTTGTGAGAACCAAAACACTTAACCTTTTATAGTTCAGATGACCTTTTTTAATGCCACAAAGCCATGGAAGATACGCCTTGGGGTGTTTTTTTGTCACAGTACATTTGCACATACGTGAAATTTGTCCTCTGCATTTTAGACCCATCCTATAACTATGAGCAGTGAGCAACCATATGTGGCGCAATTAGGGGTTAAGAGTCTTGTTCAGGGACACAGATTGAGGGTGAAAATGTTCCTTTAGAGACAAAGGAACATCTTTTTGAAGCCTACACTTTTGGTTTATAAACCTCTGTCACGTCACTTGTGCTGCATGGAAGAAGGTGCACATGAGAACCAAAATTAACGTTAAAGAGTTTAGATACTCAAATAGCTGAAGATAAAATGAAAATCTTTACTGCTGCTCTGAATGGACTCAGGGTCCAAGGTGTCTTGCATCCGCCCCACGGTTCCACAGCGTTTGATGAGTGCACACAGTTTTCCCTTCCTGGATGATTATTCATCTAATGGTAATGTAATTAAAAATATATAGAATAATAACTACAAAAATAAAATTAAAAGTTTTGTTTTGATTTCATATTTTTTTCATTTTTTGAATCGATTGATTGATTGGTGGTCCAGTAGATTTTGCCACAGGCCGGAAGTGGTCCGCAGGCCTAAGTTTGATTATCACTTAGAGATGACCTTTTAGACTAGTTTACACTATAGCTGCCCTCTTTACACTTGCTTTGATCTTTCACACATAATTTTTTGTCTCTGCCACGAATGGTATTATTACTGATAACATCAACTTCTCAAACAGGCTGAGGGATAGTTCACCCCCAAGATACTGTTTTTTCTATCAATATTCTCACCCCATAGAGACTTGAATTCATGGATTCCCCATGGAGACACAAAGAGCCTGCTTTGTTCCCTATGGAGACACAAAGAGTCTGCTTTGTTCCCTATGGAGACACAAAGAGTCTGCTTTGTTCCCTATGGAGACACAAAGAGTCTGCTTTGTTCCCTATGGAGACACAAAGAGCCTGCTTTGTTCCCTATGGAGACACAAAGAGCCTGCTTTGTTCCCTATGGAGACACAAAGAGCCTACTTTGTTCCCTATGGAGACACAAAGAGCCTGCTTTGTTCCCTATGGAGACACAAAGAGCCTGCTTTGTTCCCTATGGAGACACAAAGAGTCTCCTCAAATTATTTATTGGTTTAGGAATGCGACAAAAAACAAAGCAATATCCATGAATTCAAGTCTGAATGGGGTGAGTAATTGATAGGGAAAGAAAGTATTTTTTCACATTTAAAATCTTCACTTATTTATCAAATTATGAATTTAAAATGTTGTCAAAAATGTGCTATTGGTGCTACAACAGAGTATACAGGGTTTAAAGGGGGTATTATTCCAAATATAAAATATATAAATATAAAAATTTAAGGACACTTCATGCATTTAGAAGGACAATTTCAGTCACCAGAACCAGGGACGTGTGTTTTCAGTGAGTCAACATGGAGTTTGAAGTTGAATGCGGGCTTACGGTATAGGAGGAGGGTGCGTGTCCGCTCAAATGAACATCAACCATCTAATATTGAATCAAGCAAGCAGCTTAACTGTCTGGGAGTGCACACAAAAGCCAGAGCAGTAGGTTACAATGACAGCAGGTTGTTTTGTCTTTGTCTCTGAAATGCCCTTTTAAGTGGTTAAGGCAGGTTAAGCCATCTATTGTCCAGGAGCCCCACTCCTGTCTGCAGTTAAAAGAGTGTGTTGTTTACTCTGAAAACAAACATTTCATGCCTGAGGCATATATTATTAGTGCAACTGTGGGAATGACAGTTGGGTCTTGTTACTTTGCATGTGTGTGTGTGTGTGTGTGTGTGTGTGTGTGTTTTGGGTAGAGTATCCCAGGACGACACACACAACACCCTGTTGAGAAAAGTGGATCAATGGTCAACTATCAAATACAGTATTATCAAATTGAAATATTTAAAACCTCAATACTTAGTAAACTTGACCTTTCACTCTATACTTGGTCTGTTCTTTTCCCCCCTCTCTAAACCTCTTTACCAAAAATAGCCGATCTGCAAGCCAAGTATGAATGAATAAATGAATGATTTTATTTAGTGTCTGGCTGCCTTTCACAGCCCATCCCTTACGGGATTATTCAGACACATTTTAAATAACAGTTTTTCCAGTGCCAACATGCTGACACAAAAACGAATAAATAATCAAAATAAAGTAATACTGCATACTGTATACTTCTGATCAAAAATATAGTCCGATATTCTGAACGAGAGAGAGGGGCACAAGTCAGGGGGCTCAAGTCCGAAGTCGACCACCTTGTACTTGACCATCCTCAAGTCTGAGGATAGTCCTCAAACTTTGGGCTGGTGTGGGCTGTGTGCCGCCTGGGACCTGGGACAGTGACCACAATCTGTGCAAGTGTGGTTGCCGTCTCGTGTCCTGGGTGGTGTTCGGCCAGCGCCGGTTTGAGGTTCAGGCAAAGTCCAGGATGTGGGGTTGGTCAGACTTTGTCCTCGGACTTTGCCTGGGTTTTGGGCTTTTTGTTTGGGGTCCAATACATTTGGATCTCTCCTTGTATGGAGATCCGTACTTGTAACTGACGCCACGGACAGAACGGCCCATGATTGGTCAGTGCAAATTCTTTGGCTAAAACTTTGCCTGGGTTTTGGGTTGGTGTCGCCTGGGACCTGGGACAGTGACCAGAATCTGTTAGTGTGGTTGCTGTTACTGTGGTAACTAAAGGTCTTGGGTGGTGTTCGCCGGCCGTTGCCGGTTTGAGGTTCAGGCGAAGTCCAGTATGTGAGGCTGGTCAGACTTTGCCCCCGGACCCCGGAGGACCCCCTGGCTGTGGACCCATGAATCAGAAGGCAAAATCAAGCGGACACATTTGAAACCGATCTATCAAATCATATTTATTGGTCTTTAAAGGGGTGTTCTGCATTCAGAAAGTTGCAACTAAAACAGTTCCTCTCAGCTAATACTTAGGTTATTCTTCATAAAAGAGCAAGTTCTCTTTCAAGATAGGAAATTCTCCTCAAAAAGGTCACACTAAAAATCTTAACCTATAGAGAGAAAAAAAGAAAAGAAAAAACGAAATCATATATGTATACATCAAATCTTGATATATAAATATATCATGTACGAAAATCATAACGGTTATCAAAAATAATTGCGGGGCAGGGAGTGTTAACGGTTGTGTGAGGATGCTGCATAGAAGTCAATTATAAGCCAAATCTATGCTTCGTCACACGACAAGTATTATTGGAGCGCCGGTAAAATGGCAGACTTACAAGCTCACAAGGCATCGTAGATGCGACACGCTTAGAGCTTGGCGATCGTAATTTTTTTTTTACAGAGTGCAACACTGTCGTGTCCCGAAGGATAAATTGGGCTTTTCTTTTTTTTTTTTTACAAACCCAGGAGGGAACAGCAATGACAGACTATGGGGAAGGTAGTTCTGGTCCAGAGCGTTTTGAGAGTTCTCTCCAAGGAGCGCTGCTATTCCCAAAGACAGAAACTTCCATTGCCGTGAGAAGTCTCCAAACTGTGGTTAAAAATAGAGAAAACTATTTTGCTTCTCACCGAAAACAAATTATGATGCTGAAAGACGATTCTCATTGGTGGGAAACATCTCAGAACCCCATCTTTTGTGTAAATTACACTTTTTGGGCAGAATCGCCAATAAGGAGATTGTTTTCTCTACTCAACTGCGTCCTCAACATCATTTCATTGTCATGGTCAATTATATTGATCAGATCTGCAGATTGCTTTATTGAGTAAGTAAAATAAGTTCCGTCTGACGGACCGGACATATTTTATTTTCTGCCCAAAAAGTGTATTTTACACAAAAAGGTGGGGTTCTAAAAGGAGAACAGTCTTTCAACATCATAAAAGTGCCTTTGTTTCGGTGAGAAGCTTAACAGTTTTCTTTATCTTTACCAGAGAACTGGCTTGCCAACGCTCTGGACCAGATCCATGGGGAAGGATAAAACCCAAATCAATTTGAACATATAGCTACTATACAGCCCGAACACCTGAATCGAACACAAGCACAGCAAACACATTTGGAAAAAAGTATATGCATTTTAGTACGCATTTATAAGCGGGTTCAAGCCAAACCATTCTGGGGAAATAAAGTGACCCTAATATTACTGAAAATATAGATGGTTTACGTACTAAACAACGTGGCTTGTTTGTATACAAAGAGCTTAAAGATTTGCTAATAATTTCAGTAATATTACATTTATTTTCATGCCCCCACCCTCCCCTCACCAGTCATTTCACAGACAACATACACCTTTTTTCCGTCTCATTTTGAGACAAAGCTTTTTGTAGATAACAAAACCTAAATGAAAAGACATTAAAATATTAAATATATATATCCTTTTTTTAAAGAAGAAGAAAAAGAAGAGTGGGGCCTTTGAACAGGAGATGCACACACTACTGCTGACACGAGCGATGCTTTACTATGCATGGCAAACAAACAAACAAACGAAAAAGATATGACATTGACAATGCTTTATGTTTAGAAAAAGAAGCAAATTAAGTTCACTCAAAAATAAATACAGCCACAACCTGTAAACACTACCTGCCAACCTTTTTCACATTGAGCTTTTTTTGTGTGTGTGTGTGTGTGTGTGGGTGGGGAGGGTGGGTGGGTGGGGTATCACATAAAGACTTCTCACAAGGCACTGAAGACCAATAAGCGTGGTCCACGGCCCAGAGTTTAAAATCAATCTGGGTAACACCCTTTTTCCTGCAGAGCTTCATCACATCTACGAGACTACGACAATCCAAGAAATCTGGACAAACAAGATGTTTTCAGAGCGGATTTTTACAGCGCTTTTTTATTATTATTAGCATTTCATCTGTTTAAGTAGGCATATTAGTTTCATCCCTGTCCAAAACATGTAACGCGGGTCAAGATTCAAAGTCTCATCCATCTCGCCGCACATCCCAGGTCCTATATGACGAAGGGCTCCGGGGTTGGACAAACCCCGGGCGGGCGAGCGGGCGACTGTCACGAAGATGCAAGGACAAGTCAAAGCTACAAAAGCCTTTTCTCTAACAATAAGGGCCTGTGCACCGGCCATGAACGGATATGTGAGAAGAAATCAAAAGCCGTGCAAGGCTAAAAAGTGGAAGTGACCGAAAACCTCGTTAAGGCTAATTCATACAAGTCGGTAACGACTGTGTCAAGACAGTCGGCCCCGACAAGAAGTTACACTTTTCTCCAGATGACAATACGCCCACACGCACCGACACGGTCATTCCCAAGTATACTGTAAGCCTATCATATTCGCCTGTAAGACTGGTGTATACGACAGTTCGCCAAATAGGCTCACGTCTACGAGCTCACAGTGGCAGCATGTGTGAGCTTGTAGATCTGCTGTTTTCGCAGAGCGCGGTACGGTCAGTAGGTGAATCAAGCATTGCTGTCCCTGTAACAGACACACTCCATGACACACTGATAAGCTACCTACCCCACACCCACACCCACACACACACACACACACACACACACACACACACACACACACACTTCGGCTCCTACTGTACAAGTCGAGCTTCATTTTGGCACCATACTCTTATTATTATGGATGTGAAAATGACACAATAAATCTGAGGTTAAAAGTTGGGATTGTAGGCTCAATGTGCAGCAAGAAAATGATGACTCGTCTGTGCTCAGAATTATACTTCTAAAAACTTTAAAAGCAGGGGAGGGGTTGGGGGGTGGCTGGGGGCAGTGCGCACACCAAAAAAATTAAAAGCTATAATAATCACTTCACAGATCGTTCACATTATGGTGGAGGATAACTCAAATTAAAGACGGCTTTAACCTCATGAGACAGCATTTACACGACATCCAAAGTAATAAAACTCATGGTGTCTTGAACGTCCATCATCATCACCGCCCCAAAATGGCGGTTTGATGGTTCAGCGCATGGAGGGGAGTTGAGAACGCCATGCGCGCTGCTTTTGTAAGGCATGCATCATCAGCATCATCATCATGGGCTCCTCCTCCTCCATGACCTCATCATAAGGGGACAGGAACACACACAACAAGCCCTAAGAAAAGGGGGGGGGGGGGGGGGGGGTTCTCTTCCTGAGTAAGGTCAAGGAAGATCAAAGAAGGAATGGACACCGATGTCATTTTAGGCTCCATGGCCATCCGCCATGACACTTTGGGTGGCGGAAGTGGCAGGTTCGGTGAATAACATTAGCGGTGCCACTTCCGCCACCCAAAGTGTCATGGCGCATGGACCGTGGTGTGCCAACTTCCGGGTGGGTGTCTTCTCCTTCTTTGAGCCTTCTTGAGTAAGGTTGGGATCCTTTAGGATTTGTACGATTCCTATAAGGGGGTTCCAAATGGACCCCCCCTTAAAAAGGTCTGTAACTCTGAGTGTGTACAAATGGAACCAAATGAACCTTAACGGGGCAATTTGGTTCCATTTGTACACCGTCAGAGTTAAGGCAAGACCTTGAAATTTGAAAGTTTGAGAAACACTGCCTTACGGGACTACTTGTACACTCTCCGAGTTATGGTGGTCCTTGAAATGTAAAAGTTTGAGAGCCAGCGTAATTATTGTAATCTGTGTAGCAGATGTGAAGTACATTACAGCTCTGACAGTGTGATAATTTTTTTTATAATAATTAGGAAACTGTTCCAAATGTAATGGAACCGATTCCTGTTTCCTAAGTGTTGGACCCGGTCCCTAACGATTCTGAATCCCAACCCCACTACTGACTCCTGAGATCCCAAGGTGGACCACTGGCAGGAGAGAGAAGGTCCAGGCAGAGCAGTGTGTGTGTGCGTGTGCGTGTGCGTGTGTGTGCGTGTGTGTGTGTGTGTGTGTGTGTGTGTGTGTGTTGAGTGGACGCGGCTCGAGGGCAGGGACGTGCTGGCCATTGGGAAAAGCGGGACAACTCCCGAACGGCCGGTTCATTCCCGGCCGGTCCAGGCCGGCCATTAGGAAAAAAATAAAAATAAAATGTCGGCCTTTGTTCCATTTTGGGGTCTGGGTGGCCAACAAAGTAAATCGTCACTGTCGGGCAGAAACCTTGTATCTCCAAATTTCAAATTTGTAAATTTTTTCGCAAAGCAAAGCCCTGCTTCATCATACAAGGCCGTTGCACAAAAGTAGTGAAAACAGCAGATCTACAAGCACACAACGCCTCGCACCGCGAGGCGTTGTGTGCTTGTAGATCGGCTGTTTTCACTAGTTTAAATCATTTTAAAAATGATAAACACAAAACAAACGGTTTTGGACATACAAGGTTTCCACCCGACAACGACGAAATAATAACTCATGTAATTGGCCCACTGGCTTGTCACTTTGTCACAAATCTTTGAGTAGCAGCAACTCTACAGAGAGAGATCTCTCTCTATAGCGCGCAATGAGGGCCTCTCCAAATCTTTTTCCCGGGCTGAATCAGGGGCCCAGCATGTCCCTGCTCGAGGGGGAAAACATCGACATGCTAACTGTACACCACTAGTCTACAAAAAAAACGAAACAAAAAAGCAGAAAACAAATTTAAACTTGATTTCTGGTCATATTGCTACAAATACCAGCTAGCATGGTTGACTAAAGTGCCTGACAATCTTTGGTCTACCAACCCTTAACGCGAAATGTCTTAAAAGTATTTTCCAAAACCTTTCCAAAAACAGCGAAAAAGTATATTACAGTATATTTATAATTATATCTTTCGCTCAATACCAGTGTACGACAAAGTGTAAAATAGGGCCTTTTAAGTGGTTGCAATATCGCAAGCCATGTCAGAATGCGTTGAACTATGAAGATAAAATGAATAGGAAATAAATGCTTCTATAACACACCATTTTCTTCCAGGTATGATCAATACTCAGAACTGATTTCTTTCTTTTTATCACAACTCACAGTTTGAAACATCTTAAAATATACCTCTAAGTTATACAGACATATTATTATGTTAACATAATCTTCAACAAACCCTGAGCAATGGCTGCATGTAAGACTTTATGATATTAATTATTCAAAAAATTCAAAGAATTAAACAAATCTATTTAGTGATAGAGAGAATAATAAAAAAGCTGTGATTGTTAGGATATGATACGATAATGTGCATGCTTTTAAACGATATATTTTGAAAATTACGACTGCAGGACGATAAAGGCTCAGGATTGGATGTGGCGCGTGCGTGCGTGGGGAAAGCTCGCTTTTTTTCCCAGACAACACAGTTAACAGTAAAAGTGAAACGAGACATGTTAAAATCCAGAGTGTTCGTTAACCACCCGATATAAAAAGCTCACAGTGCAATCATGTGAGCTTTTAGATCGCCTATTTTTCCGATGGTGTGATTCGGTGTAGAGGGAAATACCCTAAGCAAATGATCCCGGGCGACAAAATGTATATACAGTACAGTATATCGTCACCGTCGGGCAGAAACCTCATATCGCCAAGTTTCAAATTTGTAAGTTTTTTCGCAAATCAAAAGCCCTGCTTCATCATACAAGGCCGTCGCACAAAAGTAGTGAAAACAGTAGATCTACAAGCACACAACGCCTCGCGGTGCGAGGCGTTGTGTGCTTGTAGATCTGCTGTTTTCACTAGTTTAAATCATCTTTAAAATGCTAAATACAAAACGAACTGTTTTGGACATACAAGGTTTCCACCCGACGATGACGATACAGTGGTTTAAGTGGTTATCTCAGTGACCCTTTAGAGGTCAATTCTTTAGAGTGTAGATGAGTGGTTCTCAAAGTGGGGTCCAGGGGCTCTCAGGGCTCCTTGAGGTGGTTCCAAAGGATACGGATACGGAACCATGTGGTTCCGTTTGTATCCCGTCAGAGTTGAGGGAGCGTTTCAAGTTTGAGACACACTGGTCTGGATCTTACTGCACAGCTACGGCGCCGTACAGACATTTGCGTGAAACATCTTCTCCGTATCGTCTGAGAATGGCCACTGGGGGTGCCGTACTAATGCATTGTCAATGGAAGGTTGTTTGGTGTTTTGTCGTTGCCGTGTCTCTTGGCCAAAAGACAGGCCGTGGTTGAGCTAGAGACACGGCAACGACAAACACCAAACAACCTTCCATTGACAATACATTAGTACGGCTCCCCCAGTGGCCATTCTCAGACGATACGGAGAAGATGTTTCACGCATATGTGTGAGTCCAGCCTCAGACAAAACAAAACAAACAAACAAAAAAAAAACAGCTATGGAAGTTATGAACCAACACGGATCCCTTCACACACACAACTAAATAATCACCTTCAATCGATAAATAGCGGAGATCGCTGTGGTCCATTTTTAGCATAGCGTCTGTCGAGTGGAAACGTCACGATTATGTCCAAAACTGTTAACTTATCAGGATTCTAATTCAAAAGTAGCAGATCTGGGGCAACCGCTGGCCTAGCGGTCCAGGTGCATATACACATATAGGCTCTAATGTTGGTGTTCGAATCCCGATCCCGACGACCTTTGCTGCGTGTCACTCCCCGTCACACTTTGCCCGTTTCCTGTCCATCTCCACTATCTACCATCAATAGAAATATCTAAAAAAGAGAAAAGTAACAGATCTAGAGGCTCAAAACGCATCTCTAGTTTTGATGCTTTTGTGCGACGCAGTACGTAGTATAGAGCGTTATTTGAACAAAAATACAACCAGTAAGACTCCCTAATCGGGAGATAAGCGACAAAATTGGCCTGTAAGTGGCATTGGTTGCTGAGTGTAGGGCAGGGGTGGGCAACTTTGATGATGGCGAGGGCCACTATATTTCCACCTTCACACCAGAGGGCCACATTGCATATTACTACGTCCAACTTTGTCATTCTAGTATCTCATACAAAAGAAGCAAAAATAGCAGATCTACAAGCTCAAAACGCATCGCAGCGCAATGCGTTTTGAGCTTGTAGATCGGCTATTTTTGCTTCTTTTGAATTCGAATCCTGGAATCATTTTTTGTTATTTTTTAATTGGAATCCTGAAATTTTGATTTAATTTCAAAAGAATTTAGTTATATACTCATGTTAACTTTATGAACCTAAATGCAAATACATTGGACATAAGAAATATATATTTTAATACTAATATAGACTGACGGAATTAAAGCAGGTCATGTTTGGAATTGTAACAGCTGAAATCAATAATATAGCAGTATTCCGGTATTAACCTGTGGGCCGCATTAAGTGAAGGTGAGGGCCGCATGTGGCCCCCGGGCCGCCAGTTGCCCATGTACAGTATGGTGTAGGCAAAGGGGATGTGCGTGGCAAACATATTGCTTAGGTAGGGCCAGAGAATGCGCGTAACGGGGTTGTGTTTAAGTAGTAGGAGGAGATATGTTGGTATGTAGGTGGAGCTAAAGAGGTTTCTGCCCATCCGTCAGCAATGATAATCTGTTATCTGCATGAAAAAAAAAAAGTACACACAGAGCCTATCCGGTAACAGCCTGTTAAGGTCAGCAGGCAGTGTGTGTGTGTGTGTATTGAAAAATAGCGAGCTTGTAGATCTGCTATTTTTGAAAAATTGTGAAAATGTGTGCAAGAAACCTATGTTACCATGTCAGTGGTGCTCAAACTTTTTCATGTCAAGGACCCCTAAGATGTATGTAGAAGCTCCATATTTTGAGTTACAAATGTTCGCTTAAAAAAATACATTTTGCACATATTTTCACGACTTTTCACAAATAGCAGATCTACAAGCTCGCAGCGCGGCACCGAGCTTGTAGATCTGCTATTTTTCAATGGCTAAAGTTACTAGGGCCTCTCCACCTTGGGCCCTAGTAACTCAGTCCCACTCCCCCCCCCCACCCTTGTGACGCCCCTGTGTGTGTGTGTGTGTGTGTGTGTGTGTGACGACGTGGGCAGTGTAGTGTGTCAGTCAGGGAGAGGAGCGAGGTGAGGACATGTGGATCACGGCCCCACACGGTATGTGACAACACGGAGCTGCGCCTGGCTGGCTGTTACACGCGGCTGTGCTGCTGGCCATGTTGGCGGAAAGCATCTAGGCTTGGCATGCATGGCCAGGCAAACATCACTGCGTAGTAGTAGTAGGGAGGGGATGGGACGATATATGAACATTTCATCTCACAATATATTTTGAGAATTACGACTGCGGGACTCTAAAGGCTCAGGATTGGATGTTGCACGTGCATGCGTGGGGAAAGCTCGCTTTTTCCCCCAGACAACACAGTAACAGTAAAAGTGAAACGAGACATGTTAATAAAATGCAGAGAGTTCGTTCGCCGCCCTGATATAAAAAGCTCACAGTGCAATCATGTGAGCTTTTAGATCACCTATTTCCGATGGTGTGAAGCAAAGCCCTGCTTCATCATACAAGGCTGCCACACAAAAGTAGTGAAAACAGCAGATCTACAAGCACACAACGCCTCGCACTAGATCAGCTGTTTTCACTAGTTTAAATCATTTTTAAAATGCTAAATACAAAACAAACGGTTTTGGACATGTGGATCACAGCCCCACACGGTATGTGACAACACAGCTCTTTGTGAACAAAGAAATTGAGATTTACGATATTATATCCCCAACGCCCATTATCCCGGGGTGGAACATTTGCCCCAAAAAATAGCAGATCTACAAGCTCACAAAGTGTCACAAGTCAACGCGTTGTGAGCTTATAGGTCTGTAGACTACATTTTGAACGCATGGATGTTTTTCCTTGCAACAAGGGTATTTCTACATGTGGTATTGCTAGTATTTTCACTCAAGTAAAAGACCAGGGTACTTTGTCCAGCAGTGGTCAGTGAGTGCATGGCTCTCTGGGGAAATGGCCACCCGCAGCAGACTAGCCTCGGCTAATGTCATCCCTCTGCCTGAGCAGACGGCTGGGGTCACCCTGCCCTGCCCTGCCCTGCCCTGCCCGCAGATGGCAGTAGAGAGGTGGCAGATCAGATAAGACCAGACCAGACCGGGCTGTGTGCAATGTGCATCTCAGGCTGACTCTGCAACTCCAGAGCCAAGCTGCTTCTCTTTCCACTGTCGTTAGCCTAGCAACCGCACAACAAGGCCAAGCTTTCCAAGAGAGACAGACAGAGAGAGGGGGAGAGAGAGAGAGAGATGGAAAGTCACTCTTCATTGGAGAGGAGGGACACAGAGAGACAATCTGACATCTAAATTGAGGAGTCTGCCTGGCACACACAGTCCCAGGCACCGGGAGAAGAAAAAAAAACTAGGTGTCAAATATTTTTTTATTTAACTTTGGATTGCCCAGCTAGTGCCCACATCAGGAATGTGACCAAGTCTGGCTTTTATCACTTAAAGAAATATTGCCAGAGTGCCGCCATTTCTCTCTCAAGGCCAATACAGAGAGAACTAATGCATGCTTTTTATTACCGGTATAGCCTTGGACTGTAAAAAGTTATGCTCTCCATTTTGGTCTACAGAGAAAAAGCAATAGAACCACCAGCTACCAAGTTAATTTTTTTTTTACAAACTTCAGCCACTCGTGTGTTGCCAAGGAGAGTACCGATTACATCTGTTGTAGGCTACAATCACCAAACGGGTGGCTACACGTTAAGTTTTAGAATAGATTTTAAGATTTTATTGGTCTAAAATCACGTAATGGTCTGGTCTCGCTCCTGACTACACGACTGACATGGTATTAATATTTAGGTCTAGAATTATTGAATGGTTTAACCAGTAAAGAAATAGCAGATATACAAGCTCACAGCGCGGCACCGAGTACCGCACTGCGAGCTTG